>NC_142149.1:29335306-29640806 GCF_024610735.1 Ursus americanus
ATTAGAATGCAGCCTCCACGTTTTCTTATTAACTCCTAGTTAAGGCTGACCTATATTGGAAAATGTGGATTGTGTATTTAACAGTTTATTTTAAAAAAATCAACCAGTTTGTTAGTTGAGGTTCTTTGTAATGAGACCAACAGTCTCTCAAATTTGGGAGGAATTATATTGTCAGATTTTTATTTTTTGGCTCTTAGGGCTTGGGTTTTTCATTGATTCCAGATCAGAGTTCTTGGAACATCTTCAGATGCAATAATGAACTTTAACCACTTGATGGCCACATTTCAAAGTCCTTTATCTTCTTTCCCCACCACCGGCAATTTTCTGTCTATTCCAATCAGTTGCTTCTGGGACTAAATAAACCTGCCTTTTTCTGTTTTAGTAGAATGTCCATTCTTTATCTGCAAGATATAAGTCTGAAACGGTACTGGAACCATAGTAGGTCTTCACTAAAAATATTTAATAAACAAATGACCAAATGAATGGATATCGATGAAGACCCTGTTTCCAAATATTTGGAACAGTTTGAAGCTCCATTATATTTTATACCTTTGAAATTCAGATAAGCACTGCTTTTACTAAAGAAAGACGTGTTAGAAGAAAGTGGAAGTTTTAGAAAATGGTTTGGATGCATAAGTAGCAAAATACCATTATAACCATGTTAGTAGGACTCTAAATAAAAGAAGAAAATCTTTGTTTTCATTTCTTGTCCACATGCAATTCTAATTCTAAGGCTTGCCTAATTGTTTTCATTAGATAAATACGTTGTGCCTTTTTTCACTTAACATTTAACGTAACCATTCTGTTTGGCAATGTAGTTTCTACCATGTTAACTCTTACTAACTGTATAATAATAGTATATTGAGGAGGTAAACCCGAATATTCATGATCATGACCTTTTTGTCATATGATAAGCCGTTTCTGGACTTTGTGATAATGAGTAATGCAGTAAGTAACATTTCCTAGAGAGACAGTCCTAGCACATTTAGAGCAAACCATATTTCTGAGAGTGCACATTAAGATGCATAATAGATTTGACCGTAGATGTGTCATCATCTCACTTGGTTAACAGTATTTATCAATTGAAAAGGGTCTTCATGGAAGCTTATAGAAAAGGAAAGTCATATCCAAGCACTACTGATGGAAGAGGTACACTCAACATCAAGACATTGGGTAGTTTCAACCCCACTAACAGGGCCACCCTGGAAGTGGAAATGGGTATAGGAGTTTGCAGCCAAGCAGTCTTTGAATATGCAAATCCCAATGACAGAAACATTCAAAAGAGAATTTTAATCTGTTATCATTAAATATTCAATTTTTCTAGCTCTCTGTTTTGACTTCATGCTTATCATCTGAATTTCTGATTAGAATTTGGTTTTCCATGCAAGTCTGCCTTTAGGGAAAGAACATGCCCTTCCTGCAGTTTCAAGTATTTCTAGCCCTTCTATCAGAAATCTCTCATTATAAATTAATATATTGGCTTCCCATGCAGTTTTCTACAGAAAAAAATGTAGGAAACAGATATACTTCAAGTATTTTTTATGTCTATGACAATAATTCCACTCTGTAAATAAATTAATCGCCATATACATCAATCTCATGAGACCAGCTAACGTGAGATGGGTCTATTCATGACAACAAAATCAGGTCTGAGCCTGTAGGATTGCAAGTCAGATGCTAGACTATAGTAAATTCACCAAGGTATTTATTTTACACTGTTCAGTTTTTCAAGACGCAGCTTGCTAGCCTTATTTCCTAGTGGCCACACATTCATATGACCAGTGGTGTCAGGTCTAAGTGTGTATAATTTCTACAGAGGAATGCCTGTGTTAATCAAGGGTAGGTTCAAACTTTGAAAAACCTGAAGCTCATACAATTTGAGGGGAGAGGCTCTCTTTAAGAAAAATAATACTAAATTATGAGTGCCAAGTTAAGTTGGAAATTCAGTATTTATTTAGAAATCATAAAAATTATAAACTTAAAAAAAATCTGACAAATAGCATATATATCATGATAACTTAATATTTGTGTTAATCAACTGATTTATCTCTGTAGTAGATAAATCCTACATTTTGGCAATATATATATATATATATTTTTAAGATTTATTTACTTATTTATTGAGAGAGAGAGAGCACATTTACATGTGCAAGGTGGGGGTAGGACAGAGGGGAGGGACAGAGGGAGAGAGACATGAGCCTGGAGCATGGAGCCTGAAATGGGGCTTGATTTCACAGCCCTGAGATTATGACCTGAGCCAAATCAAGAATCAGACATTTAACTGACTGAGCCACCAGGAGCCCCTTATTTAATTTTTGAGAGAGAAAGAGAGGGGCAGGGAGGGCAGAGGGAGAGGAAAAGAATCTCAAGCAGACTCCCCACTGAGTGTGGAGCCCAATGGATGGATCAATCCCACAACATGAGATGATGAACTGAGCAGAAACCAAGAGTTGGACACTTAGCCAACTGAGCCACCCAGGTGTCCCAGCATATATTTTTTGATCAGTTATTCATATGATAATGATTTTGCAATATTATTTTCTATAGAGAACAGCCAATATAAATCAGTCTTCTAGCATGGTAACGTCATTGATAGTTTAGAAAAATTTGTTTTACTTCACTACTGATTATTGGAAATGCCTTCTTTCCTAATGTATGTATTCAGTGCTATGAATTTTCCTATAAGCACTGCTTTTACTGCAGCCCACAATTTTTGTTAAATTGTCTATTCATTTTCATAATTTGGTTGCTTTTAACAGATCCTCTTTTTCTTTGTTTTTTTTTTTTTTTTGTCATTCCATTTTGCTTTGTGAAGTTTATCCTGCTTGAGATTTGTTGCAATTCCTGTATCTGAAGTTTGATGTCTTTAAATAATTCTGGAAAATTCCAACCTTTTTTTTTCTTTCTTTCTTTCTTTTTTTTAAGTATCGCCTTTATCCCATTCTCTTTCTGAAATTCTTTTTGGAATCACCTTTCTTTCTGGAATCCTAATTTAAGTATTTATTTAACTTCTTGTTTTATATACCATTTCTCTTAATGTCCAATTCACATTTTCTAAACATTTGTTTCTCAGTGTTACATTTTGGATACTTTCCTTGTATCTATCTTTACATTCACTGAGTTCCATTTGCCTGGGTCTAATTTTCTGTTAAGGTTTCAATTTCAATTGCCATGGTTTTCATTTCTAACAGTTCTGTTTGGCTATTAATTATTCTCAGTCATATTTTAAGTCTTTTATATCTTGTTCATATTTCAGACTTCTCTTTTATTCCTTTAAGTTTGAAACTTACATTCTTTCTGATAATGCCTATGTCTAAACTATTGATGGGTCTGATTCAGCTATTGCATCTGCTGACATTCACATAATGCTTTGTTTCTATGTGCCTTTTGTGATATTTGACTGGAAGTTACTCATTTTCCTTGGAACTTCTGGGGGGATATTAACTTTAAAGACAAACTGAAATTATGTTTTTCTGGAGGTGATTTATATATATTTTAGGTGCTTGCCTGGGAGCATTATCAACCTGTACCAACTCTAAATACAATTATGTACTCGAGGTTTTATATATCACATAGATAGCTTTAATTTGAACCACGAATGTGCATGTGCTTATAGTTTACAATTCCAAGAGGATTTTTTTTTTTCCTTTCCATCCAATGCTGAGGTAGAGACCAGCAAGTTTTCTGGAAGTGCCCTTATGGTCAGCAGGTTTTTTTTCCTCATCGATCTTCAAAAAAGAAGATGTAGTCTTTTTAGGTGCTACTTTTTGTAGCAATCTTCTGTTAGGCAATCCATCTGGAGTGGCTCCTGGATTTTATCTCCCATTCCCTGTGCTGTGTAGATTTGTCAGTGTGAAGGTGCTCATTCTCCTAGGTCCAGAAGAAACCTTCAGCACAAAAGCTGTTTTTGTCTCTTCCTTACCTTTCAGGTTACTACTTTCACTTCATTTTTGGCCTCCACAAATTCCTTCTTGCAGTTTCAGACCAGTGGTGTACTTTAAAGGCCTTTTTACAGTTTATCCAGCATTTCAGTGGTTTTAATCATCTACCATTGTGCAGAAGAGTTAGTATAGCAAGCCTGAGCCTGCCCTTCTTACAAAGACCTGTTTGCAAGATTGGCCTTTGATTGGTGTCTGTTGGCTACTCCACCTTTCCTAGAACTGATAAGAGTAGTCCTCTGTACCTAAAACTGTTTGCACAAGCCATGCAGTTTATGCCGCACACCTGCTTTCCTTCTGGGCGTCTGGAATTTTGCTTCATGCTAGGGAGAGAGAATCTACACGATCAGTCTCCAATAAAAACTCTGGGCACTGAGTCTATAATGAACTTCTCTGGTAAACAACAGCCCACAGATGTTGTCATAACTCATTGTTGTGGGAAGTAAGTGCATCCTGTGTAATTCCATTGGGAAAGGACTCTTGGAAGCTTATTCCTGGTTTTCTCTGGACTTTACCCATACATCTTCCCCTTTCTTGGTTTTACTTTGTATCCTTTTACTACCAGTTAACACTGTGAGTACGACCATATGCTGAATCCTGTTAAGTCTTCCTAGTTAATCATCAAACCTAGGGGTGGTCTTGAAGACCTTCAACACAACTTATACTGGAGAAAATCCCCCAATATACTTAATTCAAAGAGGTTGTACCCCATCTGATGATTGGAAATTGCTGTGATCTAGACATATGAATTCTGTTGGTTTTCTAGGGCTACCATAACAAAATATAACGGCTACTGCTTTCTCTGTCTGGCCCTGTTCTTTATTGTAAATCCAGGGCAAGTTTCCTCTTTTTATCTGGCTAAACCAGTATGCTTAGCCTTTATGCTGGAACACATGAATACCAGTTTGGTAATAGGAATTACATGACAAAAAGTTTTTCCATGGTCAAGTAAATTTGGGAAGTATTGACAAAATTGAATGGATTTCTTTACTGCAGAAGTGCTCAGAGCTTTTAATGCATTAACCTTTAATAAAAAGATACAGTAAGTAGTGTGTTCAAAACATATTCCACCTCAAAATCCTTCTTTTCTCTAGAACTCCTGTTCATACAACTTGGGACACTAATGTTTCTGAGGCATAATTTAGAAAATGCCAGAATAAAAACTTGCCTCCTGCCTTTTGAAAAGCCTTAGGTACTTAAGTGTTTTCTTTTCTTGCTTTGTTTATTGGCTTGAGTCATATTTAGTAACTATCCTTCTAGTTACCTCAGCAAAATCATTAGAGCTTTAAGTCATTCTGAAATGCCCAAATTTACTTTGATGAGCAAGATTCCACAGTGCCCTTAAGCTAAAAGTGTCTCACACTTAATAGGAAACAGTTATGTGCCTACTTGGGGTAAAGAGCCACTTTGTTGCTTGCAACTTCAATATTCTCATCTCCAGAATAGAACTAATAAAGCTACCTACCACATGGTAGTCATTTCAAACAAAACCATTTATGTGAACAGAGTTTGTAAATTAGCAAACACCATTTATAGATAAGTTGTAAATCTGCAGATCTGCTCTTTCTTAAAACTTGCGGAAAAATGACGTAAATAAGATAAATTCACCAGCTATTTAAAAAAAATCAATCAACCCTGCTTAAAAAAAATCAATCAACCAGCTATTTAAAAAAAATCAATCAACCCTGCTGCTTGAGAGATGGCTTTTTTGGTACTTTCTTGGGATGGAAAGAGAGTTTTAGTGGATTTCTTACATGTTCACCCAAAGTGCACACATCTCATTATGACCACTAGGTCAGAGGTTCCCCAAAGATTTCTTTAGCCATTGGTCACATGAAAGCACAAAGAACTCTGGCGCTACACGCAAGAGACCCAACTGTCTATATTGTTATTGATATTTAGCCAGCAGATTACTGCCTTTTCATTCCAAAGGACTTTTCACCATAATGGGCATGTTCTCATATTTTGAAATATTTTAGCTCTCAAATAGTATTAACTAAATATATGTCATTCATTTTTCCATTCTATGTATTAACCCTGTAAGTACTCATCAGTGATAACTAGCATCTCCCCTATCAAAAGCAAATAATTTTGAGTTCCTGTTTGCCTGGGCAGACTTACCTTGGATAAATATTCAATTCCTGTTAGGATTTTTGAAATCTTGAACATTGGTGCTTCCTGAAACTCCTTCAGTTCCCTCAAGGTCCCCGGCTGGGACCAGCTCTCCATGGTCTGTGGGTTATTGAAGAGTAACTGTGTGGTTGGACAGGGGTGAGATTTAAACAGTGGGGAAATGAATAAAGAGTATTCTCTCTACCACAGTTCTCATTTGATATATCATAAGTTGCCAGCATTCATTTTATGGCCTAGATCTATCCATTTTGACCTTAGATTGAATGGTCCTGCAGGGTACTACTCAGTCCCACTGTAGGAGACCTGAGACATGCCTCCTGCTGCATTAGCAAAGCTGGATAATTCCATGGCTGGGTCCCAGGTGTCAGAGCTGGAAAGAGTACATGTCTGGAAGGAGAATAGGAAAAACTAAAATCTCCAGGGAAGCGTATCTGCCGTTAAGCTCAAAGAGTATGTGCAGAAAGAAGATAGGTAACAAAGCCAAAAGGTCAAGAGCTGACCGTAACCAGGAAGAAAGATGAGCAGCAGAGATTGAAATGAAGGGATAAAATCCAGAACATTTTCGGAAAATAGCAAGAAGTCACTTTTGTTGAGCCCCCGGGAACATGGTGGATGGGGAGTCTGCCCAGTTTTAAGACTGGAAGCCAGGGCCAAACAGCATGCACTGTGTCACATGTCCATGCCCCTCTCCTTGTACAGTACCAATTCTGAGAGTGATGCTGGAGCTGCCTTAAGTAAACTGCCTCCCCAAAAATGCTTTCCTCTTTTAGCTAACCATCCAGTTTCAGCATCTAACCCTATGGCAACAGTCACACAGAGTGTTAAACCAAAAGCCCAGGAGGTTGTGTTACCCCCACCCCTCTCCAAACAAACAAAAAAAAAATGAGGTTTCCATGCTTAAATCAGAAACACTGTTATTATCCTGATCTCTCATTTGGAAAGAGGAAATGATTTGAGATGGATCTGACTCGAGAGGAAGCTGAATATAGAAGTGTAGGAAGCCTCACTGGAGGCGCTGATGTGGGATTCAACTGAAAAGCCCCAGGAGCTCTGGTTTTTCTGTTCTAGAATTTATTTGAACCAAAAGATTAAAGCTGGCTTACAGTATAAACATGATCATTTCCAGCATCTATCATCTTACGTTTCTATAGTAGATTCATGAGTGTTCAGACTCTGGTATTGCATTTGGATTTGAATGGCAGTCCTGTGGAATAGAGGGGGAAGATATGAGTAGCGACATTAAATGATGAACATCAGGGCTATAGAGGAGGAAGGTGAGTTCCAATTTCTCACTTCAGCGATACTCCCCCCCCCCTTTTTTTAAATCACATTGTAATATGCATACAGGCTTAAGTATTTTCCAAGGTCAATATTTGGAGGACAGTGCAAAAGAGTGTTTCAAATACTGTGAAAGAAACCTGGGGCGCCTGGGTGGTGCAGTCGTTAAGCGTCTGCCTTCAGCTCAGGGCGTGATCCCGGCGTTCTGGGATCGAGCCCCACATCAAGCTCCTCTGCTAGGAGCCTGCTTCTTCCTCTCCCACTCCCTCTGCTTGTGTTCCCTCTCTCACTGGCTGTCTCTCTCTGTCAAATAAATAAATAAAATCTTAAAAAAAAAAAAGAAACCTATGTTATCCATAAACCCTATACCCCTGAGTGGCTAATATAGTCCATGCTCTGGGCTGCAAAAACTGGTTCTCTTCAAAATGTTACTTCTGGAAGCTATTATTCCTGGTTTATGAAGATCTCATACCAGAGTCTGAATTTCTGTAATAGAAAAACTATTAAACTTCATTTTACATATGAATTTTTATAATAATGCTTTTTATCAAACTCAACTAATTCCAGACCCATCCAGCAATCAAACTTATCACAAATTTCAGTGAAACAAAACAGTTGGCATCATTAGTACTTGCTACATATAATGTACTTTACGTGAAGCATTAATCATAACTCTTCAGACAGGATATAGATGATAAAAATAGGTAATTTACTATTGTGTATTCACGTTTATAATTTCATTTCATGGCGTCTGGATTTTGTATCAGTTTATTATAAAAATATCTACAACATAACACACCAAAAACAGAGACAACAGAAGCAAAATTGGACAAGGGGGAATTCAAACTAAAAAGTTTCTGTACAACAAATGAATCAATAGAAAGACACTTATGGAATGGAAGAAGCATGTATCTCATAAGAGGTTAATTTCCAAAATATATAAGGAACTCCTGCAACTCAAGAGTGGAAAAAAACTCTAATAATCCAATTTTTTTTTAATTGAGAAAGGACCTGAGTGGACATTTCCCCAAAGAGCAGCTCAGCTGCTACCTGATGCCTTTTCTCTGGGGTCAGCAGGCACCGTGCATTCTCCTATCCCCCTTCCTGGGCACTGGCCCTCAAAGGGAATGCCATGTAATCTCTTCAACACTGCCAGCTGCCTGAGGTTCACTCCACGCTTGGCATGGATAGTCCTGAGGTCTCTGGGGTGGTTTCTTCTCCTGTTCTTAGTTCCTAAGCACTGTGGAACATATGGAGCCATTCAGCTCAATGCCTGGAACCAGCCCTGGGTCTGTGTATCTCTGCTAAGACAGAGTCCCCAGAGGATTGATATTTCTTTGGATTTCCAGTGCTCATTGACGTAGAACAGAATCTGCTCTGCCACCATTCAGATTTGGTCTTGAATTACCAGTCCTTCCCCTGGAGAGGCAGGATAGAGCTTTGTTCCTGCTTCTTCACATTCCTGTTAACTCTTGCCTCATTCTACGTTTGGTCTTCCTTTTATTCCTTCAAGTTTTTCAAACATGGAAATTGTTTAGATCCAAAGGAAAAGAATTTTCATAGGCCCGCAATATGGCCTTAAATGATTTGCATTATTAAGGTGAGCATGAGGTTTTAAAATTCTAATTTATGTTCCTTATCGTAAATTAATCTCTCTCCCTTGAATGTCATCTGTCACTAGTGCTTTCTTATAGGTTGAAGTGGGATGAAGGAGGATATGATGTAGGAGAACAAGAAGGACCACCCAAGACCAGTCTCTTCTGACTTTAGCAACACTCGTAGAAGCTACAGATAGATAAGAAAAGGGGGAAAAAGAGCAAAACCATCACTATTAATAAAACCCAGCCTATCCATCCCCAAGAGATTGTGGAAAGAAGGGAGACCAGGGAGGAGGGACAAGGGTGGAAATAACATAGCCCATTTAATATTTGGGAGCTTAGAAAGAAATAATTTTGTAGGCTGCCCCACACCAATGTGGGGTGAGTAAATAGAGATAACTTGGTGGTTCAGTGTGAACAGTGGTTCTCAAAGTGTGATCACCAGACCAACAGGATCCCTTGGGAACTTGTTAGAAATGTGAATTCATTCATTCTTTTTCTCTTTCTTTCTTTCTTTGAGAGAGAGAGAGAGAGAGCGAGCAAGTGGTGGTGGGGGGGAGCAGAGGGAGAGAATCTTCAAGCAGACTCCCTGCTGAGTGCAGATCCCAATGTGGGCTCAATGCCACGACCCTGAGATTGTGACCTGAGTCCAAATCAAGCGTCAGATGCTTCACTAACTGAGCCACCCAGGCGCCCCAGAAATGTAAACTCTTCAGCCCTACCATAGACCTACTATAGTTGTTGTGCTTATATATAGCTCATATCACTATAAAGCCAAAATACGTTTTAAAAATTCAAACTGAGAACACTAATAGAACGTGGTAGATATTGTTATGCTCGGTTCACCCATCATTTTCCTCTATTATCGTAACTGTAAAATTTTCAATAACAACTCTAGAAGTTCATAATTTTAACAGAGTTTAATGTCAATCTTTAGAAATCTACCCTATCCCAGGGTCATGAAAATATTCTTCTTTCTCTTCTAGAAACTTTATTTTGTTACTTTGCACAATTAGATCTGCAATTCATCTGAAATCTGTTCTTGTGCATAGTCTGGGAAAGGGGTTAAGTTGTCCTTTTTTCTCCTATGGATATTCAGCTAACAGCATACCATTTATTGAACAGCCTCTCCTTGTCCCCATTGCCCTGCAGTGCCGTTTTCATCATAAATCAAGTATTTATAGTGGTGTTTCTCTTTGTAAAATCTCTGTGTTGTCCCACTGGCCTAATTTTAGTCCTTGCACTTACATCCACTGTTGTAATTGCTGTGGTTTTGCAATGAATCTGATATAGTAAACCAGATATAGTAACTCTTTCCACTTTCTTCATCCTTTTTAAGATTGTCTTGGCTATTCATGGCCCATTGGGTTTTAATATTAAAATTAGAGTTACTTTGTCAGTTGCCACCAAAAAAGATTTTCTTGACTATTCTTGGGCCTTTTAGGATCAGGTTGTCCAAAACAAACAAACAAACAACAAAACCTTTTGGGATTTCAATAAAGATTGCACTGAATCTATAGATCCATTTGTGAAGAATTGATGTCGTTACCATATTAAATATTCTAATCCATGAAAATGGTTTATTCTTCCTTTATGTCATCTTTATTTTCTCTTAGCAAGAATGTATAGCATTCTTTTTTTAAAAAGATTATTCATTTATTTGAGAGAGAGAGAGAGAGCGAGCAAGCACAAGCAGGGGGAAGGGCAGAGAGAGAAGCTGACTCAATGTAGGGCTCAATGTGGGACTCAGTCCCAGGACCCTGGGATCATGACCTGAGCTGAAGACAGACATATAATCGACTGAGCCACCCAGGTGCCCTAAAAATGTAAGGCATTTGTATAGAATTCTCACTCATCTTTGGTTGGATTTATACCTATTATTTGATCTTGTTAACACTATCACGAATAATGACATTTTGGACTTCATTTTCTGACTACTTGTGTAAAATCATTCATTTAATCTAATAGTTGGTGATTCTTTTGTATGTTCTACATACATAATCAGATGATCCGCAAATAATGACTATTTAATTTGTTATTCTCTGAGTAGAATACTTTTATTCTCCTGCTTTTTTTTTTTTTAGTTGTCTAGAACTTTCAGAAGAGTAAATACCCTTGTCTTGCTCAGCATCTCAGAGGACAAGCTTTCATTATATGTCCTTGAAGTATGTAGTAGACTATTGTAGGTATTCTTTGTCAGATTAAAGATACTTCCCTTTATTCCTAGTCTACTATAAGTTTTTATTATGAATGGATGTTGAATTTTATTGAGTGCGTTTGCATCTACTGAAATTACATATTTATTTTTTTTCATTTATGTCTGGTTTCTTTAACAAAATGTTGTAGAGGTTCATTCTTTTTTTTTATTACATGTATCAGTTGTTTTTTTTCTTTTCATTACTGAGAAGTACCATTGTGCATACGTAGTTCTTTATTGATTATCCTGTTGATGGACATCTGAATCATTTTCGAGTTTGGGGCTATTATGAATAAAGTATTATGGACATTCTCATGCAAGGCTTTTTGTGAATATATGTTTTCATTTTTCTTAGATCAACATCTAGGAGTGGAGTTTTTCCTTTTACTCTCAAACTTTTCTATCCTTATATTTAAGATGTTTCTCTTGTAAGTCACATAAAAGCAATTCTGTTTTTCTCATTCAGTCTGATTGTATTTGTCTTTTAATTGAAAAACTTAGTTCAGAATTAATATAGTTACAGATACATTTCCGTTTAAATTTATCATCTATCTGTTGCGTGTTATCTATTTTTCCTTTTTTTCTTGCCTACTCATGGATTTATTTTTTAATTTTTATTTCGTCTGTTGTCCACTTCAACTTGCAAGCTACTCTTTTCTTTTATAATTTTTTTAGTGTTTACTTTCATTTTGCAACATATAGCCTTGATTTTAAAATATCCAATATATATGGAGCACCTGGGTGGCTCAGTAGGTTAAGCGTCCAGCTCTTGACTTTGGCTGAGGTCATGAACTCAGGATCATGGAATCTAGCCCCACGTGGGACTCTGCACTTGGCATGGAATCTGCTGGGGATTCTCTCTCCCCCCCGTCCCTCCCCTGACTCACTTCCTCTCTCTAAATGAATAATTAATTAATTAATTTTGTAAATAAATAAATAAATAAATAAATAAATATCCAATATAAATTAGTATTACTTTCCAAACGATGCAGGAGTTTTAAATTATTAACACCATTTAACCTTAGCCTCTTCCAACTTGCATGCTTTTACTGATGTATTTTGATTCAATGTATGAAATTCTATAATATATATTATTACTGTTTTACACTATTAGTTATCACTCGCATATTTGTCTTTTCTGTTGTTCTTCTTACATTTTGCATTTCTGTGCTTCTGTCTGGAATCATTTTTCTTCTCTCTGAAGAACTTTATTATTATCTTTAGGGGGGGTCTGTTAGTGATTTTCTTTTAACTCATGGCACATCTCACTCCATAATCTTCTGGCTTTTGTTTTCTGTTTTGTTTTGTTTTCTGTTGAGTCAGCTGCTTGTTTTAATTTTACTCATTTGAGGAAGATATTTATTTTTCCCCTAGCTGGTTTGTAATATTCTTTTTTCCATTTTTAGCTCTCAACAGTTTTACTCACATAGATCTATTTTCTTTGTATGTATTCTGGTTGGGATTCATAGTATTCGAATCTGTGGTTTGATTTTTTAAATCTATTTCCTAAATATTAGCCATCATCTCTTCAAATATTGCTTCTTCCCTGCTCTCTCTTTTCCTCCTTTTTGGGATTCCAGTTACACTTACATTAGACCTTCATACCATGTCCCTATATCTCTTGTGCTGGGTTTCTTTTGTTTCCTTTGTGTATTTTTTGTATCTGTTTCTCTGTCCATACTTTAATCTGTATCTTTTCTTCTGATCTGTTTTACATTTCACTAACCCAGATTCATCTTTCCCCACAAAACGCCCCTCAAACCTGCATGCCCATGGTATCAACTTACTTTAGTTCTGATATCATGCCTTCTGTGCCTTTTATGACACTGCTCTTCTTTTTTTTTTTTTTTTAATGATTTTTTGTTATATTATGTTAGTCACCATACAGTACATCCCCGGTTTCCAATGTAAAGTTCGATGATTCATTAGTTGCGTATAACACCCAGTGCACCATGCAATACGTGCCCTCCTTACTACCCATCACCAGTTTGTCCCATTCCCCCACCCCCCTCCCCTCTGAGGCCCTCAGTTTGTTTCTCATAGTCCATAGTCTCTCATGTTTCATTCCCCCTTCTGATTACCCCCCCTTTCTTTATCCCTTTCTTCCCCTACCGATCATCCTAGTTCTTATGTTCCATAGATGAGAGAAATCATATGATATTTGTCTTTCTCTGCTTGACTTATTTCACTTAGCATTATCTCCTCCAGTGCCGTCCATGTTGCAGCAAATGTTGAGAACTCGTTCTTTCTGATAGCTGAGTAATATTCCATTGTATATATGGACCACATCTTCTTAATCCAGTCATCTGTTGAAGGGCATCTCGGCTCCTTCCACGATTTAGCTATTGTGGACATTGCTCTTCTATCCGTCTTTTCATATTGATGTCTGACATCATCCTCTCTTCCATAATGGTTTTCTTGACCTTCCCTAGAGAACCAACCATGCACATTTCCCCCACTTAACTCATACAGACCAGCCTAGGACCCACATAACACTTCATGCACTTATTTGTCTATCTTCCACCAGTGGACTGGGAACTCCTGTGCCTTATTCATCTTCAGGTCTCTAAGATCCAGCCCAGTGCCCAGCATACAGATAGTGATAAGTACATTGATGTTGAGTGAGTTACTATAATGTACTCAACTCTGGTTATATTAGAATCACGCTGTGGTTGGAGCAGTGTCATGTTTTGGGAAATACTGATACTTAGGCACCATACCAAATCAAATCTAGTGGTGGGATCTGAGCATCAGAACAGTTTTTAAAACGACAATAAATGATTCTAATGTGCAACCTGGGTTGAGGTTGCAGACTTAAAGAATCTGACTCAGGTCCTTTTATGGCATAATGGGGCTTAGGCCTGAAAAGGTTTCCCTGTGAGGAATTGAGTACTTCCTGTGAGGGGCATCAGAAGAGATGCAAGTCAGAGTGATGCATTTGGCTGCAGCTGTTTATAGATGTACACATAGTGGAGACACATTGTGTGTGTGTGTGTGTGTGTGTGTGTGTGTGTGTGTGTGTGTGTAGGTATTTAGGAGATGAGAATGAGGGAAGGTTTCCCCAGGGTCATGGAAGTGACAGCCTGGGACTCTAATCCAGATGCTTGAGTCAGTAAATAATCTGAAGAAAACTCTTATCTTCTATCTCCTTCTGCAGTAGTAAAAGCCGAATGATATTGGCAGGTCATCCCTATCCATTAGCAGGAGGGTACATGGTCCCCATTCACTCCAAGACTTTAGGGAGATGGCAGCTGGTAAAGGCACCACCGGCTAAGGGAGTACCCTGGTAACAGGCCTTAGGTGAAGCTGTCAGCACTCCTGCCCCAGTTCAGACCTCTCACTGTGATGATGCCTGTGCTCCTCCAGTTGCCATAGAAACTGGATCTTTCCTCCTGACTCCCATCCCCTTTGCTCTGTGTTTGGTTTCCCACTTTTTAATGAAATTAGGTATGCAGTGAAATGTGCACACTTCTTTCCATGTGAACCTGCCCCTCCCAAATCAAAAGAGTTTAAGAATTGTCTTGTGCATCATGAGACAAATAGTTGCTGTGGGAAGCCCTTGGCCTCCTCGTTCCACCGTCCTGAGGCTGCTCTCCCCTTGGCTTCAGCAGTTAGAGTCTGATACGAGCAATTTACAAGTTCAAACGCATGAGCTAATTTTAGATTCTCAGATCAGGCACAGGAAAATAAAGTCGATTAATAAAATATAAGAAAGTAGGGAGAACATTCTGTTGACCCAAAGCGGGTATCTTGATGTTCCATAATAATTAAGGAAGATGACCCTAATTGGAGAAAAAGAACAGCAACCCTCTGTTGGTATCAAACTGGGTTTAATAGAGTGTTAACAAGGCCACTATATTTACAAGATAACTCAATTGTTCTCTTGACAAGAATTTGTGTTTCTAGTTGATTCCCTGGTGGTATCCTGAATCCTGTTCCTCTGTCTCTTCTGAAATGTTTATTAATGATTTTTTTTCTGTAAAGAAGAGTTTTTCAAGACACAAGATAGTTACTTGATTCTTTGCTGTTCTCAGTCGTTAAGACTAGGATAAGATTGTAGTATTTTATAGGGGTGCCTGAGTGGCTCAGTCGGTTGGGCATCTGCCTTCGGCTCGAGTCATGATCCCAGGGTCCTGGTCCTGAGTCCGACATTGGGCTCCATCCTCAGCCGGGAGTCTGGTTCTCCCTCTACCTTTCCCCCCTGCTCATGGTCTCTCTCTCTCTCTCTCTCATAAATAAATAAAAATCTTTTTAAAAATGTAGTATTTTATAAAAATATTTTATTTCATTATTTCATTAGTAATAAATATTTCATTATTCAGTGAGCCATTTTCTTTCTCATTTCTAGGATGGTAGGTAGTAAGGAGCAGTTTCTCCCTTTACAAACCAGTGGAGGTAGGGAATAAGTGTTGTCTGTAGGGTCTCTGAACTGTGTTCAAGGTCCCTGTCACCACCGTTTCTGCTGATTAAGAACAACCCTTCTTCAAGATCCACTCAGAGCCAATTTTATTCCTTCTGCTGTTTATATCTCCCCATCTAAGGATTATGCAATGAATATAGTCACATCTCTCCTCCCTCTTAGCTATTCTGCACTTTCTGAGGCTAGAACTTGCTAAGACCAACCTAAGAGGCAGGAAAATGGCTGGGTGTATATGTTAAAGAAGGTAGATATTTTGAATCTAGTAAATTGAATGCCCCCAGGAAGGCGACTGTGAGTTGTGTCAGACATATTTTTTGTTTTACCCACCAAGTAACCCAGGAAACATGGTGCCCATTCCTACTGTCATTGAACACACCTGAAGTCTTTTATTAGTCATGCTTCATTCAGGATCTTAAGTCTAAATCACCTTGCCTCGGCCTTTTAGGTCTAAGCGTGTTACAGGCAGTAGGACAGGACACATTATTATGAAAATCATTCCTCCATGTAGGTACTCTGCGTCCCTGGAAAACTGATGAGTTTACTTCAAACTGTACAGAAATCCACTTCTAGTATCCTGGCAGAAATTCCTTTGAGTTGGAGATTTGCTAGAACTTAGAAGTCAAAGAGATGCCCATTTCTTTGTTGAGTGAGCCTTTTTATTCACCTGCAAGAATTCTAAAACCACTAACGCAGCCCTTATCTGTGTTGCTGCCCTGAAACTGAGAATCGCATGTAAATACCAACTAAACCTGATACAGAGGGGCCAGTCTTCCAACAAAGACATATTAGCTTCAACCTGGGTTACCCTGCTAGCATTGAGCATCAGCCATTGTAAGAGGTCCTGAGACCTCTTTGATCTTGAGAAGCAGAACATTCCTGCAGAGTGGTTACCTTATATAACAGCTCATAACTGGGAGCCCATTTTGTCTTGAATATATCGACACTCAAAAAGCAGAAACTTGGCTTATAAAACTTTTTAGGAAAAGATGACTATTTCTAACTGACGAATTTCACCTGGAAACTCCCTTGACCTTAAACCTGGTAGGCAGAGTTATCAACAATGCAGACTTACCCACAATTTTTGGCCCAGAAGTTTCTATTTCAGAATCACAGGATGTGCCAGTCCCAAAAGCAGGAACACCCATCCGCCCCTACCATGTCCATTTCCATCACCCAATATCCAACTATTTCAATGCATCCTGACCCTAACAGACTTCAATCAGTGTATTTTTCCTTTATCCCCCACATTCATTAACTTGTATATCAGTCAAATGAAACCAGATTATACCAAGCTTAAAAAAGGGGGGGGGGGGCAAAATGTCAGTTGCTTAACACAACAGAGGCTTCTTTTTAACTTATGTGAAAAGTCTATAATGGGTCTGGACAACAAACTCTCTAGAGCTACCGTTCTTCATGCAGCAGCTAAGCAGTCTAATTTGAAGGCGTCTCTGCCACATTATACATGTATTGTTAGGATGCTTAGACTCCTCAGTTGACCTGGCAAGGAAGAACTGTCTAGAACAGAGGTTAGTAAACTTTTTCTTAAAGGGCCAGAAGATAAATAGTTTTGCCTTTTCAGACCATGAAATATACGTCACAACTATACAGCTCTTCCTGATGTAGCATGAAGATGCAGCCATAGATAAACAATATACATAAACAAATGAGTATGGCTATGTTCAAAAAAATTTAATTTACCAAAACAAGTAGTGGGTCAGATTTGGTCTGCAGACCATGGTTTGCTGACTCCAGTCTAGAATCTCTCACTGGCAATTAAATGCTGTGCCTGGATAGGACATGTAACATTTTGCTCATATTTTATTTGCTAAAGCAAGTCACATGGCCATGCCTGCAAGAGCCAGGAAAGTACCATTTTCCCATGTTTTCAGAGGAGAAATAGGAAAATATTTAGGAGTGGTATTAATATCTGCACATTATCCATTCAGCTTTACAAAGCTTGGCATAAATGGGAATACTAGCAGTAGGGTTTGAAAACAGATATCTTAAATTTGAATGTTAAATCTGAACTTACTCGGTAGTCTTCCATGACCCAGGGCAAGTAAGTTTAACTTTTTGGAGTGTCAGTATCTCTTCTGTAACATGAAGTTGATAATCTCTGTGTCCTCGGAACTATTTCAGAATCAAATAGGATATTAGAGGACAAAGAGATTTCGAAAGTAAACATCAAGGATTCAAGCTGGTATTTGCCTTTATGCCTTTTGCTTCATTGGACCCAGTTTCAGGCTGTTCTTCAACATAAAATTTATACCCAACCACAAAGGCCTAGGCATTGGCACACTCTGAGTTTCAGGCTCTATGTCCAAAGTGATGGCCTCTTCCAAGACTTTTGCTTGGGCTCCAGAGCTGAAGTCAAAAATTCTTCTTTTCTATTCTCTCCAGACTATAGCCCATAATATTGCACAGAGTGGGCCTAGTTAAAAACTGACAATGGAATGAATAATTGAGTTTAACAAGTAAATGAAGCAAAATTGCTTTTATGAGTTATGCAAATATTTTTCTCCTTGACTTTTTCCCTCTTGGTATCTGGGAGAGTCTCATTATCTCTTAAACAGTTCTCATAAGCCACTTCAATCCTTATGCATTTCTTAGTTCAACATGTCATGCTTTAGCTCTACTCTGTTTTCAAGCCTCCGGGGTGGCAAGGAAAGGAGTGAGGAGCAGGTGGGAACAGCTTCTGAGAAGCATTCGAAGGAAAGGAACTAATGTTGGTGAGCAATTTCTCTATGCCAGGAGCATTACATGCACCCCCTTATTTTATCTTCACAATAATACTGGATGCAGACTGTTTCATTTCCACCAAAGAAACTGGCACTCAAAGAATTTAGGTAATTCTTGCTGGGATCATTCAGCTAGGAAGCTGTAGAGAGCCAGAGTTTGAAGGCTGGTCTGACTTCCAAGTTCCTCTTTCTCTCCATGCTTTTGGGCTGTGTCCTTCACAAAGCAACTCCATCCAAATGGGTGTCAATGACCCCTCCTTCCTCACAGGGCAGTTCACTGAACCCTCTGTCCCACTGGGGGAGGTTGGTAATATCCAGAGAAATTCAGTACCTGAAGGACTTCCATGCTCCATCCTCTGCATCTAATGGAGACCTTTTCATACCTGCTCCTGCCTCCTATTCTGTATGTGAATTAGGGCTCAGTTTGCACATCCAAGGGTTGTACTGGCAATAAGCCACCAAAAACATGTGAAGTCTAAGGGGAGGGAGCATCAGTAAAAAGATAAGGAGACTCAGGATTGGATGATGATAGTAAGAGCTGACATTTCCTATTACTATTTGCTGATCACTTTTCCATATATTAATTCATATAATCCTGAAAACAATCCTGTGCAGTCAATACTATTAATAATTTAAACCTGAGGCAGCCAGATAAGATGCAACGTGCCCAGAGTTGCACAGCTAGTAAATGGAAGAGCTAGGGATTTGAACTAGAAAGAATGGTACCAAAGCCCAAGTCATTTCAACCACCTGGAAGCTCTTGAAAGATGCCTGTGCCTGGCTGTCACCCCTAGATGTTCTGATGTATGTGTTACAAGATAAGGTCAGGACACTGGTATTTTTTAAACCACCAGAGAGTGAATCTAAAGAGCAACCAGAGTTGAAATCCTGTGTGACCCAGTGATTCCAGCTTCTGAGCCTAAGCTTTCTCATGAGGAATATGGGAGAGGCAGAGTTTGGAACTGTGAGCATATATTGAGATGTCACAGTAAATTAAGAGTCTTACTAGCATTTTGTGGGCAGCTTCCAGGGATGCTAAATGTCAAGTGATGTTAGAAACAGTATTGCCCAAGGAAGAATTTTCTTTCTTTTTCTCCCCCCCCCCCCCCGCCGCGAGGAAGAGTTTTCTTGCCCAAATTAGTAACAACATCACACTGGTATAAGGTAAAGGTACCCTTTGGCTTTCAAAATCTGTGCCCACTTGATTCTAAATTCTACAAAGTGTCAAAGGGGGTGGAATGCTTTGCTTCACTGCTGAATGGATTATTCCACTTTAAACTTTTTTTTTTTTTTTTTTTTTTTTTTTTTTTTTTTTTTTTTTTTTTTTTTTTTTTTTTTTTTTTTTTTTTTTTTTTTTTTTTTTTTTTTTTTATTAATAATGATTTTTTATTATATTATGTTAGTCACCATACAGTACATCCCCGGTTTTCGATGTAAGGCTTGATGATTCATTAGTTGTGCATAACACCCAGTGCACCATGCAATATGTGCCCTCCTTACTACCCATCACCGGTCTATCCCATTCCCCCACCCCCCTCCCCTCTGTAGCCCTCAGTTTGTTTCTCATAGTCCATAGTCTTTCATGTTTCATTCCCCCTTCTGATTACCCCCCCCTTTCTTTATCCCTTTCTTCCCCTACTGATCATTCTAGTTCTTATGTTCCATAGATGAGAGAAATCATATGATAGTTGTCTTTCTCTGCTTGACTTATTTCACTAAGCATTATCTCCTCCAGTGCCGTCCATGTTGTAGCAAATGTTGAGAACTCATTCTTTCTGATTGCTGAGTAATATTCCATTGTATATATGGACCACAACTTCTTAATCCAGTCATCTGTTGCAGGGCATCTCGGCTCCTTCCACGATTTAGCTATTGTGGACATTGCTGCTATGAACATTGGGGTGCATATGGCCCTTCTCTTCACTACGTCTGTATCTTTGGGGTAAACACCCAGTAGTGCAATGGCTGGATCATAGGGTAGCTCAATTTTTAACTTTTTAAGGGACCTCCACACTGTTTTCCAGAGTGGCTGTACCAACTTGCATTCCCACCAACAATGTAGGAGGGATCCCCTTTCTCCACATCCTCTCCAACAATTGTTGTTTCTTGCCTTGTCAATTTTTGCCATTCTAACTGGCGTAAGGTGGTATCTCAGTGTGGTTTTGATTTGAATTTCCTTGATGGCTAATGATTTTGAACATTTTTTCATGTGTCTGTTAGCCATTTGTATGTCTTCATTGGAAAAGTGTCTGTTCATATCTTCTGCCCATTTTTTGATTTGTTTATTTGTTTCTCGTGTATTGAGTTTGAGAAGTTCTTTGTAGATCTTGGATACCAGTCCTTTATCTGTAGTGTCATTTGCAAATATCTTCTCCCATTCCGTGGGCTGCCTCTTAGTTTTTCTGACTGTTTCCTTGGCTGTGCAGAAACTTTTAATCTTGATGAAGTCCCATAAATTCATTTTATCTTTTGTTTCTCTTGCCTTTGGGGATGTGTCATGAAAAAGGTTGCTTTGGCTGATGTCGTAGAGGTTGCTGCCTATGTTCTCCTCTAGAATTTTGATGGATTCCTGTCTCACATCGAGGTCTTTCATCCATTTGGAGTTTATTTTTGTGTATGGTGTGAGATAGTGGTCAAGTTTCATTCTCTTGCATGTAGCTGTCCAATTTTCCCAGCACCATTTATTGAAGAGACTGTCTTTTTCCCACCGGATGTTTTTTCCTGCTTTATCAAATATTAGTTGCCCAAAGAGCTGAGGGTCCATTTCTGGGCTCTCTATTCTGTTCCATTGGTCTATGTGTCTGTTTTTGTGCCAGTACCATGCTGTCTTTGTGATCACAGCTTTGTAGTACAGCTCGAAATCCGGCATTGTGATGCCCCCAGCTTTGTTTTTCCTTTTCAACAGTTCCTTGGAGATTCGGGGTCTTTTCTGGTTCCATACAAATTTAAGGACTATTTGTTCCAGTTCTTTGAAAAACGTTCTCGGTATTTTGATCGGGATAGCATTGAAAGTGTAGATTGCTCTGGGTAGCATGGACATTTTAACTATGTTAATTCTTCCGATCCATGAGCATGGAATATCTTTCCATCTTTTTATGTCTTCCTCAATGTCTTTTAAGAGTGATTTATAGTTTCTAGAATAAAGGTCCTTTACGTCTCTGGTTAAGTTAATTCCAAGGTAACGTATGGTTTTTGGTGCTATTGTAAATGGGATGGATTCCCTGATTTCTCTTTCTTCGTTCTCGTTATTCGTGTACAGAAATGCAACTGATTTCTGAGCATTTATTTTGTATCCCGCCACGTTACTGAATTGCTCTATAACTTCTAATAGTTTGGGAGTGGCTTCTTTTGGGTTTTCCATATAGAGTATCATGTCGTCTGCGAAGAGAGACATTTTGACTTCTTCTTTGCCGATTTGAATACCTTTGATCCCTTTTTGTTGTCTGATTGCTGTTGCAAGGACTTCTAGTACTATGTTGAATAATAGTGGCGAGAGTGGGCATCCTTGTCGTGTTCCTGATCTTAAGGGAAAGGCTTCCAGCTTTTCCCCATTGAGAATAATATTTGCAGTAGGCTTTTCATAGATGGCTTTTATGAGATTGAGAAATGTACCTTCTATTCCTACACTCTGAAGGGTTTTAATCAGGAAAGGATGCTGTATTTTGTCAAATGCTTTTTCGGCATCAATTGAGAGGATCATATGGTTCTTGAGTCTTTTCTTGTTGATATGATGTATCACACCGATTGATTTGCGAATATTGAACCACGCTTGCATCCCAGGTATGAATCCCACTTGATCGTGGTGGATAATCCTTTTAATGAACTGTTGGATTCTATTAGCAAGTATCTTGTTGAGGATTTTGGCATCCATATTCATTAGGGAAATCGGTCTGTAATTCTCCTTTTTGAGGGGGTCTTTGCCTGGTTTGGGGATCAAGGTAATATTGGCCTCATAGAATGAGTTTGGTAGCTTTCCTTCTGTTTCTATTTTTTGAAATAGCTTTAGGAGAATAGGTATTATTTCTTCTTTGAATGTTTGGTAGAATTCCCCAGGAAAACCGTCCGGGCCTGGAGTTTTGTTATTTGGAAGGTTGTTTATCACTGACTCAATTTCTTCATAATTAATTGGCCTGTTTAAGAAATCAATTTCTTCCTTTTTCAATCTTGGTAGTTTATAGGTTTCCAGGAAGGATTCCATCTCTTCCAGATTGCTTAGTTTATTGGCATATAGCTGTTGATAAAAATTTCTAATAATCCTTCCAATTTCAATGGTGTTCGTCGTGACCTCTCCTTTTTCATTCATAATTTTAATAATCTGTGTCCTTTCTCTTTTCTTTTGGATAAGTCTTGCCAGTGGTCTGTCAATTTTATTGATTCTCTCCAAGAACCAGCTTCTAGTCCTGTTGATCTGCTCTACTGTACTTCTGGTTTCTGCTTGATTGATTTCAGCTCTAATTTTGGTCAACTGCTTCCTTGTGCGTGGATTAGGCCTGTCCCTCTGTTGCTGTTCCAGCTTCTTGAGGTGAGAATATAAAAACTGCATTTTAGATTTTTCTATTCTTTTGAGTGAGGCTTGGATGGCTATGTATTTCCCCCTTAGGACTGCCTTTGCAGTATCCCATAGGTTTTGGACTGTTGTATTTTCATTCTCATTGGTCTCCATAAATTGTTTAATTTGATTTTTGATTTCCTGGTTTATCGAGTCATTCCTGAGCAGGATGGTTCTTAGTCTCCAAGTGTTTGAGTTTCTTCCAAATTTTTCCTTGTGGTTGAGTTCCAATTTCAGAGCGTTGTGGTCTGAGAATATGCAGGGGATAATTTCAATCTTTTGGTATCGGCTGAGACCTGTTTTGTGTCCCAGAACATGGTCTATTCTTGAAAATGTTCCATGGGCATTAGAATAGAATGAGTATTCTTTGGTTCTGGGGTGTAGTGTTCTATATATATCTAAGAGGTCCAACTCGTCGAGTATGGCATTCAAAGCCTTTGATTCTTTGCTTAGTTTTTGCCAGGGTGTTCTGTCTATTTCTGAGAGTGGAGTGTTGAGGTCCCCTACTATTAATGTATTTTTATCTATATGTCTCTTTATTCTGGTTAAGAGTTGGCTTGTGTATCTTGCTGCTCCCCTGTTGGGGGCATATATATTTATAATTGTCATATCCACTTGTTGAATACTTCCTTTAAGAATAATATAGTGCCCTTCTGCATCTCTAACTATAGTCTGTAGTTTAAAATCCAATTTATCTGATATGAGAATTGCTACCCCAGCTTTCTTTTGAGGTCCATTTGCGTGAAAGATGGTACTCCATCCCCTTACTCTCAGTCTGAATGCATCTTTGGGTTTGAAATGAGTCTCTTGTAGACAGCAAATGGATGGGTCATTTCTTTTTATCCAATCTGCAACCCTGTGGCGTTTGAAACCAGAATTCAAACCATTAATGTTCAGGCTGAGTACTGAGAGATATGCTTTTAATTCTGCCATGTTGTCAGTAAAGTCTTTGTATTGGCTGTGACTTTCTGTTTTGTATCACTCTTGGGGCCTTTTTACTTTTATAGAACCCCCCGTAATACCTCCTGTAGGGCTGGTTTCGTGGTTACGAAATTGGCTAGTGACTGTCGATTCTGAAATGTCTTTATTTCTCCATCAATTCTGAATGACAGCCTTGCTGGATAAAGGATCCTTGGCTGCATATTTTTCTCTGAAAGAGCTTTAAAAATGCTCCCCCAACCCTTTCTCTCATTCCAGGTCTGTGTAGACAGGTCTGATGTAATTCTGATGCCTTTGCCTTGGTACGTGAGAAATTTCTTTGCCCTGGCCGCTTTCAATACTGTTTCCTTGGATCTCATATTTGCGAATTGCACTATGACGTGACGTGGTGTAGGTCTGTCATGGTTGAGCTTGGGAGGGGTCCTCTCTGCCTCTTGGACACAAATTTTTGTTTCCTTCGCTAGATTAGGGAAGTTTTCAGCTACAATTTGTTCAAATATCTCTTCTAGACCTCTGTTTTTCTCCACCCCCTCGGGGATGCCGATGATTCTAACATTGGATCGTTTCGTTGAGTCAGTAATCTCCCGTAGCCAACATTCGTGGGCGTGGATTTTTTTAAGACCATCTTCTATTTTTATTTTTTCCTCTATTAACCCATCCTCCAATTCACTAACCCTTTCCTCCGCTTCCGTGACCCTGGCCGTCAGAGCCTCTAGTTTTGCCTGCATTTGGCTCATAGAATTTTTAATTTCTGTCAAATTCGCTCTCATTTCCGCCCTTAGGGATTCTATATTCTCAGTAATATTTTCCTGAATACTTTTTTCAAGTCTACTCATTATCTTGACCATTGTTACTCTGAATTCCATTTCTGATAATTTGGTTACATCCATATCCGTTACTTCTGTGGCAGAGGCCACTGACTCACTGTCTTTTCTTTGCTGGGGGTGGCTTCTCCTTCTTGTCATTCTGATGAAGAGAGGTTGCGGGGTTACCAGAGCCCAAAATTATTGACTGGGTCCCAGGCCGTGCCTCTTGTTTTATAGGGATCTTAGAGATGTGGGCTTCTTCTTTAAAGATTTTATTTATTTACTTATCTGAGAGAGGGAGACAGACAGTCAGCAAGAATGGAACAGAAGCAGGGGAGTGAGAGAGGAAGAAGCAGGCTCCCAGCGGAGGAGCCCGATGAGGGACTCCTTTCCGGAACGCCGGGATCACGCCCTAAGCCGAAGACAGGCGCTCAATGACGGCGCCACCCAGGCGCCTCCGGTTGTGGGCTTCTTGATTTTTCAGCCTGCCTTCTGTGTTCTGGGGGAGGGGCCTGCCGCGCCAATACTCAGGCAACCCTGTTTGGTTAGAGTCTCTGTGTCCCCTGCGAGGGAGGATGGGGATGGGCACTCTCTGAGCCGGTATTTCCAGGCTTTTGTTCTCTGGCGGCTTTCCCTGGCGGCCGGCTATGCCTCTTCTGAGGGTCAGAGCAGCAGAGGCTGCATTGTCGCAGAACAGAGGGATTGCGGCCCGTTCTCCACTGATGTTCTGGCCACTTTAACTCTGTTACTGTTGGTGCTGCTCAACCCTGCGGCATCCCGGGATGTGCGCACCAACTCCGCGACCCTGCCCTCACTTCCAGGGCCAGCGCGTCTCTGTCCTTTGTGTTTCTAATGCCGCCAGCCACTGGCCGCCCCTTCTCTGTCCTTTGTGTTTCTAATGCCGCCAGCCACCGGCCGCCCCGCGCGCTCCCGGGTCTCCCGGTCTCAGTCTATGCCCGGTGAGCACACCTCGATTCCGGAGTTTCGGGAGAAGCCTGGTGGCGCGCACCCGGTTCAGGGTCTCAGCCTGCTGTTTCGCGGGTGCCGACCGCGAGTCCGCCCGCTCCCCCGTGCAGGTGGCCCGCCAGCCGCCAGCCGCCCCGCGCGCGCTCCGGGAGTTCCCGGTCTCAGTCTGGATCCCGTGAGCACACCGGGATTCCGGTGTTCCGGGAGATGCCTGGTGGCGTGCGCGTTCACGGCTCACCGGTCTCAGTCCGCTCTCTTGCGGGTGCCCTCTGTGTGTCCGCCCGCTCCCCCCGTGCAGGTGGCTGCCGCTTCCCGGCGCCCAAACGCGGCGGCTCCCTCCCCCTTCCGTTTATCTTCCGATATCCGTGCACGGTTTACAGCTCCCCTCTTCGTACCTCAATACTCAGCGCTGGAGATGTTCATTTGTAGAGATCCAGATGCATCATCCTGTGTCTCAGGCTGATTCCGTGGTTATTTAGGCTGGTCTGGTACCTATCCAGCTCGACTCAGGGGACCGGCTGAAAAAGGGGTCCCCTACTCCTCCGCCATCTTAACTCCAGATTCCACTTTAAACTTTTTAACCAGTATGCAGTAAAAGAGACCCAGGCAAGTCCAAAGGCCAACTTCTTTCTGGCACAGTGTCTCCATGATTGGGAAAGTATGTCACCACTCTGGGACTAAGGCTCTTCATTTACAAAACAGGATTTTAAAAAATTTCAAAGAGCTCATCTAAGGATTAAATAAAACATTGCACGTAAATCACCAGAACATAGAGGTACTTGGCACATAATAAATACTTATAAACAGAATACATGTAGAAGATGAAATTAATATCATTTTCTTCATTGGGTTGATTAGAGAAGAATCTATGCTAATTTATGTAAAGCATGACAAAAGTAACATAAATAATAATTACAAGTGCTCAGCATGCTGATGCTTTTTAATTGTGTGCTCATTACATTTTAAAATTTTAGTGTATTTCTGTTATTGCAAGGAAGAAGCTAAAGCATAAAGCATATAAGAATCATAACTGTGATCTCGTGTAATACCATCCCCCAACAAGAACACTCTAGAAATGAGACATTCCCTGAGAGGATCTTTTGTTTGCAGATCAGGGGGAGGAATGTGAAAAGGTTTATAGGGGGAGTCCAGAGCCTAAATTACTTTACATGTGAAAAAGCATGTAAATTTTGGGGCTATAGGAGAGGGAAGAGACCTTGGTCTCTAGAGCTGCTGTGAGGGGGCCTTGAGAGAGGGACAGGCAAGGAATTAGTGACTCATCCTTACCTTTGTCTTTCCATAGAATCCTCAGTAAAATATTCAGTTTTTTCTTAAGCCCTTGTAGACTTGAACCTATTTCTTGAATTTATTAAAGGGAAGTGCTGACTCCTTCCCCAAAAAGTTGGTTTTGAGGTAGGAACAATGATTGTTCATGGGTTTCTGTACTCAAAAAAATGTTAAAATTTTTAAATTATTCATCATATTGCTGGCAGGGGTTTGGATTGGAAAGAGCATAGGTGCCCATCACTGAGGAACCAGTAAACCAGTGGGGAGGATGTTCATCTGGATGCTATTTAGCGGGAAGAAGCAACAAACTAGGTTGTTTACCAGTTACGGTTAGAAAATATAAAAACAGAATGAGGCCATTAGCAAAGTGCCATTTAAGGAAATGTAAAACATTCACACAATAAAAACACTACATTTTACAAGAATATATAAAATTCAAAGATTCATACTCAACACATTAGGATGGTGGGATTAGACAGGACAGTAGGATTAGAACGAAATGCAATGGGTGGGTGGCTGGGTGGGTGGATGGATGGATAATTTGAAACTCAATCAAACAAGAATGAGTCTTTGCATGACCATGGAACTGGGGGAAATTATTAATTCAGCTTTCCGTACCAAACCACTTCACCTTTCAGAACATTCCTGTGACGACCCAGAAATTGGGAGCAACAGCAAAATCTGCCCCCCCCATTCTCCCTTGTTAAGGAAGCTTGCAAAATTAGTGCAAATTGGTAAACTATTCCTAGTGAATTTGAGAGCTAGTTTTACTGGTTTTTGAAAGTAAAAATACTGTTTCAAAGACAATCTGAAAAGGCTACATAAGGTATGATTCCAACCATATAAAACTCTGAAAAAGGCAAAACTGTGGAGATAATATAGAGATTAGTGGTTGCCTGGTCTCGGGGATAAAGGAGGGAGGAATGAACAGGTGGTGCACTGGGAATTTTTAGAGCAATGAAATTATTCTGTATCGTACTGTAATGGTGGATACATGTCATTATACATTTGTCAAAACCCGTAAGATGTACAACACAAAAAGTGAACCCTAATGCAAACTATGGATTTAGTTAATAGTAATGTATCATTATTGGCTTATCAGTTTTAGCAAATGAACCACACTAAAACAAAACAAACAACAACAAAAATATTTTAATACAAGACATGTTGCCTAAGAACAGAAGAGCGCAAGAAACAGAGAACTACATCAAACTGAGGCTAAAATGGCAATCCTACTGGGAGAAGTTGATGTCATGGGCCTCCAGGCAGACCAGAACCACTCTGAACAGAACAAGTTTTCTCTATAGAAAAAATGGGATAAATAGGCCCACTGCTAGAATAACAGGTACATAAACTAGCATTGATTATGCGAGTGCTCTTATAGAGAGGCCTGTCTACTTTCCTTTGCATTCAGGAAAATAATTTTAGCAACTGCAAGATTCTGGGATAGAAGGAAATGAATTGTCCATTTTATTGATTTATTGGTTAATTAATTTTTTCTATGAATTTTTAAAATCAGAGGGAGCACGTTGCAGTCAGAGGCAGAAGTGACATAATCCATGCATTATAAACTACATCTCTTTCACTTTCCATGTATGGATCTATTTCTACTTCATTATAAGGGGAACCAAAAGGGGTAATTGATAAGGAATCATTTGAAAGCAGTATGAAAATATGCATGCGTTGTGTTGGTGGGGTAAAGCAGAGGTAGAAATGGATCCTCCCATTAAGAAGAATTTGATATGAACTACCTTGACAGCTGGTAAAGGAAGTGGGTATAGAACAATGGCCTAAAGGATGATCCTGAAACACTATCCAAGGCCACTAATTTCACCAGGGACTATCATAAAACACACTCATGTTGCAATCCTTTCCTCAAGTTCTTTGACAGAATAGAATGTGTGAGGGGCCATATGATGGCACTTGAATATCAGTTAAAGAGAACCAGGTTTCAGCACAACTCAGCAGTCTCTAAATTCAGTACAGGACAAATGGCTCTTCCAACTGACCCATAGAGAAAGAAAACATAATAGAGAAAGGCTAGTGAAAGAGAGTTATGATGTAGTAGAAAAAGGTTTGTATTGGAGTCAAATGTCCTAGGCTCTAATAACCAACTCGATCACTTATAATTAATCGGCTTTGGGCCAGTTAGTAAACCTAATGCAGTCTAAATTTCCTCATCCGTAAAATGGGAGTGGTCACATTTACTTTCCAGAGTTCTAAGTGCTCAAAGCAGTAAGTTATAAATCACAATGCCTGACACGTAGTCAGTGCTCAGTGAAGGTGGGCATTATAATTGTGGTCTCATTTGAGAAAAGTGCTCATCTCCCAGCTGCAGTGCTACCAAAGGGTTCTACACAGGGAAGTCTTTCCCCAAGCCCTCAAGAGGGAGAAGGATATGCCACATTACTATTCCCCTCTCCTGTTCTCAAAACACACAGGGTACAAAAAACACAGGGTACAATCAATAAGCTACAATTACTCAGTGCTTTATTATTTTTGATGTACATCATTTTGAAAGTTAAGGATTGTTATTCGAGATTACTATCAGTCCTATGAGTGAGACAGAACAGACACGGATATCTCAACTTGGCAGGAGAGGACATGGAGATTTAGGTGGGTGATTGACCCCACGTGGGCCCCCAGGTAGCAGCCGGCAGTGAAGGGAATATAGACTTTAGAGTCAGACAGACTTGGATCTGGAGCTGCTTCTGACTCTGTGTGTAGCTGTGGGGAAGTCGTTTATATTCTCAGGGTTCTCACTTATAAAATGCAGCTAAAGGTATCTCCCTTAACAGGGGGTTTTCTATGAAATAGACAGTTTAGGGGCAGTCTAACAAAACGTTTAAGTGTGTACCATTGAGTCTTACTGCAAGTTTTACATGAGTCTGTGACTTTGAGAAAGTTACTTAACCTAAGTCTCTGTAAAAAGCACATAATAAAAGTACTTAATTTGTGGGGCCCAGGGAAGTTTAAATGATATAACTCATGTAAAACAATTAGTAAAGAGGAAGTGCTCAAAAATATTAGCTGTTATTATCTGTAAAGCAGCTCGCAATGGGCCTGACATGTGATAGACAGTAAATGTTAATCCTCCTCACCACACGTGTTCCCCTGCTCTAGGATGTGCAAGTCAGGAGCACAAAGAGCCTCCCCAGCTCAGTGGAGGCCTCCCTGCCCTCACGACTTACACCTGCTTGAGCACAGGCCTTCGGGAGCTAGGTAAATGAAGGCAAGAGATGCCATTTTCAAATTTAATAAACACACAGCCACTCACTGGGGCATCTCTCATTCCCACTGGCAGGTTATAGACAGCCTTTTCTCAATTACCTGTGGCTAATTTTAATACAAGCCCAGCTTTGCTCACTTTGCTCTCTGCATTCACCCTCAGCTTCCTCCTGAGCCCCAGGCGGGATCTACTCAGAGAGTGTAAGTCCGTATTAATATCATCCTGAGCAAAACATAATTAGAAAACTAAATCAGCTGCCACAAGAAGAGTGTAATGCTTTTCAAAGCCGTATATCGGGTGAGTGGAATGTTGGTGTTTGTGCTTCTGTCCTTGACATTTTTGTTTGCTTTGGATTATTCACATCAGTGCTTCCTTCTGTGTATCCCTACTATAAAAAAGTCAAGACGATTGGGTATTTATTTAGGTTCCAATGTAGGAGTTGGCAAAGTCGGGCTGACTTGCCCAGTCCAGCCCACTGCTCGTTTTTGTGTCAGTCTTCATTAGGACATGGCCACACCCATTCACTTACACATTGTTGATGGCTGCCTTTGAACTACAATGGTAGAAAAGACCAGATGGCCCACAAAGCTTAAAATATTTACTTTCTGACTCTTTATAGGTAGTTTACTCACCCTTGTTCCAGTGTATGCATAAGCAAGAGTCTTGGCCTCCAGAATAGCTCAAGAAGGGTCTTCCTCCACCCAACACTGATAACCAGCACCTGCCTCCATGTTCAACAGGTGGCTGGGGCTGCACAAGAATGGGTGCTTGGGCTCATGAAATCACCTGGCAGATGATCACCTGGCAGGAGGTCAAGGCTGAACATGGCCTTCCTGGATTTCCCTGTGCTCATTGCCTTTAAGGGGTAGGAGCCCAGGGAAGACCTTCTGGGTCCTGCATGCTCTGGAGGCTACCTTAGAGCTGATCAATCCTTGTTGTGGGAAAACAGCTATGTGGCTGGATAATCTCCCTGCTGACCATGGCTAGAGTTCTGTAAGTCACAGTCTCAGAGGCCTATGTTTAAAAATGTACTTGGAGGGGCCCCTGGGTGGCTCGGTTAGTTGAGCATCCGACTCTTGATTTCGGCTCAGATCATGATCTCAAGGCCATGAGATCAAGCCCTGTGTCAGGCTGGGCATGGAGTCTGCTTAAGAGTCTCTTCTTCTCCTTCTGCCTCTCCATACTCGCCCCCTCCACCCTCGCTTTCTCTCTCACTCGCTCACTCTCACTCTCAAATAAATAAATAAAATTAAAATTAAAATGTACTTGGAGGTTCACTTTATGTCACCTGTAGGTGACAAAGATGGAAGTTGATTGGCCGATATCAGGGTGCCTAAGAATTCCCTGGCGCACCTGCTAATAATGCAGATTCTTGGCTATACCCAGAGAGTCCCAACTGAATAACTTGGAGTGAGGTCCAGGAAGCACTGTTGTATTTTTTTAACAAGTATTACTGGTTTTGTTGTTGATGTTGGTGACCCAGGTAGAATACCTTAAGAAACGGTGCCCTGGTGCTGTGATCTTAATCATTCTGCAGTTGCAGACTATGTGAGAATCTTATAAAAGCAATGAAAACTTTGGTCAAGGGAAAAAATACAATGTATGTGTATAGAAACACCCAGTATTTCCTACGACTGGAGAGGGTTCTGGATTCTCTATGCCCATTGTTAAGAACCCCAAGTTAAGAACCATTCTAAAATAATGGATGAAAGAGAAAGTGTGTGAGAACATTTGAGTTCTACACTCCTGACAGCTATCACCTGCCCTTTCCCCTCCTGGTGGGCTGACATGAAGGGTAGTTCATTCTCTGTGCTAAGGATGTGTGGTGCTTGCCCTGATAAACTCACAGGGTGGTGAAGGTCACGTGAGGTCCTATGTACAAAAGCAGATTTCAAACTCTAAAGTGCCATGCACACCCAGAGGATTGTGATGATGCAATATTAGCTTTACGGGGCTGCCTTCCAGGTTCTCACCGTCCTTAGCACTGTGATCACAGTGCCTCCCTCTTTGTCCTTTCAAGTTCAGTCTTGACTTGCTGCCTGTCCAGTTTTCCTTCATGCCACAGGGATCTGAGGAATTCTACCTCGTGAAGTAACTGACCATTGGACATTTCCACTTTGGAGCCCTGCCAGCCCCTGGCTCTTAGTGTACCCAAAACTCATCATGAAATTGGCTCCTCTCCCTCCTCATTTCCTGGTTGCTGTTGTGATTGGATGATATTTTGAAATATTAATATGTACCCCTCCCCCTCTTGTATTTTTCACTTTTTCTTTCCCTCCCCCCTTTCCCAACTAATATTCAGTTCTTTCTATAGGAAGAAAAATAGAAGTTGGGGTCTTCTGCTGCAGGAGAAGGGAGGCTATTTTATATAGGATGACCAAGGAAGGTTCCTTTGAGTGGGGAATATTAGAGGATAAATCTGAAGAAAGCAAGGGAATGAGTCATGAATATAAACATGAAGATAAGCCTGTGAGAGAACAAGTGCCTAGGCCTGAGGTGGGAGCCTCCTTTGAGTTTTTAAGGAAGAGAAAGTTCAATATGGCTGGGTGAAGTAAAGAAGCAGAAGACTGATGGGCCATCAGGTCAGAGGGACTGGAGCTGGCATGTTATCAAGGTCAAACTCAAGACTGAGGCTTTTATTCTGAGTGATTTGGGAATTAGAACTTAAATTTTAAAAGGCTCACTCTGACTTTGTTTGAAGAATCAGAATCGGCTTTCTAAGTGCTCCCTCTTGCTGTGTAGGGGCCAAGGCAGAAGCAGAGAACCCAGTTCTTGTTCACAGCCCCAGCAAGACTCACACCAGGGGCAGCAGTGCAGGAGGTGGGGGTGGGGGGATTATGGCAAGGTACCATGTATATTTTGAAAGTAGAGCCAGGCACGTTTTAAATGATGGGTTAGATGTGGGATATGAAAGAAACAAGAAGATCAAGATGACTGCAAGTTTCAGAATCTGAAATCTAAGGTGGGGATAACTCAAGAGGCAGTGGGCTTGGCATTGGGGGCCGGGCTGAGTCAGACATTCAGTTTAAGCCATGTTAACCTGAAGAAATGCATCAAACATCTACTTGGAGAGAGTGAGTAGACAATTTGGCAGATTAGTCTGGAGTTCAGGGAAGAGGTCTACACTAAAGTTAGGAGGCTATCCCACAGGGTTCAGATGGTGTTGACAGCCCAGAGTTGGATGCCCATATAAGGGGGTGGCTATGGAGAGAAGAGAGAACTGGAGAACCCTGGGTAAGGGTGAGCAGGAATAAGGAAGTAACAGAGGAAACAAAGAGCGACTTGCGGGGAATAAGAATAAAGCAAAGTGAAGTCCTAAAAGTGAAGGAAATGGTTCAAGAAGGAAGAAGTAATTCAGCAATGTCCAAAGCTATTGATAGGTCAAATGAAGACTGAGAATTGACCATGGGATGTCAACAATGTGGTAGTTAAACTTTGTGCATTCTGTAATGTTCCCTGGGAGAAATAAGAAATTATTTGCCCTAGGGAATCCAAGGGACATTTTTAGGTCACACTAAGAGTTGCTCAAAAATGAAGCCAACTTGATGGATTCCCATCTGCTGAGCAGGGTGCCTGCCCTTTTCTCACCTCCAAAGAAGTGATTTTTCATCAGAAGAGAAATCTGTCACACCTTTGAGCTGCCAACCCATAAATCTTCTTTCCACCAACTTGCTAATAGTTTTTCTTGCCACCTTTCCTGATAATCCAGAGTAATTGTTATGAAATATGGGCTTGTTCTGTCTCTCCCAGCTGCGGCCCCTCTGTCCTCTTCAGGCAGAGGCTCTGTGCTTGTCACTGGGTGTTCATTAGAAGCACAGCAGATGCTGTTACCAAGAACGTGACATCCTGATGCAACCAGAGGCACCACACAGCAGCCCTGAAATCTGAGAGCCAACAGCCCCTCCTGCCCAAAAGGCATCAGCAAGTGGCTTCTGCTTTGTTTTCTTGGGGAGACAGAGAGAAAACAACCCCTATTTAATCATGGGGATGAAAATGCTCTTTCATGCATGCTTTTACTGATTCCACAGAAAAGTATTAAGTGTCTGAAGTTGTCCAGTAGAGCCCTGGGTTAAAAGTTTGATGTAAATGAACAGACATATGTACTTTTTGGAAGTCATACTTATCAGGAATTAACTGAAAGGATATTTTCTCTGGGAAGAATATTGGGAATATGGTCTAGGGACAGCTTAGTAAGTATGGCTTTAAGTCTCCCCCGTTCCTTATGAAAAATGTGCTCAGATCAGTGGCTGTGGAATTTTGCCTTGCCCGTCATGAGCTTCTGCTAGATCTTAAAGGGTCCTGAATAAGCCTTACCAAGCCTCTTAAACCCCCAACATGGATCCTGAAACTTAAACAAGATTCCCTGGTTGCAAAAACTGCCTTTGCAAGCCTTGTCTCCGTGATGTACATCTGGGTTCAGGGTTCAGTGTCTTGGTATGCACCTAAGTGCTATCTTGCTACACTGACCACACATTCTATAATGGTGACTTGACAGCATAGATGCACAGTTGCCCTCCAGCTCTGTAATGATAGATAGTCCATGGGCATGCAGTTGGTTATTAGACAAGGTCTAAGTGGGACTAATTGTTGGCAGGCCAGTGCAGGACTACACAAAGTACCTATGATTGCAGCACACCATGCTAAGCATTGGGAATATAAAGCTGAAGACAAATCCCTGCCCTTTAGGTTAAATGGAAAACGGTTTGCAAAATCAAGTGACTTTAAGAAGCAGCCTCTGACAGATCTAGCCCTAATCTTGACTCATGAATCTCCTGGTTAAACATCTCAGTCTTGATTGCTGGTCACCCACTAACTAAAAGTTGGTAGGTTAAGATCTGATGGGATTGCTTTAATAATTGCTTGAGCAATGATTAATGCATTATAGTTAAAGCCTAACTATTTAATTCTAATTTTCATAGTTGAATATGGGGAGTCCATCAAGTGACCCAAAACTTAGTATAGGATTTCTGAATGTAGATGCCTGAATTAACCAACTAGAACTTATCAAGCTCTCTACCCTGTCCCATGCATTGTGCTAAGAGCTTTATATGGGTTATCTCGTTTATTTTTAAAATATATTTATTTATTAGAGAGAAAGAGAGAATGAGTGGGGGGAGGGGCAGAGGGAGAGAATGTCAAGCAGACTCCATGCTGAGTGTGGAGCCCAATGCGGGGCTCAGTCTCATGATCCTGAGATCCCGACCTGAGCTGAAATCACGAGTCAGATGCTTAACTGACCAAGCCACCAAGGTGCCCCTAGATTATCTCATTTCATTCACAAACCTCTGAAGTAAGTACTATTATTATCTCCCATTTTCAGATGAAGAAAGAGAGTTTTGAGTCAAGACTCAAGACCAGGATGTCTGGCAAGACCCTGCTTCCCAGGGTAAAACGATTTCTCACGCAAGATTGATTCGGCCATATCACATCTTTACTTGATGAATGCTAACACATTCTGAATGGTTGTGTACACCTACACAAATTATTCAGCAGAATAGTGAAGGTCAGAGGGTGGGAGATAACAGATGGCTGCACATAAGGATAACATTAGCAAAAAGATGTAAAGATAACTTCCAGATCTTACCTTGGTCAGTTCCTTTGCCTTCCTATGTATACAGTGCTATTGAACAGACACTGAGACCCAAATCTCATTTCCTGTCCTTGTGATGAACAAATATAAGGCCTTTTAAATTTTCAGAGAATAGCAGGAGAAGTAAGATCAAAGTCAAATTTCCACCCCAAAATCTCAATTAGTTAAACACAGTCCAGTTCTGGCAGCTTTCTCACCTTTTGGGGTGATGTTTCTCCATGTGGATCACCCATTTCATCCATTTCTAACTTTCTCCTTCTGGACAACTTCTTCTCATTCTTCAAGATTCTACTCAAGGGTCACTTCCTACAAAAAGCCATTTTAAATCCCAGACTTCATCAAGTGGCCCTCTTCTGTTTCCCCCACCATCACAGCATCATCTTGTCTGTGTGCTTTCTTATGTTCTATATTAGGCTATGAACCCCTTAAATACGAAGACTGTGTTTTACTTTGTATACTCAGCATGTAACAGAGTGGTGAATATACGGTAGGTACTTTCTAAACGAATAAAGTAATGCATTCTGACATAGACCAGGTAGATTTTGTCTCCTTATGACCAGAGTCTGCCTGCTTAAACTTAGTTATCAGTCACGTGGTTGCAGTGTGGAAACAGAACTCATGGTATAACAGAAATTTCAACCTCAAATGGGATAACAGAGATAAGCTAGTCCAAACCCTTCTTTATATAGATAAAATATTAGAGGCCAAGTGGACTAAAGAGCTTTCCCCAAGGTCACCCTGACTTCAGGGGTAGAACTGGGAATGGAACCTAAATTTTTGACTCCTAAACCAGAGGTCTTTGCCACTTGACCGGTGTTCTCCCACAATGTAGGGTCTCTTAGTATTCTGCCCCATGTGAACAGCATGTTTTCCTGATAGATAGATTCATCTACATTAAGAGATCCTCAGAGTAACAAATGAAAATTGACAAAAGAAAAACAATTTTATTTTCCTACATATTGTTGAAAACAACTCACAGAGTCTCTGATCCCTTGTAGCGCTCAACTACCACTCCTGAAACATGTTTCAAGAATTCAGCTATTCCAGGGCATCGTTTATTTTTTTCTCAAGTAATTTGGTGCATGAAAGAAATTTAAAAGGTGTTAGAGATTGTTTCTTATCTCTGAATGGATAGTCAAGGACATCTGCCATAAGGAAAATTCTCATTTCAGCCAGAATGCTACTTTCAATAAGTCTATTCAAAGGAATAAAGTGGCTGTTCTTCCCTTTGGTAAAATACACTTGTAGCTCACAAAGTATTTTGTTGATAGAAATGTTAGCAAGCAATGACAGACATGCAGCCTGAAGCCATTGAAATGTAGCAGAAGCCCCACCAATCATTAGAAATTAAAACGTGGCTTTTGTACGCAGTACGTCTGGAATGATTTGCACAACACATTAATAGAGACATTGCCTGTGCTTTGGAAATAATATGGGCTATAGAAGCAGACATATCTGCTTAAGTTGATCATGTACTAACTCTGTGCCCTTTGATAAGAGATTTAATCCTCTTAGTTCCATCAATTGAAGAAATATTTAATGAGCATTTACTTGGTGCAGACTGTACTCTAAGCATGGTGAACAACAGTGACAAAAAGAGTTTTTAAAAAAGTCTAACTCTCATGAAGCTTACATTTCATAGGGGGAGACTTTGAGAGACAACACATACAAAAATAGGAAATATACAGTATGTTATCTGGTGATTAGTATTATGGAGAAAAGTACAGGTGGGGGAAGGGGAGTGCTGAGAGGAGAGCAGTTAAAAGAGGGTGATCAGTGAAGGTGCACCAAGGGAGTGACACTGAAAAGAGGGCTGAAGGAGTAAAGAAACTAATCAGGTATTTGGGGATAGAGTGTTCCAGGCACAGGAAATGGTAAATTCAAAGGTCCTGGGGTGGGTCTCATGGTGTGCTTAAATTGCAGCAAGAGGGATTTATGTCTAGGGCATTGGGAGTAATGGGGAGAGTAATAGGAGTTGAGCTCAAAGAGGTAGAAGAAGGGGGGACAGAGGGTCAGGCCTTGTAGGCCAATAAAGACATGACCTTTTTTCCTAAGTGAGAAGGGAGGCTTATGGAGAGTTTTGAACAGGGAAATGGTATGATCTGCCTCCAAGTTTTAAAAGATCACACTGTGTTGACAATAGACTATAGGAGGGAAGGGGTAGAAGCATGCAGAATGGTTACAAGGCTATTAAAATGATTGTGCAAGAGATTATGGTGTCTTGGACCAGGTGAGCAGCCATAGAGAAAGTGAGAGGTGGTCAAATTGTGGATATATTTAAGGCTAGTGTTGGGACGCCTGGGTGGCTCAGTTGGCTAAGTGTCTGCCTTTGGCTCAGGTCATGACCCCGGGGTCCTGGGATCGAGTCCTACATCTGGCTCCTGGCTCAACTGGGAGCCTGCTTCTCCCTTGGCTGCTCTGTCTGCCACTCCCCCTCCTTGTGCTCTCTCTCTCTCTCTCTCTCAAATTGATAAATAAAATCTTTTAAAAAAATAAAGGTAGTGTCATCAGGATTTGCTGAGAGACTACATGTTGGTTGTGAGGGAATGAGAAGTCAAGAATAACTTCAAGGTTTTTGACCTGAGAAGTTGGAAAGATGGAGTTGTCAACTGGGATGAAGAAAACAATGAGGGGAGTAGGTTGGTTGAGAAAACCAGGTTTTTGGTTTTGGATATATCAAGTTTGAGATGCTTATTAAACGTGTAAGAGGAGATAATTAGACCACTGCACCTTGTAGAGAAGAGGTCTAGACTGTAGATTTAAATATCTCTCTAGATGTTATATAAAGCAATGAGAAATAATAAGATCACCCAGAGAAGGACAGTCTCCAAGGGCGAGCCCTTAGGCTCTTGATGTTAAGATGTGGGTAATAGGGGGGCCTGGGTGGCTCAGTTGTTAAGCGTCTGCCTTTGGCTCCGGGCATGATCCCAGGGTCCTGGGATCGAGCCCTGCATCGGGCTCCCTGCTCCACTGGGAGCCTGCTTCTTCCTCTCCCACTACCCCTGGTTGTGTTCCCTCTCTCTCTAGCTGTTGCTCTGTCTGTCAAATAAATAAATAAAATCTTCAAAAAAAAAAAAGTGGGTAATAAAATGTTAATGCTCATGTAATACTTATGGTGTACCAGACCCTGTTCTGAGTGTTTTTGTATATGAACTCATTTAATTTTCATGACAACCTCATAAGGTGGTTCCCATTATTACCCTTATTTTGTAGATTAGGAGACTGGGAGAAAAAGGTTAAGGAACTTGCCCAAGGTCATGTACCTGCTGAGTTGTGTAGCCAGAATTCCAACCTGGACTGTCAGGCTTCAGAGTCTGGGATTCTAACTCCCTGCTAACACTGTCTCCCCAGTAACTAGAAGAGAGGTGGTACCAGTAGGGATGGCTGAGAAAGGACAGCCAGTGAGGTAGAAGGAAAACCTGGGCAGTGTGGGGCCCTGCGAGCCAACTGAAGAAAGTTTAAAGGAGGAAAAGATTGCTTACCTGTTTCAGGTGTTGCTGGCAGGCCAAATGAGGGTAAGGACTGACATAGAAATGTAGAAGCTGTCAGTGCCGCTGACAAGAGCAGTTTAGAGTGACAAGGGCAGGTAGAGTGGTGGCAGTAAAAGCCAGATTAGAGTGAGTTCAAGAGAGAAGGGGAGTTTAGACAATGAGTTTTGACCATTCTTGAAAGGATTTTTACTATACAGGGGAGCATGTAAGTGGGCAGTTGCTGGAGGGGGACATGGGATCAACTGAAGGTATCTTTTACACGTAGGATAACAAATAACATAGAGGTGTTGAGAACAATATGGTACAGAAGGAAAAATTGATAGTGAAGTAAAGACAAGAACACATGGCTGCAGTGATGTCCTTGAGTAGGCAAGAGGTGACTTTTGGGGAAATGGACAGTTCATCCACAGAAACGGGAAGGAAGCAGAGTCTACAATCACAGGTGCTGGTAGTTGGGCAAATGTAGTGGTGGGACTTTGTGAACACTTCTTCATTAAGTACCTGAGCCTCAGTTTCTTTATCCACAAATTGGGGATTTATCTCTCTCAAGCTGCTGTGAGAATTGAATGAGACAACGTGGTAAAATGTTAGTGTCATGCCCAGTATAATTTATGAGCTCAAATTACTTATGAAGAAATTCCTTCATCTCCGTCTTTACTGGTTATTTTATTTTATTTTTATTATCAATTACTAACATTCATTGAGCATTTACAGTGTCGTAGACACTGTGCCACATACTGGGCACACATTCCTCCGAGAATGTTCTTTCCATGTTTGTGGGATCTTACTGAGGCTTTCTGAACTCTTACAAGGAACCTGGGGCTCCTGGGTGGCGTCGTTAAGCGTCTGCCTTCAGCTCAGGGCATGATCCCAGCGTTCTGGGATTGAGCCTCACATCAGGCTTCTCCGCTGGGAGCCTGCTTTTTCCTCTCCCACTTCCCCTGCTTGTGTTCCCTCTCTCACTGGCTGTCTCTGTCAAATAAATAAATAAAATCTTTTTTTAAAAAAAGGAACCTATTTGGGATTTGGTTGACTATTTGGTTATCTCTTTTTCTCCTCAGTCTTCCCTTTATCAGCAACTGCTGTGGTCCAGGTTTTTAACATTTGTTTATTCACCCTGATTCACCTTGAGAGCAGTGGCATATGGCTGGGACCCAGAAGCATATTTTCCATCTAACATCCTTTGTGGGGTAAGATGGGGTAAGACTGGGTTAAGCCATTTGCCAACCCTGGGTCTAGTTTGTGTTGGCTTCACTGAAACTACCTCAACATGGTAGAAATCCCCCAGACAACTGGCATTTGTTCAAGCTTTCATCTTCTGCTTTGGGTATAGTGGGAAATGGGAGATGGGTCAGTAATGACCAGCTCCTGAACGTCGATGTTCTCAGTTGGGAAAAGTGAAGTTAGGTAGAGTGCCTCAGAGGTCTGTCTACCCGGCATTAACATTTTGGATTTTTTGTCATCACTTGGACTCTTTTACTCTATGAAGTGAGTATAGATTTCCCTATTGAGGATCCCCTTATCAAAATCTGTCAGTCATGAGAAATCCAACCTTCCTAAATGAAGGTCTTCAATGAAAGTAGATTTACATTCTATTCTCACAAGTCTGTTTCTAAGGGAAAGCAGTAGGAGTCAGTGTCTTCTCCTTGTTGAGCAATTTTGATAAACCAGTGGCTCTGTTTCCCATATCTGAGAAATGGCCATCCCAGCATTTTTTACATGGTTAAGAGCTAAAAATTCGGGCTTATCCAAATATGTAGAATATCGTTATTTGTTTCCTCTGAGGAAGCAATTAATTACATGGACCACTGGAATGACCCTGATGTTTTATAATATACCAAAACCAAGGTTGTTCATTAAGAGATGAAGAGTCCCCATAGTAAGTAAATACTACTACAGGGTGAGGGATCTTTATTTTTCTTGTGGAGTGTCTACTATGAGACATGCATTTTATGCAATTATTTATATACACCCTTGCACTTACCTCCTGCAGCTCTTCTATAGGGTAAGTTTTATTATCCCTAATGTGCCGATGAAGAGAGTCCCAGAAAATAAGGACTTCACCCAAATTGACACAGCTACTAAAGGATGGAGCTCACATTTGAACCTAAGTCTCCTTCAGTGTATATAAACCTTGTTCTGTCTGATAGCCTTTAACTTTTAACTACCAAATGGTATTAACCCCCTTATTGACATTGCATGTGTCTGAGGGTGGCAGAACCCTTCTGTGACACTATGCTTTATAATGCCCATATGGCTTCACCTGGAGTCATTCTGCAAGCTGTAGGTTCATAAATAATGTCTCTTCAACGTGGTTAGGCTCACAGTGCCAGGAGAAGACAGATGATCTACGCCTGTGCATGGTATCGTTGCAAGCTAATGTGTTACTTCTGTAGTCTTGGGTTGCCATCCCCTGGAGTGTTTTGATGTGATCAGTTGTCAGTTTCAGGTCTGTTGTTTCTCTCACCAGAAGCCCAGCCGGTGGAAGATGACAGCCCCAAAGCCTTGCCTGTGTTAGGGGAGCTATCGAACTCAGATAATGACATAAACGAGTCGGTGTTCATCTGGGGAATCTCAGACAAAGCAGCCCAGAGGAAAACCATCTCTGTCGATGAAGGTTTGTTTCACTTGCAACAGAAAAAGCAGCAGCCGCAGCGGCAGCAGCAGCAGCCGCAACTGGAGCCCGTGCACAGGCTGGGAAGAGGTAGAGGGAGGCTGAAGCTGCCGCATGTGAGTAGCATTTTATGATTTCTCTAGAGCTGGGAAAGCAATGCTGGGGAGGGGGCTTGGCTGTGAGGTGGACGTGCGTGTGTGGGTTGGAGCTTTCCGTGTGGCTGGGGGTGGGAGGGATGGTTTACACAATTAACTAGTGCATTTGGGATCTGCCCTCCTCTTCCAAAGGAGATGCAAGAGTGTGCCCACACGCACTTGCATTTTCTCCGCTGATCGTAATACGTGTAAGCAGCAGGTGGGGAATTTTTCTTTTTGTTTTCTTTTTTTTTTCTTCTTCTTCTTCTTCTTCTTTTCCTTCATCCCTGAGAGTGGGCTGCATGGCAGAAAGACACCTGAGCCTGAGAGAGCTTTCCTGAGTGGAAGGACTCTCTCAGAGGGTTTCTTTCCCAAGTTTCTTTTGCAGATGTGTAGCTCTCACGGAGATTCTTTGCCACAGAGCTGCTGGTCTGCAGGGGTGTTTGCAATCCTGCTAGCCACAAAGGCCGGGGGTGACTTTTGTATCTCTGGTTCTCAGCTCAAGTCGTCTATAGTAAACAGCACCAAATCCAACACAGTTTAACATCCCCATGCTCTCCGTTAAAAGAGCTCGGTGGGCATATCCTGGGCATGGAAAAGCATGGGCTGCATTTCATGCATCTGCTCAGCCCAGGACGAAATAAGTAGGTCTCTCAGGGTTGACAGCATTGATGCCTTCTTGAACTTGGGGAAAGTTTTTTGTTAATGTTGTTGTTGTTGTTTTTAATCAAACTCTGGAATTTACTGTGAACATTGGGTAGATTGAAGCTGCAAAGGGGCAGGAGAAAATGTTTTTGTTTAAACCACTAGTGCAGCCCAGCAGCAGTTTGTCTTAGCATAGGGAGCCGGTTAACATCTTTGGGTTATTGTTACTGATGCTAAATAATGAGCTGAGCAAAAGTACACCCGGTCACCCACTTGCTTGGATTCTGTTTTTCTGAAGACATGGTTGCTTTTTTGTTGTTTGTTTTCCCACCCTTGCTTCCTTCCTTCTCTCTTTAGAAGCTTTGATGTGGCCGATTATGTCAGGCTGAGTGTTTACCTGCATAAGCATTTGCTGTAAATGTGCCACAAGTTGATCTTCTCCAGGAGAAGAGGAAAAAGGGGAGAAGGAGGGGGCCGAGGAAGGACACTTCCTTGTCCTAAGAGCAGCCTTTGAGCAGGTGGAAGGTGGAAGACTCGGAGACACTTCCCCCAGGGACTTGGCTAGGAGGAGAGCAGGCTGCCCATGCGGGGCTGCACAACTGAATGCCATTATGCTGGAGCGTCAGGGACCCACTCCCAAGTTGTTATGGGGTGTGCATGACATAGGAACCAGGGGATTGGCTTCACAGGGAATCCTCTCACCGAGGGAGTACTTTCCAACTTTCTCATGCCACAGCACTCCAGGGTCAACAGATGAGGCTGTTCAAGTTGGGGATGAGCGGCTAGCCCAGTGGAAAGGGGTCAATATTTGCAGCATCACGTTGTCTGGGCTCCATCCGTTACACGTGGGGAGTCTTGCCATACAGGTTGGAAGGATCTAACTTAAGCAACCCAGGGAAAGCCAAACAAATGAGGCAAGATGAGTAATCTGATGCCTATGCTTTGTTATGATTTATTTTTGGCATTACTGGTAGAGATGCGTTGTGGACCCATTATCAACTTTTTTTTTTTAAAGACTTTCTCCTAATATTGCCCTTTTAGTATCTCCCTTTCTTCTCTGAGCTCTCTCCCAGCCTTTGTCCAAATATGTCTTTTTTGACACAATTATAACCACAGTCTAGATATATTTATTTGCTCTTTCTTTTCCCAGTGTTATTCCATAAATGATTTCCCAACGTCCAGCCAATTTTCACGTAGATGGCTAATTATGGCTGGATTAAATGGATTAATCCCTTAAGTGGATATGCCATAATCTGTTTAGCAATTGTTGGCTATTTAAATTGCTTCTAGTTTTCCCATGATTGTTAGGCCACTATGAATATTTCTGTGCATAAAGCAGTTTTATTTCTCTTTCTTTATAAAAACATTGGGAGGGTGGATGGATTCTCAATATTGCTATTAATGAGGTAAAAATATGAACATTTTTGTGGCTTTTCATGTCTATTACCAAACTATTCTCTGTAACATAGTTTCATTGTCCAAAAACCATCAGTAATCTAGTCTGGATAAATGTAGATTTATCTAGAAACTCATGCACATTAGATTCTTGTTTTCTTTCTCTCTCTCTCTAAATTAGGAGTTATAAAAAGGTACTGGTCACTTTTTTAAAGCTGGCTTTGAGTCCAGGTAAGCCAAGCGGTGTCATCCTTCCCAGGACAAGCCTGTAGTTCCTCAGGTTCCCTCACTTTGTCAAGAATTCCCATGAGGAATCCAAGTCCAGCAGCCTCCCCTTTCCATCCCTGTAAACAGGAGTAAAGACAGGTGGGGCAGAAGCTCTCCATCCTGTACCAGACCACCTGAGAAAGATGAGAAGGGATCACAGGAGATGAAGCCAGCTTGGAATTATCTCCAAGCCCTGGAGCACAGTCGCGGCAGGCTCCTTGGCCCCGACAGAGCCAACGTAGAGGTGGACTCACTCCCTGGGCAGGATTTGAGGCTGAGGCCTGACAGAGTAGGTGGGAGTGGGGTCCTGCAGAAGGTGAGGACTGGCTAAGCTTATCAGGGACAAAAGGAGCATACTGTAGAGTCTCACTGCCGTGTGTCCTCCCAATGCATGTGCTTTAACAGTGCAGGTCAGACAGGGCTGAATGCCAGCTCTTAGCAAATAAGAACTGTAGAATGCTTCTTTTTCAGTTCCTACCTCCTGTAAAGACAGTTTTATCAACAATTGTTATTTCTTTTATTTCCTCTACCCTTGTACCTTGTCAATTTGGAGATTAATCTGTGCTCTTCTCACCTCCTGTGTAGCTCACCATAAAGTGCTTCAGTGCTAATCTCCTGTTCATTTTGTCATTACTTGTGCAAAGGCCAAGAGTGCCCAGTGGGAGCCACACAGAAACTCGGTATGTGTTTGCCCACCCTAACCTACACAGATGGGAAATGACTTGTGCCTTGGGAACACGATTTTCTTACCATCCATAAGCAGGTTTGATACATGTGAGTTTTTGAAGGGTGTTATTGACTCAGTCTGCAAGGGCTTAATAGAAGCAGCACTGCCTCGTACAACTGGCAGGCCACTGATGTGTCTGAATTCAAGTGGAAGGGAGGGGGCAGTGGTCTAAGAGGGAACGGAGTCTTGCTGCTTCAGATGTTGGACAATCCAAGAGAAATGTTGTGCTCGTGATCTACCAGTGAGAGGAGAGCTTTCGTTACTAAGGAGAGGACAGCAGGCTTTTAGATTATAGTACAAGTATTTAAGAAAGACATTAGTAAGCACTTCCCATATGATAACACTCTGCACTTCCCATAGGACACTCCTCAGTCTTTATTTCTATTATTGGTTTAAGGGCTAGCTTGCTGCAAGTTCATGCCCTGAGAGGCGAGGTTGGTATCTGCTTTATTCCCTGCCGCATCTCCAGTCTTTCACCAGCTGTAGCAGCTTCCACCTTGCTGAGGTGTGCCAGGACATGTGTTAAGTGCTCCATCTACATTACTGCCCTCAACACTCACAGCAGTCCTACGCAGTGTTTCCATTAGTATTCCCATTTTGCAGATTTATGAGTTGAGAGACAAGGAGGTTATGCTGGGGGGTAGCTGGAGTCTTGTGTGTGAGGATCAGGGGAAGGTGGAGGGGAGGAGGAGACACTGAGGGGAAAAAACGAATCTCTCTCCGCTTGAAAATGCTAGCACTGCAATTTGAACCGAAGCCATCTAGCTCCAGAGTCTGTGTTCTTACTCACTTACTCACCATCACCTTGTTTAACATTGGCTGAGGGAATGATCGAAAGTCTGAAAGAATGTCAAGCACTATTTATGGCTGAGATGTACTAATGGTGAATATAATGACGATGGTGATGGTGATTTTATAACAGTGGTGACTAACACTATTTGCTGTGCACCAGGCACCTTTCCCCAAAGCTTTATGCATACATTGATATAATTCTCACAACACCCTTGTAAGATTCCACCATCCTTACCTCTGTTCCACCAATAAGAAATTCAAGCTCTGAGATGTTATGCAAATTGTCCAAGGTCATGGAGCTAGTGAGTCTCACTCTGATGTCTGTTACCACTGACCGCACGTCATAGATGCACCAGCTTAGCACTGATCAAGGGCCAGAGCCATCGCAGCAAAGGGTTTGACTGGGACAGTGGAGGTGAGCTCAGTGCCTTTTCTGATCTCTTTCGACTTGGGGTTCTGGGATGGCTTTTAGATCATCGTCCTATGATGCTACACAAAAATCTTAGGTCTCAGCCCATGCTGGGTACTACCTCAAAGGCAAATTCCTAAAGGAAGGCTCTGAAAAAAGATAATCATCATGGGGCAAGTCACTGGTGCACCCACCTTTGTTCCAGAGCTCTAGACCTGCACTATCCCAATATGGTAGCAGTTAGCCACATGTGGCTATTGAATGCTTGATATGTGGAAAGTTTAGATTGAGTGCCATAAGTGTAAATAAAAAAATACACCAGATCTCAATAGCTCAGTATGAAAAAATATAGATTATCTTACTAAATTTGTATTGATTACAGATTGAAATGATAACGTTGTGGATATTATGGTTTAAATTATATATATATATAGAGAGAGAGAGAGAGAGAGAGCGTGTGCGCAGGTGTGTTGGGGGGGGACAGAGGGAGAGGGTGAGAGAGAATCTTAAGCAGGCTCCATACCCAGCACGGAGCCTGACTTGGGGCTTGATTTCAAGACCCTGAGATCATGACCTGAGCCAAAATCAAGAGTTGGACACTTAACTGACTGAGCCACCCAAGCGCCCCTAAATAAAATATGCTTTAAAAATTAATTTTATTGTTTCTTTTTAACTATTTCAAAATTGTGGTAAAATGCATATAATATGAAGTTTGTCATCAACCATTTTTTTTTTAAAGATTTTATTTATTTATTTGAGAGAGAAAAAGCGAGAGACAGAGCGCAAGTGGAGAGGGAGGAGAGAGGGAGAGGGAGAAGCACATTCCCCACTGAGCAGGGAGTCATGACCTAGGATCATGACCTGAGCTGAAGGCAGACGCTTAACTGACTGAGCAGCGCCCCATGTCAACAACTATTTTCAGGTTCACACTTCCGTAGTGTTAAGTATATTCTCATTGTTCTGCAATCTAGCTCTGAAATTCTTTTTATCTTGCAAAACTGATCATCTATACCCATTCAACAACTCCCCATTTTTACTTCCTCCAACCCCTGGCAACCACCTTTCTACTTTTTGTTTTTATGATTCTTACTACTCTAAATACTCATAAGTGGCCTTAAGATTCATCCATATTGTATTATGTGTCAGAATTTCTTTCCTTTTTAAGGCTGAATAATATTCCATTAGGTGGATATGCCACATTTCGCTCATCCACTCATCCATCAGTGGACATTGGCTTACTTCCACCTCTTTTTACTTAAGAAAAAAGTAAAAAAAAATGTGGCTTCTACAACATTTAAAAGTGCATATGTGCCTTGCCTTGTTTGTATTGTATTTCTAGTAGACCTCACTGCTCTGAACTTCTCTCTCTTCCTTGCTGCTTCCTCCTTCCTACCCCCCCCACACACACAAGGCCTCTGCTAGCCTTTACCAGATCTGGAAAGGCCTTTACCTTTACCATATGTTACTTTGGCTTCCCTCTTCCTTCCCCCCTCCCTAAGACTGAACCAAGAATCTTAGCCCTGATCAATCACTCCTTTCTATAAGGATTGGTGAAAGATTGTCACATTAAGTAAAGTTTTCCATAATTGATTGAAACCATGACATTTCTCAAGAGGAATATTCCCTTTTTCCATAATACATAAGTAGAAGACCCAATAAACTGAGGGGGAGAAGACTTTGAAGGGATTTGATGTTTTTAAAACATCATTTCCTTAGTGCACAGTCTAGGAGCGAATTTTATTAACCAATACAGGGAAGAGTACAAAACCAATAAAGCATAAATTCAGAGCAGAGATCTATATTAGCCATCATTTCTGAAATACAGGTTTCGTAAAAGGCCTGGGTATCTGGGGCTTCAGGATATCGGAATATTGTTAATGTTTTCTAAACTTCCCATCATCTAATAGGATAAAGTCTGAAAGCCTTAGCACAGCACCCAAGGCCTTTCAGCTTTCCAGTTTCCTTTCCCCATTCCCGGCAGGCCTCTCTCTAAGAAGATAAGTATTACTTATGTGTCCCCAAATGTGCAGTGTTCTCCCAGGCCTCCCTGCCTCAACAACGTTCTTGCTTCAGCCTAGGACACCCCACCCTACCTGTATGCACCTGCAAAATCTCACTTGTTCTTCAGAACAGAGTTCAAAGGTCCTGCTCTCTGGGAAGCATCTCTCGACCCCAGCATTGCACAGGGGAAACAGGTGGCACACCCTAATGAGTGGTTGCAGGGAGTTGCGTGATGGGACTCACTCTTTACAATGACGCAGGCAAAGTTAAGGGAAGCCAAGGTGGAATGGGGAAGCAGACCAAGGCTAGCAGCTTCTGGAAGCAGGAAGGAGGGAGCAGTTAATAGAACATGACCAGATCATAAGAGCAACCTCTAGACAGAAACTGTGGCCTTTCCTAGAGCAGTGCAGTCCCTGACAATGTGCATTGTGAATGGAAGTTAGCCCTTTCTCCTCCACCCTCTCATGTCTTCCCATTGACTGAACCCATCTGGAAGCCAGAAGGCACCAGTGCCCAGACAATACAGTTCATAGAGGTCACCTCCAGGAGCACAGAGCCGGTGGGAAAAAGTGGAGGGTGGTTCTAGAAGGGCATTTGGAGAGTATCTAGTATGAGCCCCTACCTCATCTTCAGAAATTCTCCCTTCCCAAGATTCCTAAGCAGTTTATACCATTTACACCAAAAGATAATGCTTATCCTACTGTACTCGTATTGTTCAATCAAATGGCTTTTAACAAACTACACATGGAGACAGTGAGTTCTTTGAAGGTCAGACTCATTCCTCTTAGTCATACATATATTTCTAATACCTAGCCAACTACATGGTGGTGCATAGGTACTAAATACACGTGAATCCAATGAATGTGTCCCTCTGTCGCATTTTTTTCCCCCTAATGCCTCTTTTGGAATCAGGATGACCTATAGTGATTCTAGTTTGGGAATTTCTCAGTGAGTTAGATATATAGAATTAATATCCTCTTTCTTTGAATCCCAGCTAGGGAGCTAAAATGGTTCAAAAAATGATTCTCAGTGTTTTGTTTTGCTGTAATTGGTGGCACATTAAGTCATGAAGAATTGAGGAACTTGAACTTAAGTGGTAGGAATCAGAACTAAGACCAACCATGAAGGTAAGTGTTTGTATGGGTGCCCAGGAGAAACTGAGCAGCTGCCTGAATTAAAATCGGAGAATACACATACACACACAGAGAGATTATCACATGCCTTTTGTTCATGGCCTCCTTAACTGGACTTTTCATGCAAATATATATGGTTTGCAGAGAGAGACTGGAGGATATAATACTTTGAACTGAAAGCAAGCAGGATGAGCTTTGGGGGCACTGTGAGAAATGCCATCTGGGGCAATGGAAAGTGCAAGGCTAAAGTTGGATGTCAGCTAGGAAGGATGCCTTCAAGGCTGAGGTCAACACAGCCATGGTTGTTCCAGGGACAAAGTTATACTAAGCTGACTGGCCTCCTAACCCAACCACTGAGTGAGGACACATCTCTGAACTATGTCAGTATATCTTGGGTTTGCTCATTCTATGGGTGCATTTTTTAACCTGGAGTTTGGTGGTTGTATTAGTTTCCCAGGGCTGCCATAACAAATGCCCACGGATCATGTGGCTTAAAACAATAGAAATTCATTCTCTCACATTTCTTGGAGGCCAGAATCCTGAAGCAAAGATATTGGCGGGGCTGTCCTCCCTCTTGAAGGCTCTCGGGGAGAATCCGTCCTTGCCTCTTTCAGGTTCTAGTGGCTCGAAGCTTTCATTGGTTTGGGGCTCACGATCCCTTCTGTCTCCACCTTCACCTGGCTTTTTCCCCTGTGGGTCTACTCTGTGTCTGTGTGTCTCAAAGCTGCTTCTTTTTCCTCTTATAAAGACACCAGTTACTGGATTGATCTCATCCGGCAATCCTTAATTACATCTGCCAAGACCTTGTTTCCAAGTAAGGTCACATCCATAAGTACTGGTGATGTAGAAATGGACATGACTTTTTGGGGGCCGGTATTCAGCCACTACAGAGATTATGCTGGTTGTTAACCCAGCCTCCTTTTTAAAGCCAAACCTTTCCCTTGAGTCTACATACTCTCATCCTCCTGAATCTGGGATCTTGCTTCATTCATTTTTTCCACTTTCTTTTTTGTATCTTTAACATTTTCAGCTTGATACTTCCCTTTAGTCTACAAATATGCTTAGTTCCTTCCTAATCACAAACCACTATCTCTGTGATTCTACCTTCAAAACTGAAACCTCTATACAGTATGGTAATACTTTTTGATACAAGTGTATACATTTACAAAATTGAAACCTTTTTTTTTAAGATTTTATTTATTTATTTGACAGAGAGAGACAGCCAGTGAGAGAGGGAACACAAGCAGGGGGAGTGGGAGAGGAAGAAGCAGGCTCCCAGCAGAAGAGCCTGATGCGGGGCTCGATCCCAGAACACTGGGATCACGCCCTAAGCCGAAGGCAGACGCTTAAGGACTGCGCCACCCAGGCGCCCCTGAAACCTCTTTTAACAACACCATATCTCACAACTCCTAACCTCCACCCACCGTTCCAAGAAAGGACCCCTCCTCCACTCACGTTTCACTCATTTCTGTGCTGACTTTCGCTCTCATTACAAAAGCTGCCTTTCTGAAGTGACAGGAGAGTTTAGGTTGTCCAGCGTCATAAAACCTGGTTCCCTTTGGCCCTTCTGATCCTTTCTGCAATGTCTCATTCATTTGACCATTTCTTCCTGCTTGAAGTTTGTTATCTCAAGGTGTCAAGTTAGGGCTTGCAGAGAAAATGTTTCCTCAACTATATCCTGCCCAGCTGCTAATGGATTATTGCCTAAACTTAACTTTTGTTGTATTCCTTTCCCTCCATGCCGCATGGGTTGACTTTTCTTTTTCTTTTTCTTTTTTTAAGATTTTATTTATTTATTTGAGAGAGAGAGAGAGAAGCAGACTCCCCGCTGAGCAGAGAGCCCAACATGGGGCTCGATCCCAGAACCCTGAGATCATGACCTGAGACGAAGGCAGACGCTTAACCAACTGAGCCACCCAGGAGTCCCATGGGTTGACTTTTCTTTGAAAACGTACTTAAAGCAGAAGTAACATTTCCAGCCACCTGTCAGATAATCAAAAGGTGGTTTCCTGTTTTTAAACAAAACAATGCTTACTACAACAAAAATGCTATCGCTATCCCCAATATAGCATTGCATCTGTTCGATAGGTTTGAGCCATCTACTCTTACTTAGTCATCACCTGGCCTCAAGAAGGCAACAAGAACACAGCCCAGTGCTCCAGTTTGATAAGAAATAGATTTAGATTCTGACCACAGTGACCCTCACCTCCTTCTTTCGTTGGCAGGGTTTTATAGCTTCTGCAGAACAAGGGGCCTACAATTCATAGGGCCTCCTAGCTGTTCACCAGTTGGTCAGTCTGTGTATGTGCGGCTGTGGCCCCTACAGGTGTTAACAGGAGAAGAGGGATTTGTGAATTCAGCTATTGTTTGGACTCCTGACAGCAGCAAAGTATGTGATTGGCTGCTCTTACTTACAATCCTAGTTTAGTTTTCTTAGAAAAGCATCTATTTCATCAAGATTGTAGAGGCTGTTGGAATAAGCCTGCTCTACAGTATTCTACTGTAAAATTGCAACTCCCTATATATTGGCAGTTAATGTCCCTTCTTATTCCTAATTGATTTTTTTTTTTTTGATGGGGAGAAGGTGCAAGTGGGGAGGGGTCAGGGTAGGGGAGGGCAGAGGGAGAGGGGGAGATAGAGAATCTCAAGCAGGCTCCACATCCAGTGCAGAGCCCAACACAGGGCTCAATCTCAAAACCCTGAGAAAATGACCTGAGTTGAAATCAAGAGTCGGACACTCAAGTGACTGAGCCCCCCAGGCACCCCTCTCTTGATTTTTTAAATTAATCTTTCAATAGACCAGCTTTTGGTTTTACTAATTAATTTTACTTATATTTCATTGATTCATTTTTATTAAACTTTTATTAATATATAGTATATATGCAAAAGGCAAAACATAGTTATAGTTCAATGGATCTTTACAAAGTGAATGTACTCTTGTAATCACCGTTGCATCAAGAAACAAAATGATGCCATGAGCCTTCCGGTCAACTACCAACAAAGGGTAGCATTATCCCCCTCTAAACAGCATAAAGTCATTTTGTCTGTTTTCTACTTCCTATACAATGTAGTTGTATAGAATGTATATATTTTAATTTTGTGTGGTATTACTTATTATTATGGAAGGCTTCTCAACTGTAACCTACTTTGAGTGGTAAGAGCATTGGAGATAATGAATATAAGTCCCCTGGCAGAGGATCTGGCTGTGGCAGATGTGTGTAAATGGCAGTTATTATCATGAAATGATGGCTTTATCTGCAGATGGATGAAGTGGGGGTGAGAAGGGGAAGTGAGGAATGCATATAGTGGAAAAAGCTCAGCTAATTTATCCTGAAAAATTCCCAAACACATACTTGGCTATGTCCAAGACAGGAAGACCTATGTTGGAGAACAGGATTTTAGTACCTCTTTTCCAGTTTGCCCGATGGAATGCTAAGTGCCAGGTTTTATTATTTTCCTAATATTTTATTATAAAAATGTACAAATATATTGAAATATTGAATTTTACAGTGAACACCCATGGACCTACTACCTGGATTCTACAATTAATATTTTGTTCTTTGTCACATATTTATGTCTGTCCATTCATCAATCTATCTTTATTTTTATGCATTTCAGGGAAAGCCACAGGCTTTGGTAGTAGGGTGAAATTGAGGTGAAATTCATATAACATAAAATTAACCATTGTAAAATGAATAATTCTGTGGCATTTTATACATTCGTGATGTTGTACAACCACACCTGTCTAGTTCCAAAACATTTCCATCAGTCTACTCTAAAATAAAGCCCTTTACCAATTAAGCACTTAGTCCCCATTCCCTCTTCCTTTCAGTCCCTGGTGATGACCAGTCTTCTCTCTGTGTCTGTGGATTTACCTATTTTGGATGTTCCATGTAAATGGAATCATTCAATATGTGACCTTTTGTGGCTGGCTTCTTTCACCGAACATGTTTTTAAGTTCATCCACATTGTAGCGTGTGTCAGTACTTCAGTCTTCTTTGTGGCTGAATGATATTCTATCGTAGAAGTGCACTACAATGTGTATATCCAGTCATCTGTTGGTGGACATTCGGGTTGTCTTCACCTTTCGGCTACAGTGTATTTGGACATTTGTGTATAAGAATTTGTTTAAGTACTTGTTGTCAGTTTGGGAGTATCTACCCAGGAGTGGAATTGCTGAGTCTCCTGGTCATTCTATGTTTAATGTTTTGTGGAACCATCAAGCTGTCTTACTGGTTTTTAAACCCCAGGAAATATCTTGCACAAAATGGGCATTAGATTCAGCCTGGTATTCCTTGATTAGTCTACTTTCTGGATAAAATACACAGGGATTTCAGTACACTTGAGAGGAAATGCTGATTGCACAGGCTACAATTTCCTCTTGTCTCCTGTAGGGTGTGTCAGCTCACCTGGCATTGGAGGGGCTGGGTGGATCATCTGTCAGGACACAGACCCCTCAGTTCATGGTTACTGTTATGTGATCAGTGAGTCTCCATCCTAGGAAACTGCCACGTAGAGAAAGAGCCCTCTGATGCCTCATGAGCCCCAGAGAGCCGAAGCAGCACCAAACTCCCTCGTGATTTCCTGGGTTTTGCTAGGAGCTAAGTCCAACAGCTTTGGGTTGGAGAGAGAGGAATTTGACAGAGATACATGGGAGTGGCAACCCCTGGAACAGATGCTGACAGCTGGTGTGAGATTTCAGAGGGCTGCCCCTGCTTTGTTAGCCTGAGAAAACAGGAGAAATTCCAACTATTGCATGATATCATCTGTGCCTTAGTAGCATTTGTTTTGAAACTACAGATTTAATTGCTGTTCCTTTGGCTCCTATTTCCTCTTTCCCCAAGAAAAAGGGAATCTTTGAAATTCCCATGAAAGCATATTCAATTGCCATTTCTGTTCCAATTTCAAGACAGCATCATCCCTAATAATGGAAACAAATCTGTTATTGGCAAAGTCGACCCAAGAGTTGCTTTTGGAGAGTCAGGAAGGGGAAGCAACAAAGTGTCAGAGTGGCCCAGAGACTGCAACAGATTAACAAAGTCTGTTTGTAAACATGCCAGTAATCCATCAAGTTGGGACAGCTCATGATTATGTGTGCAAGTCCCATTCACAAGTGTTTGGTCAGGTAAGCAGAGTGGATTCTGGTATATTTTGCTTTGCAGATGAAGAGCTCTAGATCAAAAAAGATATGCAACTTATTCACGGCCGTAGAGCTAGCAGGAAATGGAGCCGGATCTCAAACCCAGTACTATTTCTAGTGTATAAGAAAACTATAATGATCATCCAAGGTGTTGGGGAAATAAAACTTCATGTAGAACCTAGAATTAGGCCATTTGAACATTAGTCACTGACCAGCCACATAACCACAGCAAGTCATTTAGCTACTCCTCCCAACCCCCTAGCTTCATTTTCTTCATTTTCCTCCTCTATACAATGGATCTGATGATACTTATAAGATCAATAGGAAGATAAAATGAAATAATGTAGAGTACTTTACATACTACCAATTGCAGGTGCTCAAAAAATTGTAGCTTTCCTGACCACACTAGATCATGCTAGCAGATTTTAGAAAATCTGTCCCACTACTTTTTCAACCCTTGCTCTTTTTCTCCAGTGTTCTAGACTGTACATGCTCTAGCCCCCAAGCAGAGTTTTCTCAAATGAGAAGATATTATCCTTGACATAAGAATGGTGGGGGTGCTTTGAGATGAAGGGACATTTTGCAGTCAGAGGGTAAGAAGAATCAATGTTCATTACTTAATTGGAATAAACATTCATTTATATGTACAGCTGTCAGGAAGCAAACTGATCAAAGGCCCATTAGTCACAAGGCTGGCTTTGCAAAGGGCCACTTAGTTAAGGTGGTGAGTTTAACATGAAAGGAAAGGGTGAGCTAGTACATTGTGGCCTGGTACATTGTGCATTAGTGATTATTAGGGTCCTAGTTCTGCAAGCTTTCTCCAACAGAGGTTAACCCAGATGCTGAACGTGAACTGTATCAAGTGTTAATGGCAGAGATGGGCAAGTGGTGATTTTGCATGCCCTTGTCAAATTTCTGAAGTGGCCAAACTTGAGAGCAAGACTGAGAGGAAGAAATGTCAAATTTCTCAGAAAATATGAGTTCCCAAAGACAGAAACAAATCTCTCAGAACAAAGCTGATGACCCTGTGTCTGCTTCAGAATTTAGAACTTGCCAGTATTTGGAAAGGTCACTAAGTCTGGGCCTTTGTACACTCGTGTTCTGGTGGCACTTACTCTTTAATATGGAATTCTTATTTTTGACAATTGTAATATTAATGATAATATTTATATTGTTATGTTCTACAACCAGACAGTGTGAGCTACAAATTAATAAGCATTCGCTCAACACCCACGGGGCACCAGGTGCTGCTGCTACAATGGGGATAGATGTTGCAGAAGTGCATAGAGAGATAAATGATTTAATTTATATTTCACATTTTGTAAGCACATTTGCATTATACAAGCACTCAGCACATTTACATAATCTGCTAGTTGAATGAATAGACAACACATTGTGGAATTGCCCTTAGTATGTGGTGAGGATATAATTGCAGTGATTGTTATAATCGCCCTCATTTGCTGAGTGCCAACTATGGGGGGTACTATGTGGGGACAGCAGAGGGCAGTGGTTAAGAGCATCAACTCTGAAGTGGTTAAGAGCACCAACTTCGAATTCAGACTCTGCTACTTGTTAGCTGTGTATCCTTCAAAAGCAGCTTGATTTCTTTGTGGTTCAGTTTCTCCATCCATAGAGTGAGGTGGTAACAATGGTACCTGCTTTATAATATAGAGAGACTAAATGAAGTAACATTTATAACATGATTGGAACAGTACTTGGCACAATGTGTGCACGAGCACACACACACACACACACACACACACACACACACATCTACTGGGCAATATACTCATTTTATACACGAGGAATCTGAGTCCCAAAGCCTCAGGAGCAGGGTAAACTTGAAACTCAGGTTGATTTTACTCCAAGTAAATTCTCCTTCCACAAAGCCAGCTGTATCCTGGCTGTAATGAACATAGAATGCTAGCCCTAGAGGACCTAGAGATAATGCTCAGGGGATGGCAGGGTCTTCTTCCTTCATTATATATTGTAATAATAAGGCAGAGCCTTCTTGTGCCTCCTTATCCAGAAAAGAATGTATCTGTAACATTGACACTATCCCATCCTTCCTGTAGCTGGAGAGAGTTACCATTTCTGAAGGAACAGCCTCTGCCTAAATGTGCAAGGACTCTGACAAAGAGATTCCGTTTCTCATGTACTTCTTGGGTTGCCACTCTAAGGAAAGAAATTGAACTGCAGAGATGTGTTCTGGAAGGTCAAGCTCTCCAGGTGTCAGTCTACAATCATTTTATGGAAATAACATGGCTTTGAGGGTCTGTGGTCTGTCGAAGATCCTCAGAGCCAGGCTAGACTGGACAAGATGTGGGTTTTAACTTGGCATCACCAAAGCCAGGACAGTCACCGTGGTGAGGAGAAATGCAGTCAAAGAGGGAACCAACAATCAAGCTAAGAAGCAGTATAAAGTGCCCATTCTGAAGAGCAAGGGAGTAAAATGGAGGGTAGCTCAAACTGAAGCTGGGATAAATGGGCATCAGAGAGCAAAGCATGGGGCGGGGTGAGGTGGCGGCTCCAGATAGGCTGAGTGTCCTGCTCAGATGTGGCGTGTCCAGTTGCCTTTGGTGCCTGGAGGTTTGCTTGTTTAAAAGGGGTTATGCAAGGCTGCAGACAAACAAGGGCCCCTTGGTTTATACTAGGAATTTCTGGAGTTTGAGTCCAGTGGGAGTTAATCTGATGGAGAATTTTCTCTTTAGTTTTATAACAATGGGGATACCTTGGGAAATTTTTTGAGTCAGTGCCACATGCTGAGGTTATATCGCTGCTCAATTATACTAGATAGGTGGTTTGGTGGCAGAAAGCAGGGAGACAAGAAGAAACAAAAACCCTGTTGAGTAAACATCAGCAGGTAATATTTCTCTTCAGTCTGTTACCAACTTATTTATGATTATAATGTTAAGAATTTCATTAATCCCAAATGAGAGATTTGATTTTTGGGACATCTCTAGGGTCGTGATATGGACCTGTCATGAACACAAAAAGATCTTTGCTAAGATTTTGTGTTCTTACGGTATCTCTTTCTCCTCAACATGAAAGTAAAATATTGATCTAACACTGATAGGGAGTAACCAGACAAGGAGATTCATCCACCCAGACCAAATCATGTCACTATATTTGTTATTTGACAGAATACAGGGTAGGTCATATTGGAGAGAGGTTGAGCTTTGTCTTGTGCTGGCTTTGATCTTGAACTGGACCGATGATCCTTCTTCACCTAGAATAAGACTTCCCCACTCTGTTGACCAACCACTGGATTTTTTTTATTTTACCCATTGAAGGTAGTGGTAACTCTCGAATCAGCCTGTTCAGTGCTCTCCTCTTGAAAGGATAAAGGAATAAAGAACCTGAAGTTGCAGGGCCAGGAGGCCTTTCATGAACAGGCAAAACGTGCCCCATCCTCACAGGGGAAACCTGCTGACCTACAGCCTGTGAATCTGACCCAAATCTGTCTTCCTAATCTCTTAAATCCTTCTCTCTAGCCTGCTTCCTCATAGCTGGCCCTGCTCTTGTTTTTATTCTAGCCCTGCCACGTACCTGTATTTGTACCTGTATATTTTTTTTACCTTTGTTATACTCTTTGGACTGGTCTCCTGGTTCCTGTCATTTCCACTTTTGGCTCTTATTGTGCACTTTCTTAAAAATTGTTTCCTGTCCTGGGGCATCTGTGGCTCAGACGGTTAAGCCTCTGCCTTTGGCTCAGGTCATGATCCCAGGGTTCTGGGATCAAGCCCCGCGTCTGTCTCCGTGTTCAGTGAGGAGTCTGTTTCTCCCTCTCCCTCTGCCCCTCCACCTTCTTGTGCTGTCTCTCAAATAAATAAAATCTTAAGAAAAAAATTGTTTTCTGTCGTCTCTGCCTAACTCACTGGCAACCTTGACAGCTAACTTAAATGCCAATCTCCTCAATTTACACCTCTCCTCTAGCCATTGTGTTGTTGTAGAGATTCCAGATTCTGTTATGTTTTTCCAAGGTGTTTTTTTGTTGTTTATTTTTTAATTTTTGTTTTTGTTTATTTAAATTCAGTTAATTAACATATAGTGTATTATTAGTTTCAGAGGTAGAGTTCAGTGATTCATCAGTTGTATTTAACACCCAGAGCTCATTACATCACGTGTCTGCCTTAATGCCCATCACCCAGGTACCCAATCCCTCTACACCCCTCCCCTCCAGCAACCCTCAGTTTGTTTCCTATGGTTAAGAGTCTCTTATGGTTTGTCTCCCTCTCTGATAACATCCTGTTTTATTTTTCCCTCCCTTCCTCTATGCTCCTCTGTTTTGTTTCTTAAATTCCACATATCAGTGAGATCATATGATAACTGTCTATGACTAACTTACTTCGCTTAGCATAATACCCTCTAGTTCCATCCACGTGGTTGCAAATGGCAAGATTTCATTTTTTGAGGGCTGAGTAATGTTCCATTGTAGATATATACCACTTCTTCTTCATTCATTCATCTGTCGGTGGACATCTGGGATCTTTCCATAGTCTGGCTACTGCGGACACTGATGCGATAAACATTGGGATGCAGGTGCCCTTGGCTGTACCAACTTGCATTCCCACCAACAGTGTAAGAGGGTTCCCCTTTCTCCCCATCCTCGCCAACATCTGTTGTTTCCTGACTTGTTAATTTTAGCCATTCTGACTGGTGTGAGGTGGTATCTCATCATAGTTTTGATTTGTATTTCCCTGATGCCGAGTGATGCTGAGGATTTTTTCATGTGTCTGTTGGCCATTTGGATGTCTTCTTTGGAGAAATGTCTGTTCGTGTCTTCTGCCCATTTCTTGATTGGATTATTTGTTCTTTGGGTGTTGAATTTGATAAGTTCTTTATAGATTTTGGATACTAGTCCTTTATCTGATATGTCATTTTCAAATATCTTCTCCCATTCTGTCAGCTGTCTTTTGGTTTTGTCGACCATTTCCTTTGTGTGCAAAAGCTTTGTATCTTGGTGAAGTCCCAGTAGCTCATTTTTGCCTTTGTTTCCCTTGCCTCTGGAGATGAGTCTAGCAAGAAATTGCTGCAGCTGAGGTTGAAGAGGTTGCTGCCTATGTTCTCTTCTAGGATTCTCTTCTCTTAACATTTAGGTCTTTCATCCATTTTGAGTCTGTTTTTGTGTATGATGTATGTGTCCAGTTTCATTCTTCTGCACATGGCTGTCCAATTTTCCCAACACCATTTGTTGAAGAGACTGTGTTTTTTCCATTGGATATTATTTCCTGCTTTGTCGAAGATTAGCTGACCATACAGTTGAGGGTCCATTTCTGGGTTCTCTATTCTGTTCCATTGATCTATGTGTCTGTTTTTGTGCCAGTACCATACTGTTTTGGTGATTACAGCTTTGTAATAGAGCTTGAAGTGCAGAATTGTGATGCCACCAGCTTTGGTTTTCTTTTTCAACTTTCCTTTGGGGATTTGGGGTCTCGTCTGGTTCCACACAAATTCTAGGATTATTTGTTCCAGTTCTGCAAAAAAAAGTGTTGATGGTATTTTGATAGGGATTGCACTGAATGTGTAGATTGCTCTAGGTAGCAACAGCGTTTTAACAATACTTGTTCTTCCAATCCATGAGCATAGAACGTTTTTTTCCATTTCTTTGTGTCTTCCTCAGTTTCTTTCATGAGTGTTACATAGTTTTCAGAGTACAACTCCTTTGCCTCTTTGGTTTGGTTTATTCCTAAGTACCTTATGGTTTTTGGTGCAACTATAAATAGGATCGACTCCTTAAGTTCTCTTTCTTCTGTCTCATTGTTAGTGTATAGAAATGCAACTGATTTCTGTGCATTGATTTTATATTCTGCCACATTGCTGAATTGCTGTAAAAGTTCTAATAATTTGGAGGTGGAGTCTTATTGTTGAACAGCAGTGGTGATAGTACACATCCCAGCCGTGTTCCTGACCTTAGGGAAAAGCTTTCAATTTTTACTCATTGAGAATGATATTCACTGTGGGCTTTTTGCATATGTCTTTTATGATATTGAGGTATGTTCCCTCTATCCCTACACGCTGAAGAGTTTTAATCAAGAAAGGCTGCTGTGCTTTGTCATATGCAAAAAGCTTTTTTTGTATCTATTGAGAGGATCATATGGTTTGGTTTTTGTCCTTTCTTTTATTTATGTAGTATATCACATTTATTGATTTGCGATGTTGAACCACCCTTGCTGCCTAGGAATAAATCCCACTTGGTTGTGGTGAATAATTCTTTTAATGGACTGTTGGATCCTATTGGCTAGTATGTTGGTGAGAATTTTTGCATCCGTGTTCATCAGGGATATTGGTCTGTAATTCTCCTTTTTGGTGGGGTCTTTGGTTTTGGGATCAAGGTAATGCTGGCCTCATAGAAAGAGTTTGGAAGTGTTCCTTCCATTTCTATTTCAGAAGAAGAGTTATTAATTCTCCTTTAAATGTTTGGTAGAATTCCCCTGGGAAGCCATCTGGCCCTAGGCTCCTGTTTTTTGGGAGATTTGGTTACTGTTTCTGTTTCCTTGCTGGTTATGGATCTGTTCGGATTTTCTTTTTTTTCCTGTTTCAGTTTTAATAGTTTATACGTCTCTAGGAATGCATCCATTTCTTCCAAATTGCCTAATTTGTTTGCATATAGTTGCTCATAATATGTTCTTATAATTGTATTTCTTCAGTGTTGGTCGTGATCTCTCCTCTTTCACTCATTATTTTATTTATTTGGGTCTTTTCTCTTTTCTTTTGGATAAGGCTGGCCAGGGGTTTATCAGTCTTATGAATTCTTCCAAAGAACCAGCTACTAGTTTCATTGATCTATTCTACTGTTCTGGTTTCTATTTCATTGATTTCAGCCCTAATCTTTATTATTTCTCTTCTCCTGCTGGGGTTAGGCTTTATTTGCTGTTCTTTCTCAAGCTTTAGGTATAAGGTTAGCTTGTGTATCTGAAACCTTTCTTATTTCTCAAAAAAGGCTTGTAGTGCTATATACTTCCCTCTCAGGACTGCCTTTGCTGCATCCCAAAGTTTTGAATCGTTGTGTTTTTATTTTCATTTGTTTCCATGAATTTTTTTAAATGCTTCTTTAATTTCCTGGTTGACCCATTCATTCTTTAGTGGGATGCTCTTTAGCCTCCATGAATTTGACTTCTTTCCAAATTTCCTCTTGTGATTGAGTTCAAATTTCAAAGCATTATGGTCTGAAAATATGCAGGGAGTGATCCCAATCTTTTGGTACCAGTTGAGACTTGATTTGGACTTATTATGTGATCCAGTCTGGAGAATGTTCCATGTGCACTCAAGAAGAATGTGTATTCTGATGCTTTAGGATAGAATGCTCTGAATATATCCATGAAGTCCATCTGGTCCAGTGTGTCATTCAAAGTCCTTGTTTCCTTGTTGATCTTCTGCTTAGATGATCTATCCATTGCAGTGAGGGGGTTGTTAAAAGTCCGCTACTATTATTGTATTATTATCAGTGTGTTTTTAAAATTTTGTTATTAATTGGCTTATACAATTGGCTGCTCCCATGTTAGGGGCATAAATATTTACAATTGTTAGATCTTCTTGTTGGATAGACCCTTTAAGTATGATATAGTATCCTTCCTCATCTCTTATTACAGTCTTTGTTTTAAAATCTAATTTGTCTGATAAAAGAATTGCTACCGCAGCTTTCTTTTGATGTCTGTTAGCATGATAAATGGTTTTCCACCCCCTCACTCTAAATCTGGAGGTGTTTTTGGGTCTAAAATGAGTCTCCTGCAGAGAGCCTATCGATCGGCCTTGCTTTTTTATCCAATCAGATACCCTATGTCTTTTGATTGATTTAGCCCATTTGCATTCAGAGTAACTACTGAAAGATATGAATTTAGGGCCATTGTATTACCTGTGAGGTGACTGTTACTGTATATTGTCTCTGTTCCTTTCTGGTCTATATTACTTTCGGGGCTCTCTCTTTGCTTAGATGATCCCTTTTAATATTTCTTATAGGGCTGGTTTGGTGATCACAAATTCTTTTAGTTTCTATTTCTCCTAGAAGCTTTTTATCACTCCTTCTATTTTGAATGACATCCTAGCTGGCTAAATATTCTTGGCTGCCTATTTTTCTCATTTAGCACCCTGAATATATCATGCCAGTCCTTTCTGGCCTGCCAGGTCTCTGTAGATAGGTCTGCTGCCAACCTAATGTTTCTACCCTTATAGGTTATAGACCTCTTCTCCCGAGCTGCTTTCAGGATTTTCTCTGTCTCTGAGATTTGCAAATTTCACTGTTAAATGGTGGGGTGTTGACTGATTTTTATTGATTTTGAGAGAGGTTCTCTGTGCCTCCTGGATTTTGATGCCTGTTTCCTTCCCCCAGATTAGGGAAGTTCTCCACTATAATTTGCTCCAATATATGTTCTGCCCCCTCTCTCTTTCCTCTTCTTCTGGGATCCCAATTATTCTAATATTGTTTCACTTTATGGTATCATTTATCTCTCAAATTCTCCCCTCGTGATCCAGTAGTTGTTTATGTCTCTTTTTCTCAGCTTCTTTATTCTCCATCATTTTGTCTGCTATGTCACTAATTTTCTCTTCTCCCTCATTTATCCTCTGTTTTTTTATTGCATCTCATTAATAGCCTTTTTGATTTCAACTTGGTTACATTTTAGTTCTTTTATTTCTCCAGAAAGGGATTCTTTAGTGTCTTCTATGCTTTTTTCAAGTTCAGCTAGTATCTATAATTGTTAGTCTGAACTCCAGTTCCAACATCTTACTTATGTCCATACTGATTAGGTCCCTGGCAGTTAGTACTACCTCTTGTTCTCTTTTTTGAGGTGAGTTTTTCCATCTTATCATTCTGTCCAGAGAAGAATAGATGAACAAGAGAACAAAATACTGAAGTGGCAACAACAACCCCAGAGAAATATACACTAAACAAATCAGAAGAGACCTAAAACCAGGAAAAAAAAATTTTTTTTAATGGGGGAAAAAAAAAAGAATATAATCAGGTGAGCAAAATAGAGCAACACATTGGATTCTGTGTGTATTTTGGTCTGTTTTTTAGAAAACTATATCCCAAAATTGTAAAGAAAGAAAAACATATATGTACAAAAATGAAAATTAAATACAATAAAAGAATATAATGTAACTAAAAATGGAAATTAAAAGACAAGAAAAAACCAACAACAACAACAAAAAAGGAAGGGATATAAACAGACAGGTGAACAAAACAGAGCAATACACTATCATCTGAGTGTATTTTGGTCAGTTTGTTAGAAGAAACTACATCTCAAAATTGTAAGGGAAAGAAAAACTTATATATACAAAAATAAAATTAAATACATTGAAGGGATAGAATGTAACTGTAAAGATGAATATTAAAAAAGACTTTAACAAAAAAGGAAGGAAAAGGAAAGAAAAAAAACAACAAAAAAGAGAATATGATCAGACAGGTGAACAGAACAGAGCCATACACTAGATTTTGGATGTATTATGGTCTGTTAGAAGACACTGCATCCCAAAATTGTAAAGAAAAACGTGTGTGTGTGTGTGTGTGTGTGTGTATACACACACATATACACACACCAAAAAAATAAGATTAAATACAATGAAGGGATAGAATGTAACTGTAAAAATGAAAATTAAAAAAAAACAGTTGATAAAATAAGAAATTGGTTGAAAAGGGAAAGAAAAAAAATTTTTTAAAAACCTAAATTGAAATACTAAAGAATCATGGGAAAAAAGCCATGACTTCTATATGCCGATTGCCCCAGCGCTGGAGTTTTGCAGTTCTCATTGATTGGGAAACTTGGTCTTGGCTGGATGTTCTTGCTGGTCTTCTGGGAGGAGCGGCCTGTTCTTTGATTCTCGAACGTCTTTGCCAGAGGCGAACTGCACTGCCCTTGCCAGGGGCCAGGCTAAGTAATCTGCTCTGGTTTGCTCTTTGTGGCTTCTATTCCCTGAAGGCTTTCTGCACAGCTTTAGAGGATGAGAATGAAAATAGTGGCCTCTCAATCTCCAGCTCTGGGGCTGAGATCTTGAGGCCCCACTCCCCAGTGAGCCCTCAGAGAAAAGCAGTCAATCACTCCTGTCTCCTTGGTCTCCAGCTACACTCCGTGCTCACCTGGCCCGTGACTAAGCATTTCTGTCTTGGGCACATGACCCCGTTTGGAGTCTCCAAACCCAGCAGACTCCTGTGGCGTGCTCCTGCACCACTCCTCCCAGGGGAAGAAGGGGGGGTCTCCCTGGTTCCGCCACTTGTTGGGCCCCTGCTCTGAGAGCAGTGGCCCGACTGTGCCGCAGATCGCGGTTTATGGCAACCCCGAGCTGAGAGCCCACTCCTGGACTGACTGTTTGCAGCCGGCTTCCCTACTCTGATGCCTGGGAGCTCTGCTGCACTCAGGCAACCCCAGTCTTCCTGTGACCCTGAGGATCCTGAGGCCACACTTGTCCCAGCTCAGGTTCTGCTCCCACTTAGCTACCTGAGCGACGTCCCTCACTGGAGCAGGCTTCTAGAAGTTGTGATTTTGTGCTCCACTGCTCTATGACTTGACAGTAGCCAGCTAACAGAGGCTCCCTCTCCCCGCAGTTGATCTTCCCATATATCGCCTCAGATTCCTTCTCAGCACCTCCTACCAGCAGAGAGTGGTCGCTTTTCTATTTGTAGAGTTGCAGCTATTCTTTTCTTAGATCTCCGGTTGAGTTCACAGGTGTTCGGAATGGTTTGATAGCTATCTAGCTGAATTCCTGGGGCCAGATGAAATTAAGGTCGTCTCCTTTGAAGAAAATGAATTCATTCTTTTTTAGTAGCTGAACAGTATTCCTGAATACTGAATCCTGGATACTGAATGGTTTGTATTTGCCATAATTTCTTTAACAATCCCCTTATATTTGGGCATTTAGGTTGTCTCTGATTTTTCCCTATAAGTCATGTAGTGTGAACATCTTTGTACGATGATGTTATATACTTGGAAGACTGCTGTGAAACAGATGCCTGAGAGTGGAATGGTTTGTCAAAGGGTAAGCACGTTCAAAATTTGAGAGGCACTGTTAATTGCCCTCTGAAAAGCTTATATAATTCTGACTTGGACATTAGCATCAGGAGATGCGAGTGTCCTTCCCCCGCCCCCACTGCCTGCCTCAACCACCAGAAAGCAACACTGGATATTAAAAATCATTTATACTTTTGCCAGTCTAACAGATGGAAAATGTATTTCCTTGTTTTAATTTGCATTTCAATCAATTCTCAAGAAATAAGCTTATTTTCTTATGTTTCTTAGCCATGCATATATCTGGGTTATCTTTGTTGACGTATTTTTTTCCCCCCTGGGTACATTTTATTTATTTATTTATTTTTATTTTATTTTTTTAATGTTTTTTTATTACATTATGTTAGTCACCATACAGTACATCCCTGGTTTCTGATGCAAGGTTCGATGATTCATTAGTTGCGTATAACACCCAGTACACCATGCAATATGTGCCCTCCTTACTACCCATCACCAGTCTATCCCATTCCCCCACCCCACTACCCTCTGAAGCCCTCAGTTTGTTTCTCAGAGTACATAGTCTCCCATGCTTCACTCCCCCGTCTGATTACACCCCCTTTCTTTATCCCTTTCTTCCTCTACCGATCTTCCTAGTTCTTATGTTCCATAGATGAGAGAAATCATATGATAATTGTCTTTCTCTGCTTGACTTATTTCACTTAGCATTATCTCCTCCAGTGCCATTCATGTTGCAGCAAATGTTGAGAACTTGTTCTTTCTGATAGCTGAGTAATATTCCATTGTATATATGGACCACATCTTCTTAATCCAGTCATCTGTTGAAGGGCATCTCGGTTATTTAGTTATTGTGGACAATGCTTTAGTTATTGTGGACAATGCTGCTATGAACATTGGGGTGCATATGGCCCTTCTCTTCACTACGTCTGTATCTTTGGGGTAAATACCCAGTATTGCAATGGCTGGGTCATAGGGTCCCTTAAAAAGGGACCTCCACACTGTTTTCCATAGTGGCTGCACCAACCTGCATTCCCAACCATGTAGGAGGGATCCCCTTTCTCCACATCCTCTCCAGCAACTGCTGTTTCCTGCCTTGTTGATTTTTGCCATTCTAACTGGTGTAAGGTGGTATCTTAGTGTGGTTTTGATTTGAATTTCCCTGATGGCTAATGATTTTGAACATTTTTTCATGTGTCTGTTAGCCATTTGTATGTCCTCATTGGAAAAGTGTCTGTTCATATCTTCTGCCCATTTTATGATTTGTTTATTTGTTTCTCACATATTGAGTTTGAGAAGTTCTTTGTAGATCTTGGATACCAGTCTTTTATCTGTAGCATCATTTGCAAATATCTTCTCCCATTCCGTGGGCTGCCTCTTAGTTTTTTTGACTGTTTCCTTGGCTGTACAGAAGCTTTTTATCTTGATGTAGTCCCACAAGTTCATTTTATCTTTTGTTTCTCTTGCCTTTGGAGATGTGTCATGAAAAAGGTTGCTTTGACCTGTGTCGTAGAGGTTGCTGCCTATGTTCTCCTCTAGGATTTTGATGGATTCCTGTCTCACTTCGAGGTCTTTCATCCATTTGGAGTTTATCTTTGTGTATGGTGTGAGAGAGTGGTCAAGTTTCATTCTTTTGCATGTAGCCGTCCAATTTTCCCAGCACCATTTATTGAAGAGACTGTCTTTTTTCCATCGGATGTTTTTTCCTGCTTTATCAAATATTAGTTGCCCAAAGAGCCGAGGGTCCATTTCTGGGTTCTCTATTCTATTCCATTGGTCTATGTGTCTGTTTTTGTGCCAGTACCATGCTGTCTTTGTGATCACGGCTTTGTAGTACAGCTCGAAATCTGGCATTGTGATGCCCCCAGCTTTGTTTTTCCTTTTCAACAGTTCCTTGGTGATTCAGGGCCTTTTCCGGTTCCACACAAATTTAAGGACTATTTGTTCCAGTTCCTTGAAAAATGTCATCTGTATTTTGATCGGGATAGCATTGAAAGTGTAGATTGCTCTGGGTAGCATGGACATTTTAACTCTGTTAATTCTTCCAATCCATGAGCATGGAATATTTTTCCATCTCTTTGTGTCTTCCTCTATGTCTTTCAAGAGTGATTTATAGTTTCTAGAATATAGGTCCTTTACGTCTCTGGTTAAGTTAATTCCAAGGTAACGTGTGGTTTTTGGTGCTATTGTAAATGGGATGGATTCCCTAATTTCTCTTTCTTCAGTCTCATTATTCATGTATAGAAATGCAACTGATTTCTGAGCATTGATTTTGTATCCTGCCACGTTACTGAATTGCTCTATAACTTCTAATAGTTTGGGAGTGGATTCTTTTGGGTTTTCCATATAGAGTATCATGTCATCTGCGAAGAGAGACATTTTGACTACTTCTTTGCTGATTTGGATACCTTTTATACCTTTTTTGTTGTCTGATTGCTGTTGCAAGGATTTCTAGTACTATGTTGAATAATAGTGGTGAGAGTGGGCATCCTTGTCATGTTCCTGATCTTAAGGGAAAGGCTTCCAGCTTTTCCCTGTTGAGAATAATATTTGCTGTAGGCTTTTCATAGATGGCTTTTATGAGCTTGAGAAATGAACCCTCTATTCCTACACTCTGAAGGGTTTTAATCAGGAAAGGATGCTGTATTTTGTCAAATGCTTTTTCAGCACCTATTGAGAGAATCATATGATTTCTGAATTTTTGTTTCTGAATAAAATCTAAGACACTGATAGATTTGCGAATGTTGTACCACCCCTGCATCCCAGGGATGAATCCCACTTGGTCATGATGGATAATCCTTCTAATGTACAGTTGGATTCTATTAGCCAGGATCTTGTTGAGGATTTTGGCGTCCATATTCATTAGGGAAATCGGTCTGTAATTCTCCTTTTTGTTGGGGTCTTTGCCTGGTTTGGGATCAAGGTAATATTAGCCTCATAGAATGAGTTTGGTAGCTTTCCTCTGTTTGTGTTTTTTGAAATAGCTTTAGGAGAATAGATATTATTTCTTCTTTGAATGTTTGGTAGAATTCCCCAGGAAAACCGTCCGCGCCTGGAGTTTATTTTTTGGAAGGTTGTTTATCACTGACTCAATCTCTTCATAATTAATTGGTCTGTTTAAAAAATCAATTTCTTCCTGTTTCAGTCCTGGTAGTTTATAGGTTTCTAGGAAGGCCTCCATCTCTTCCAGATTGCTTAATTTATTGGCATAAAGCTGTTGATAAAAGTTTCTAATAATCCTTCCAATTTCATTGTTGTTAGTTGTGACCTCTCCTTTTTCATTCATAATTTTATTAATTTGGGTCCTTTCTCTATTCTTTTGGATGAGTCTTGCCAGAGGTCTGTCAATGTTATTAATTCTCTCAAAGAACCAGCTTCTAGCTTTGTTGATCTGCTCTACTGTACTCCTGGTTTCTAATTCGTTCATTTCTGCTCTAATTTTGGTCAACTGCTTCCTCGTGCGTGGATTAGGCCTGTCCCTCTGTTGCTGTTCCAGCTTCCTGAGGTGAGAATATAAAAACTGCATTTTAGATTTTTCTATTCTTTTGAGTGAGGCTTGGATGGCTATGTATTTCCCCCTTAGGACTGCCTTTGCAGTATCCCATAGGTTTTGGACCGTTGTGTTTTCATTCTCGTTGGTCTCCATAAATTGTTTAATTTGATTAATCTATATGTTGTAAATGGTTTACATAGCTCTCTCACTTGTCTTTTTGCCTTTTGAGTCACCTGTCAACTTTCAAGGGTTAAATTTCCATGTACTCAAATCTGCCAGTCTTTTTTCAAGCACCTAGATTTGGAGTTCTGGCCTGTAGGAAGTGTGAAAGGAGAGCCGCCACTCAGTCAGGTTCAGACACAAGCCCACTTTATTCTCAGAAGTCTAAGCTCCTTTACTGGCCCTGAACTCTCCATCTGCCTGGAGAAGGCAGCTTCTTTTTGTGTCATTCCTGTTTTCCTTTTTTTAGCCCAGTCCTGGTTATTAAAATCTTAGACTAAGGTCTCGTCCACAATCCCATCTCACAGCATCTTTCTCATGATCTTTTCCCCTCCTCTGCTATCTAATTCCACTTCCTCTTTTCACTTTTGACCATGCCCATCTTGGCAGAGGTCAGCCCCCAGGAGTGACAGTCCCTTGAGGCACCTGAGGAGTACATGGTTGGTAAGCAGCATCAGTTTCTGCTGCCCTCTGGCATGGAGGGCCTCTTCAGGCAGCCATATCTCCCTTCAGCCCTTGCCAGGGACATACGCCACACTCCTCATGGGAAACATACCTTATGGCTCCTGTCACAAGCTCCATCAGCAGGGGTTATAAGAGTGAGGTGGCCCTCTTCTGTGACCACATAAGGACTACAAGGAACTTGGACAGAGTGCTCCTGCCTCCTCACTCACTCTGAGCCACAATCCCATCATGTCCTGCTGGTTGGGATACTCTGGCAAGCTCCTTTCTCCAAAGTGAAAGCCCTTTGCTCTGTGTGCTTGGAGGGAAATGTGGGGGGTTGGGAGAATTAACACCTCACCAATTGTTCTTTACTCAAGAAAATGACTCTTCCTCCTTCTCTCCATATATATGGGGATTGGGGAGGGTGATGTTCCACACGGTCCTGAAGTTCTGCAGAAGATCTACCTTGGCCCTTTTGTCTGCCAGCTCTATAACACCTGCCCAGGATATCTGTGATTCTGTGACTTAGCGAGAGAAGAATGATCATGAGAATAACGGTAAAGATAATAATTATTGATGGTAGTTGTTGAACATTTTCCGAAGTTCTGCCTTTGGTGTGATGTAATAAGTGGCCAGTGGATCAGTCTCCACAAACAACAGCTATAAACTTGGGACGAAATATAAAAAATCTAAAATAAACGCAAAGGCTTTAGGGAGTCCACAAAGGCAGGTGAAATTTGAAAGAAGAAATTGACAGACGGTGAGTTCCTCATTTTGTTGCAACTCTGTCCTAAGGGTGAATCTAAGTCATATTGTAGACATAGGCCAGCTGAAGGAATAAGGGAAAACCTACTATCTTTCTAGTGTGAGAAATCAGAAACAGAACCCAAGGTAGCCATAGCCTCTGGAAAGTGAGGAGGGAAGCCCAGAAAGGAGAATGACAAAGTAAAGGAGCCCTAGTTTCTATGTGTTAATTCTGCCCAGTCTCTGGTTCATTCCTGAACTACACATGTGTGAGGCACACTGAAAACCACCCAGATAAAAGGGTTGAACTGAGAGTTGAACTGCTATCTACCACAGTCAAGACAGTGTATAGCTTGAGTCTAAGCAAGTCACTGCCTGCTACAAACAAAAACCAAAAATAATGGTGAGAGTGGACATCCCTGTCATGTTCCTGACCTTTCCCCGTTAATAATGATATTTGCTGTGGGCTTTTCACATAGTATTAGAAGTCCTAGCCTCAGCAATCAGACAACAAAAAGAAATAAAAGACATTTGATGAATGGGCAAAGAGGAAGTCAAACTCTCATTCTTCACAGATGACATGATATTATGTGGAAAACCCGAAGATTCCCCCCACCCCCAAAATTGCTACAACAGGAATTCAGAAAAGTGGCAAGATACAAAATCAATGCACAGAAATCAGTTGCATTTCTATACACTAACAATGAGACAGAAGAAAGAGAACTTAAGGAGTCGATCCTATTTTTAGTTGCACCAAAAACCATAAGGTACTTAGGAATAAACCAAACCAAAGAGGCAAAGGAGTTGTACTCTGAAAACTATGTAACACTCATGAAAGAAACTGAGGAAGACACAAAGAAATGGAAAAAATGTTCCATGCTCGTGGATTGGAAGAACAAGTATTGTTAAAACGCTGTTGCTACCTAGAGCAATCTACACATTCAGTGCAATCCCTATCAAAATACCATCAACATTTTTTTTTGCAGAACTGGAACAAATAATCCTAGAATTTGTGTGGAACCAGACGAGACCCCAAATCCCCAAAGGAAAGTTGAAAAAGAAAACCAAAGCTGGTGGCATCACAATTCTGCACTTCAAGCTCTATTACAAAGCTGTAATCACCAAAACAGTATGGTACTGGCACAAAAACAGACACATAGATCAATGGAACAGAATAGAGAACCCAGAAATGGACCCTCAACTGTATGGTCAGCTAATCTTCGACAAAGCAGGAAATAATATCCAATGGAAAAAACACAGTCTCTTCAACAAATGGTGTTGGGAAAATTGGACAGCCATGTGCAGAAGAATGAAACTGGACACATACACCATACACAAAAACAGACTCAAAATGGATGAAAGACCTAAATGTTAAGAGAAGAGAATCCTAGAAGAGAACATAGGCAGCAACCTCTTCAACCTCAGCTGCAGCAATTTCTTGCTAGACTCATCTCCAGAGGCAAGGGAAACAAAGGCAAATATGAGCTATTGGGACTTCACCAAGATACAAAGCTTTTGCATGCAAAGGAAATGGTCGACAAAACCAAAAGACAGCTGACAGAATGGGAGAAGATATTTGAAAATGACATATCAGATAAAGGGCTAGTATCCAAAATCTATAAAGAACTTATCAAACTCAACACCCAAAGAACAAATAATCCAATCAAGAAATGGGCAGAAGACACGAACAGACATTTCTCCAAAGAAGACATCCAAATGGCCAACAGACACATGAAAAAATCCTCAGCATCACTCGGCATCAGGGAAATACAAATCAAAACTATGATGAGATACCACCTCACACCAGTCAGAATGGCTAAAATTAACAAGTCAGGAAACAACAGATGTTGGCGAGGATGGGGAGAAAGGGGAACCCTCTTACACTGTTGGTGGGAATGCAAGTTGGTACAGCCAAGGGCACCTGCATCCCAATGTTTATCGCATCAGTGTCCGCAGTAGCCAGACTATGGAAAGATCCCAGATGTCCACTGACAGATGAATGAATGAAGAAGAAGTGGTATATATCTACAATGGAACATTACTCAGCCCTCAAAAAATGAAATCTTGCCATTTGCAACCACGTGGATGGAACTAGAGGGTATTATGCTAAGCGAAGTAAGTTAGTCATAGAAAGACAGTTATCATATGATCTCACTGATATGTGGAATTTAAGAAACAAAACAGAGGAGCATAGAGGAAGGGAGGGAAAAATAAAACAGGATGTAATCAGAGAGGGAGACAAACCATAAGAGACTCTTAACCATAGGAAACAAACTGAGTTGCTGGAGGGGAGGGGTGTAGAGGGATTGGGTAACTGGGTGATGGACAGAGAAGCTTGTTCAAGATAATTGTTGAGTGGCACAAGTGAGTAGATAAACCTATGTTTCAGACTCTATGCTCAGAACTTTACATTAATTGACACATCTAAATCTCTATGATTAAATGGCTGTATGATTGGCACTGTTGTCATCATCCCCCATTTTAGCCAAGGAAGGAACCAAGGTCCAGAGAGTAAATTTCTAAGGTTGGCTCCACAATGCATGTCCTTAACTGTTATGCTCTACTGCCCTTCATTTGTGTGTGTGCATGTGTGTATGTGTGTGTCTGTGTTTTATGTGCTTATAGGGATATAGAAAGTATGTAAGTTTTATAAGGATAATAGTACAGTGTATTTCTGTAGTGTGCCACCCAATTCTTCCTTGAAAAACCAGGCATGTATTCTCCCACATGCCCAAAGTGTTAGCTGCTGGTAGCTCATAGCTCATTCTCTCCCCAGGAATTGCCCTCTGCCAAACGGAGCTTCTTCTCCAAGCTTGCATCCCCTTCTGCAGGGGATGAGGGGCAATTCCCATCAGTGAAGAGTGGCAGGCATCGTGTACAGAGGCCCTGGCCCCCTTTTAGAACAATTCTAGTGGCCCATCTCAGCTCCCAGATGCACCAGTTCTCCTATGAATCAACCAAAGCCTTTAGGGAAGCTACATCGCAGATTCAGCTTCTCCTTCTGCCCAGTCCTGCTTCCTTCACTCATCCATGGCTCTGGTGACCAAGGGCACCTCTTAGTCACTGCCGTGCAGGCTACCCTCTAACTCAGAGTCTATTCCTCAGGGAGCTGGAAGGTGGAGAGTGGTGGGGAGAGGTAAGAAGGGGATTTCCATTTAATGTATATTTCTATTTTGTGTGAATTTTGCTCACTGAACATGTATGGCATGTTTCAGTTTCCAAAAGACCAATAGGAGGCCTACTACATAAAATCAAGAAGTGCGGCCATAATTCTATAGGCTATGTAGAACAGAATTGGGACCTTAGAATCTGATTAGAGATGTGTGTCCAGGAAAGAAAATAGCAGGACTCTCATTTATTTTTCAGAGTTCTCACCTGAAAAATAAAATGCCTCTTTTTTTTTCCACCGTGCCTGGATTTTTTCTCCTGATACAACAACAAAAAGTGTTTTCCCTCTTGTTTCCCCAAATTTCGTCTGGAAGATTTGATATTTTTGAGTCTCCGTGGGCTCCACTGTCAGAGGGTGAAGGAAGTCTGCTGCCTTTTCTCTCAAATCCCTGCCACAGAGAATGGGAGTCACTGAACCTTGTCAGAGTTTCAAGTTTATTGTATAAAAGCAAAACAAAGGAGCTGTGCAGTTAGGTCATTGAAAGAGAGAAAGATTTGATGATGGAAAGGAGGTTGGTGTTATAGTTGGAATAGAAGTCCAGTAATTTTCAGCGGTAAATTTTACTTGTGAAATTGGGGCCCAGTTTGTTCATTCATTCTCTATGCGTTCATTCATTCATTCATTCATTCATGTATCAAAAACTTATTGAGTGCCTTTTTCACACCACGTATTATGCTCTTGGGAGGTATATTGGCCTGGTCATGATCTGATGAAACAACACTGACTTACTGATGGTTGAGTTACTCTGTGGATATGAGAAGGTGTCATTCAGTGACTTTAGTCCAAAGGAGGATAGCCATTGTACCTGTCCCAGATCTCTATAGGGCTTAGGTAAATTTCAAAGGATGTGAATTGCTCTGGCCTACAGAAAAAGCTGCTGGAGAATTGTTTTTCCTGAGTGATTGAAGAGATTCTATATTACACCATGTGAAACAGAAGTAGGAGATTTTCTGTCAGATTTCAACCTGAATGACATTGTGATGATTGCTAACAGTAAGAGCAGCCCTTTGCTCTTGAAGAATATTTGGGTGGGTGATGAGATTATAAGGTGATAATCAGAAATCTGAAATCACACATGTAAATGGGAACTGCAGGAAAGCAATGTAGGCATTCAGGGAATCAAATCATGAATAAGCAGATGAGTGAAACTCAGCTGTGCCTAGAAAAGTGCTTTATACATTATAGGCACTCAACAGTGGTCACTAAAACAAAATGGAGAAACTAAAGCACGTATACTGTATAATGTACTTTCTCTCTCTCTCTTCTGTCCAGCCTGTTTTGAGCACCTACTGCATGTTAGACACTATGCCAGGCACAGCTGCCTTTGCACACGTTAAGTCAAAACCTGTTTTCTAAATCCAAACACAATGGTAGCCCGCATTCCCTCCTACTCTTCTGCCATGACCACACAAAAAGTGCTTCTATGACCTGAGAGAGAGAAAGAGGGAGAGAGAGAAACAATGAAAGCTCTAAGTCATTTCACATGCAGTTTTTGAACTTAAACCTAACTGGCTCTTGAAACTCCTCTTTTGACAGAGAGTCTGCTGTTGGAACAACAGAAGCACTATGTCAGTGCAGTGATGACGGAGCTATTTTTAGATTCCCATATTCTGACTTGAAGCAGAGCTTGAAAGTGGAGGTGTCCAGGAGTAAGAGAAGATAGGCAGCCAGGGAGCAGGAACCTCTGGCATTATGGAAACTGAGAGCAGTGGGTTGCTAAAGGAAAATCTAGTTTGACGTTCAAGCTCAACTGTATTACAAATCAGATGGGACCTTAGCTGGAAGAAGTCACTTTGGACAGTTTAAATGTACTTAGGTATGAATACCATTGTTTATTTTCAAATTGTCATCTGACAGCAACAGCAGTGACACACTAGGGTGAAACCTCACTGATTTGATGCCATTTGACCAAAAAAAGGGGATTCGAATTCCAAGGTGCTCAGGTAGGTACCAGGAAGGAGATGAGCAGTCAGGTGGAAACAGTGGCAACTTAGAGTATCTGTGCTCCGGGAAGGAATCAGCAGATACTAAATTAGAGCCCATTGTAGCCTAGTGGGAGTTCAGGCCTTCTGTTGTCCTAACTTGTCAAGTTTCAAGAAAAATCAGGAAATTTGACTTTGATTGAAATCCTCAATTTTTTTTAATAGGTACCATCTAGAGACATGTATTGGTTGGGTTTCACCAATGGGAGGCTCCTGAAGGCAAATGGCCCCCATGGTCACCATATCCCTGGTGGAGAGGGAAAAGAGTAAATGAATAGATGAGTAGAACATGCAGTTGTTGGGTGTTGTCATGGCAACCAAGTATGGGTACTGATGATGCCAAGGGAGTGAAACTTCCTTCCTTCTTTCCTTTCTTATTTTTTAAGTTTGGCATTTAGAGAAAAACCAAGAAGGGTATTGTGTGAATAAAGACCTTAATTTATCTGTAGAACAAGTTTGGTGTTTCTCTTACACTGCTTTCCAGGCTTTGGGGCAACTTTTGAGAGTTCAGGAGATATTCTCATGGTTCCTAGGTGACTTTGCTTCCCCACTTGTGGGCAGGCTTTGTTTCTGAGCATAAATCAAGCAGTGTTACAGTTTTTCCACTGAGCAAGGACCTGGCCCTTCCTGATCTGTTAACAGTGTGTATTTGGGGAATTTATAGGAAAAGGTGGAGAAATAAATATGATCCTGTCATCAACCTTTTATAGTTCTGATAAAATATACCACATGCTATCCTTTGTCTTCTCCTTTTATCTTCTGGATCTCCATTTTACTTTCTCAGACTTCTTTTCCACGCTTGGTAACAGAAGGCCTTCAGGGTTGTAGAATGAAGTGGAAATAGCTTAGCCTGGGAGTCTGGAGAACTAGGTTGGTTGTGATTCAAGCTAATGAATGACTTTGCACAAGCCTCTCTGAACCTCAGTTATCCTCACTTGTAATGCAGCAATAAAAAGGCAGGAGATTACCCTGGTTTCAGGAACCTCGGAATGAAGACAAAGAGCTAGGCTCAGGTCAAAGTTTGACATGACATAGATGTATGATCTTGGCTAGATCACTTTTCCAGGTCTCAGTTTCCCAATTGGCAAAATAAAGGTGCTCATAAGTTCATTCAACAGATATTTATTGAGCTCCTAACATATGTCAGGCTGTTTAGGGGTTAGAGTAATGTCCAATATTTCATAGTTATGTCTTAGCTTTCATTGATATAAGTGGGTTGAATGTTGACCTCCAAAAAATGTGTCCATATCCTAATCCCCAGAACCTGTGAGCGTGACCTTATTTGTAAAACAAAGGTCTTTGCAGATATAACTGAATTAAAGATTTTGAGATGAGGTCATCCTGGATAATCTAGGTGGCTCCTGCATCCTGTGGCAGGTCTCCTTACAAGAGACGTGCAGAGAAGAGATCCACAGAGGAGAAGGCCAGGCAAAGATGGAGGCAGAGAATGGAGTTATGCAGCCACAAGCCAAGGAACTTCTGTTGCCACCAAAATCTGGAAGAGGCAAGGATTCTCCTCCACAGCTTTTGGCTAGAGCATGTCCCTGCCAACACCCTTAATTTTGGACTTTGGTTTCCAGAACTGTGAGAAAATTAATTTCTGTTGTTGAAAGCCACCATAATTTGTTATGGCAGCTTTAAGAAACTAATACAGACGGTTCAGGCCAACCAGCTGGCAGCTTACTTCTTTTTTTGTGGGACTACCATCTTGTGGATGATTACAGGGCCTTCATGAAGCAGCAGCACCATTTGGTTCCACTCAAAGCTCCCTGCGAGAGGAGCAATCCAAGATATTTCTTTCTGTTCAGGTTACCATGGTCTCTCCACATGACCATGCTATCCTTGGGGCTGCAGGTTTACTAGAAAGCATCTGACTCAAGGTTGCAAGATAGCTTTGAGGTAGCCTGGAGGAATACTTTGCCTAATAGGGCTATGAGCGAACATATTGGACCAGTCATATTCTTCCCCTTGGACAGTTTGAATCTAAGGCACAAAGAAGGAGATACTAGTTGTTAGAAGATGACAAAAGAAAGCAATGTGAAGAACCCATGAGACAGTGGGAAATACAAACATACAGAATGATGAGCCACAAGGGCTTTAGGTAAGCTGAAGCTATCGGATAAAGAAAGTACGCTCTTAAAAATCAGTTTGTTATGAACAGACACTTCTCCAAAGAAGACATACAAATGGCTAACAGACACATGAAAAAAATTTTCAACATCACTAGCCATCAGGAAAATACAAATCAAAACCATAATGAGATACCACCTTAAACCAGTTAGAATGGCAAAAATTAACAAGACAGGAAACAACAAGTGTTGGCGAGGATGTGGAGAAGGGGGACCTCTTACATTGTTGGTGGGAATGCAAGCTGGTACAGCCACTCTGTAAAACAGTATGGAGGTTCCTCAAGATGTTAAAAATAGAGCTACCCTATGACCCAGCAATTGAACTATGAGGTATTTACCCGGAAGATACAGGCATAGTGAAAAGAAGGGGCACATGCACCCCAGTGTTCATAGTAGCAATGTCCGCAATAGCCCAATTGTGGAAGGAGCCGAGATGTTCTTCAACAGATGAATGGATAAAGAAGATGTGGTTCATATATACAATGGAATACTCAGCCATCAGAAAGGATGAATACCCACCATTTGCATCGACATGGATGGAACTGGAGGAGATTATGCTAAGTGAACTAAGTCAAATAGAGAAAGACAATTATCATATGGTTTCACTGATAATGTGGAACATAAGGAATAACATGGAGGACCACAGGGGAAGGGAGGGAAAACTGAATGGGAAGAAATCAGAGAGGGAGACAAACCATGAGAGACTCTGAACTCCGGGAACCAAACTGAGGGTTACAGAAGGGAGGGGGTGGGGGGGATGGGGTAACTGGGTGATGGGTATTAAGGCGTGCACGTGTGGTGATGAGCACTGGGTGTTATATGCAACTGATGAATCGTTGAACACTGCATCAAAAACTAATGATGTACTATATGCTGGCTAATTGAACATAATTTTAAAAAATTAGTTTCTTAGGATTGAAAGTGGATTGGTTTCCACTAGTAAAAAGGGTTTTGGTTTCCAAGTTTGAATTTCAATGTCTCCTTACCTCTCTCCACATTTGTTAGTACATTTTTGGATTTCTCCATTTAAGGTCCTTATCAGGCTAGCCAGGGACTATATCCAAATTCCTCCCTTTGGGCTTCTTACATGGACCAGATGTTAAGGATGTTCATGTCCTGGGCACTAGGCTTTGTGTGGTGAAACAGCCGTGAGCATTGATCCAGCCCACAAATATCTTCTTCCTTTTCCCAGCTGGGAGATGTGTACACTGTCTGAGAGAAGCTTTATCAAGACTTGTAGTAGATGTCTGTCTGTTCTAGCTCCATGCCCTCATTCAGGCTTTTCCTGAACGCTGATAAATAAAAAGGGTACTAATGCAATAACTATCACTTAGTCAACTCCAGCATCATGTCAAGTGCCATAGTGGGAAGTTAGCATGAATTATCTAGGATCCTCACAATAATTCCGTCAAGGGGAATTATGATCTCCCTTAGAAATTATTAACAATATTTATCTGGCACAGAGTTTGTGGGCATCATAGATAATGTGCCAAAAATGGCACGTAGAAAACATTTCAGTGCCAGTTGCTACTGCTACCACTATCAAGACTGAAGAGAAAGCTCAGGAGGCTGTCACCAAGGGTGACAGAGATGTTACCAAGGGGGCCAGGCCAGGTTCGATCCCTGGTCTGTTTGATCCTGTGTTTTCACTTCCTGGGTCTGTGATGGGGAGCACTGCAATTGCTAAGTCTTAGTCATGGCTGAGTCTACTGATGTGATGTGGATTCCCCTAGAAAGGAACACTGTGGGCCACACAGGGCTCCTCATAGTCAGTGGGTAAATGACTACTCATTATGGAAAACACTGACCATGACCCCTTGCGTGACATTAGCAAGTACACAGAGTCCCCTGAAAGACCTTGCTGCCTCCCTAAGAAGCCACAGTTTCTTTAGCTCAGTGGTACCTGTCTGCTCAGCACCTGCTGAACCCCGCCTTCAGCTCCGTGTCCGTACTGCCCCCTTTGACCTTCAGTGCTATTTAGCACCAATGGAGTAACAAAGTGGTTCCCCTACACTGGTAGTAACATCCATTTCCATTCTCATCCCCACGAAAATCTTCCAGAGGAGTCCCATTGACCCACTTGTTAATTGCCATTTTTGTGGAAGAACCTACCCCACTCCTCAAGGGCGAACACTTTGATGGATATCCTACCAGTTCTTCTAGACAAAGGTTGGCAAACCATAATTGTGAACCACATCCAACCTGTTGCCTCTTTTTATAAATAAAGTTTTTTTGGAACACCACATTCATTAGTGAGCATATTACCTGTGGCTGCTTTGGCACTACCATGGCAGAGCTGAGTAATTGTGACTCAGCCAGTATGGCCACAAAGCCCTTTATAGTAAAGTTTGCTGACCCCCATCCTATGCTATAGACCATTTGGTAGGCACATACCTCTGTGCCTATGTGTGTGTGTACACAGTTTATTGAGGACCCTTGATCCATTAGGCATAGGCATGAAAGGTTTTATTAATTCCAGTAACCATCTCTAACTAGATTATGTTTTTCTTACTTTACCTCTGGGCAGAGGCTCCCTTAGTGATATATTGGTCCACTCATAATTTTCAGGCACTTTGAGTTACTAATAGTTTCAGTCTGGTAAATGGATAAATGCAGTTATGGTTTTTGTTTTTGAGAGAGAGCGCACATGAGTGGGGGTTGGGGCGGAGAGGGGCAGGAGGATAGGGAGAGAGAGAGAATCTTATATGCCCAGCACAGAGCCCTACATGGGGCTCAATCTCAGAACTCTGAGATCGTGACCTGAGCCAAAATCAGGAGTCGGTCACCCAACCAACTAAGCCACCCAGGTGCCCCTGTTTGTTATTTTTAATTTTACTTTCAAACTCAATTTAAGGCACTTCTCCCTTCTCTCTAGCAGTGGCCCTAGGTGCTTGAGGAGAACATTTAACCTGGCTGCAGGATACCTCCCCATTTCACTTTCCTCATCACAGAGTTTCCATGGTTTGAGGGAGAAGTGAAGGGAGAGGGGGAACAAACTAAAAACTCCTTACCTTACAGGGTGAGGTTGCATTCCTCTCCTTGGTTGGACAAACTCACTGATGTAGCTCTGTGTCCAGCTAAAGGTATCTAGTGGTTCCAACAGGCAGTGTGGGCAGTAGATTGATTCCCCCGCGCTGGCAGCCCCTTAAGGCATCTGGCCACTTCTTCCAGTTGATTCCCAGATGGTGGCTGTCACCCCACATCTCTCTGATATGTCTCTCTTTGCATCTTTACTCCTGGATACTGAGTGGGTCCTGACTGTAGCCTCCATCCTCATCAGCTCTCCCCAGCCCTCTCTAGGGACATGATTCCCTGCATCTGTCTCTCTTGTTCTCCCTTCCCCTGACTGACATTCAGCAAGAGAAATCACCCCAGACATTGGTCAACTTAAGGTGAACTCTCTTGAAGCTTCATCTTCCTTGGACACCCCTTGCCTTTAGGGAGAAGAATAACAAAGCTCTCATTTCAACCTTGTATACATCACAAGGCTAATAATCTCTTAGCAACTCTTTCTTAATGTTCTTGGAGGAGGGGAGAAAATAGGCAAATGGCTAATGGTAGTAGGGCATTCTGGCTTCTCCTTGCATGGCTTAGAGAGAGGTGGCCATGACCAGCTGCTGGTGGCTCTCTTTAGAATGTAAGGTGCTTAGCATGAGTAGTCATCATTGTTGGACCCTAACTACTATTCTAAGAAGAAAAACAAAACACCACTTGCCATCTTGAGAAATTTGTGTTCGCATGTGTATATATGGGTGGGGTTGGGGGTAAAAAAAAAAGAGAACAAGGTTGTTTTTTTTTCTTTTTGAGAAAAGTAGGGCAATCTTCTGTTCACTATGCTGACACTTGGTTTTGTCAATTCAGCAATAGATTGTGAACACCCTTCCATCTTTACACATGTAGGTCTACATTAACCTTTTATTTTTATTGAGGTATAACTGACATAAAGCATTATATTAGTTTCAGGTATACAACATGATGATTCAATATTTGTATATGTTAACCTTGTTAATGTCTATATAATACTCCATCATACACCATCCCCTAATAGATTTTTCTCTTCCCTATTAATAGATACTTAGAGTGCCTGTAAGTTTTCACTACCATAAATGATGTTGTAATAAATGGACTCATATGCATATCCTTGCACTTGATCGTAATTATTTCCCTGGAAGAGATTTCTACAAGTGGGATTGCATATCAGGACATGTACATTTTTATGCTAATAGGTAGTCCTAAACTGGGTGTGTTAATTAAACACCCCTCTTAACAATGAATTAAGGAGTTTTAAATGTTTCTTTCACTTACCAAAATTAAATCATATCAATCATTTTAAACTTTGCTAGTAAGAGCTGGGGAAAGTGGTATTATCTTTTTTCTTCACCCTAATGTAAATTCAGTTTCATAGATGTGTTTTGAGTAGCTGCCAGGTATAAGGCACAATGATAGGAAGAAAACACATTTCTGCCTACATCCTCATGAAGATTAGACTGTGAAGTGCTCTCTTTGGCAGCAGAGAGATTGGGACTCCATCTGTGGCTTTGCTGCTTACCATCCAGGGTACCTCCAGCAGTACCTCCCTGAGCCTCTCTTTCTGCATCCCAGTACGTGTAAGATCGTAGAGTTGTGCTTGGCACATATTGGCTAATAATTGGCAGCTACTACCACTACTGTGTGAGATAATATAAGTATTAACAACAAAATGTAAAATTAGAAGTGCAAGGATTTATTCTGGTTGTTGAAAGGTGAAGGAAATCCAGGGAAGACTCATAGATTCAAGTTGGGTTTGCTTCTTGGTAAGATAGGGCTACCAGGGAAGGCCCATCATTGAAAAAGGCATGGCGGAGAACACTGAGCATGTTGGGGTGGAAATGGGATATCAGAGGCAGTTGTGCAGCCAAAGCAGAGAATGCAGGGGAGTGAAATGGGAGACTGTAAAGGGTGTGGGCCAGAATCTGGATGGCTGGATACCAGGTGGGAATAGGCAGCTTAGTTTCTGGCCTGTCTGCAATAGAGAGGAACTGAAAATTTTGGAGGAGGAGAAAAACACAGGCAGAAAGCAGAGTTCCAGCTGAAAGGTAAACTTCGTAAGGGTTTTTTGTTTTGTTTTGTTTTTATTATGTTATGTTAGTTACCATACAGTACTTCGTTAGTTTTTGATGAGTGTTCCATGCTTCATTGTTTGCGTATAACACTCAGTGCTCATTGCAATACGTACCGTCCTTAGTACCCATAAGGGTTTCTAACACACCATCTTCAATTTATTTAGTATGTAAATAATACTAATTTCTCCTAATAAAACAGTGACCCCCAAACCATTATAAACTAAAATAGCAATGGCTCTTTTCCAATTTACAGAAAAAAATTCAGATGCAGAATTGTCCCTTGTACTTAGGTTTTTCTACTATTCTTTCTTTTTTTCTTTTTTTCCAAGTTTTTGGTCCCCACAAACACTTGTCTACACTAGACCCTAATATAAAATAATGTCTGGTTTATCATAAAATATTATGGTGTTTGCCTTATTTCAGTATACCATACCAGTACTTTGTGGTATTTGCAACGAGCATGAGGAATTCTGGGTCCCTAATCCTGAGACACACGGAGAACCATTGTTATAAATTATGAGCATCTTCAGGACACAGACTGCGTTATTCATTCCTACCTCCCTGATAGCTGGTTAAGAGCTCAAATGTAGTAGCTGCTCAAAAACGTGTTTTTTGAAGTAAAGTGTTCAACTCTGTAGATAATGGTAGCACCAAAAAGAGGAAATATAATTAAAGGAGTTGGCACATGGTTCAACAAAAATGACAAACACACAATAAAAATGTGCTAATTGAAATCACAAAACAAAATGTAACTGTTGGTATGATACAGCAAAGCCATTGAGTAAAATTGCACAAATGATTTTGCAGCATATATTTTAAATAACTAGGGTTTATTTATGAATTAAATTTTATTTTTCAAACACCTCGTTTTTTTCCATACAGATGAAACACACGTGCGTGCGTGCACGTGCACACACACACACACTTTTCACTAACAACACAAATTACCCATAATACTCAACATTCTTTCTACTCTAACGTTTGACACAGGAATAGAACAGATTGTTAAAACAGTTTTAACAAATCTGGAGCAGTGGGCTCTTTATTGAAAAAATATTTACACTTATCGAGAGATGTTATTCCCTGAAGGGAAGTGAACACCGAGTTCAAAGAACTGACATCCTTATAAAGCAAATTGGGAGCAACATCATTTTTCCATGTTGATAAAATCCAGATTTGAATTATTTCAACCAAAGAGGGAGATGCTCAGGCGTGGTCTAAGCCAAAGCAGCAAGGTGATGTGTGGTTAATTTTCAAAAGAAAACCACTTACTTCTGAGTACTATGACTCCAACCAGGGCTTCAGAGATAAACGTATTGACCACCTTAATTGGCAAATAATCTTGCAGTGTATATGTAATTTTCAGGTGGGTACATGGAGGGGTAGTATCCCTGCCCCTTCAGATAATTTCCGGAACTAAAATTGAAATATGTCATTGATGGCAGCCAACCTTGTTTGATGACATTTCCAAGTAGTGCTTACCTTTAAAGCTTGCAGCAAGATACATAAAGGAAGAAAAGATGACAAAAGAAAACCTTAATATAAAGCATATGTTTACAAAAGAAAAATAATGCAGACTTTCTGTACAAGTGCCCCAGCCTGGCTGAGAAAGGGTTGATACAAATTGGAAATGGTCTGTGCCGTTCCTCTGCCTGCCCACAGGAAGCATAAGGGCTTCTCTCTCTCTCCTCCTTTTCCTTATCGGCATCACAGTGTAGGCAGAGACCAAGGTAGTGGGTTGGTCTTTGAAGCTGTGTAACAAATTACCATGAATGTAGCAGCTTAAAGCAACACCCATTTATCATCTTGTAGTTCAGTACAGAAGCTGGGTAGGCTCTGCTGGGTTCTCTGTGTAGAGTCTCAAAGCAGAAGTCAAGTTTTATTGGCAAGCTGGCATCTCGTCTGGAGGGTCTAGGGAAGTATCTGCTTCCCAGCTCATTCAGGTTGATGGTAGAATTCAGTTCCATGTGGTTGTATATCTGAAGATCCTGTTTCTTTGCTGCCTGTTGACTGGGGTTTCTTCTCAGCTCCTAGAGGCCACTCTCCTCCGGTCCTTGTGTGCGGCCCTTCTGTGTCTTCAGAGCCAGCAAAAGTACTTCAAGTCTTCTCGTGCTTAGAATCGCTCTGCCTCCAGCCGGGGAGAACAATGCTTTTAAAGGCTTGTGTGATTCAATCAGTTCTACCTAGATGACATCTGTTTTGATTACCTCAGAGTTAACCAGTTAGTAACCTGGATCACATCTGCAGAATCCCTGTTAGCACACACCATGACATAATCCCAGCAGGAGATCTCATCCTAGGCACTGTCCTGGGGGTCAGCACAGGCAATCTTCAGCTGGGGGCAGCCTGGGACTGTGCCTACTACAGGGAGCGTGATCACAATAGCATGATATCGAGTCATTTATTTTTCTTAATTTGTTTCCAAGACAAACAGCTGGGCAGGTTAGTGGCTAAGAACTTGAGCTATGGTTTCAGTCTACTTGGGCTGAAAACCCAGCTCTGGCTGTGACCTTGAGCAAGTTAAAGCCCCCTTCTACTAGAATGCTTGTTTTAAAGATTTTATTTATTTATTTGACAGAGAGAAAAAGAGAGTACAAGCAGGGGGAGCAGCAGGCAGAGGGAGAAGCAGGCTCCCCGCTGAGCAGGGAGCCCGATGCAGGACTCGATCCCAGAACCCTGGGATCATGACCTGAGCTGAAGGCCGCCACTTAACCAACTGAGCCACCCAGGTGACCTAGAGTGTTTATTTTAAACATGCATGTTGTTTTAAGGAGATTGCTGTATTAGGGAGCAATTTGATCATAACATGAATTTCACATTTGCTTACATACAATTTCTTCCTCAAGAAATACTAGGTGAATGCAAAAAACTGCTCCCCGGAATATAAACTGCCATGTGGGAATGCACACATTTTAAACAACGGCCACAATCCACTGCACACGTTATGAGCCACACTCATCCAAGAAGTGTTCCAATTTTCCCTCTGATTTCAGGTGACCCTCCTTCCACCACTTCACAAGCTGAAATCCTTCCAACACTTACTTCCACGTAAACTTACAGTAAGTCCTTTCCAAGGCTAAGTGCCGTATTCATTGTAGCATTTATCTATGTCTTGACCATGTAACGTATATAAAACTATGCTACTGTTAATATTAGCTTCTGACCTTCATTTCAGTGTGTCTCTGATGATCTTTTTGAGTGCTGTCCCCTGTTATGGGTTGAATTGTGTCCACTGTCTTGAACTGCAGTATCTCAGAATACCTTATTTGGCACTAAGGTCTTCTTAGAGGTACTTGAGTTAAAATGAAGTCATTAGGGTGGTCCCTAATCCAGTATGACTGGTGTCCTTGTGAAAAGGGAGAATTTAGACTCAGAGACAGGCATGTGAAGACTCACAGGGAGAGACATGAACGTGAAGGCAGAGACCAAGGTGAGGCATCTACAGTAAGTCAAGAAATGCTAAAGACTGCCAGCAAGCCACCAGAAGCTAGGAAAAGGCATGGAAGATGGAACCAGCCCTGCCAACACCTTGATTTTAGACTCCTAACCTCCAGAACCGCAAGACCCAGTTTGTGACACTTTGTTATGGAAGCACTAGGAAACTAATACATGCACCAACCCAAACCTTCTCATAAGCCTCATGGTTTTTATTGCACAATTTCGTATAGGAAAATGAATTTTAACAGTGTAATATACTGCATATGGCATTGTAGCACAAGTCCCTTTACTTAAATGCTGAGTCAGTCTTCTCTCCTTTTAAATGGGTCTTCATGGGGGCGCCTGGGTGGCACAGCGGTTAAGCGGTTAAGCGTCTGCCTTCGGCTCAGGGCGTGATCCCGGCGTTATGGGATCGAGCCCCACATCAGGCTCCTCCGCTATGAGCCTGCTTCTTCCTCTCCCACTCCCCCTGCTTGTGTTCCCTCTCTCGCTGGCTGTCTCTATCTCTGTCGAATAAATAAGTAAAAAATCTTTAAAAAAAAAAAAAGGGTCTTCATGTGATTTGTATGAGGACTAAATGAGACAGTGCATATAAAGTGTTCAGAATGAGTACCAAAAATGCAAGCTGCCATTACTATCATCACTAGACTGTTTAGTTCTGAGTGTTGTGCAACTCTAAACAACAGCAGTGAGAGTAAAATGGTGCTCCAAGCTCCAAATATACAACCTAAATCTTTATGTGACGCTGCACCAGTACAGACCTACAGAAATAGCCCTTTTAGAGATCCATGGACTAAGCTAGACAAAGAAGTACTAAATATAGGGGTTTCTTCCACACTTAAATATGGATCTTGCTAAGGAATGTTACTTTGGAGAAATAGGCCTTTTAAGAAAAGTGTCACTACTTCCAACCTTCTTGATGAACTAACATCAGGGCAAGTCCAATGATTAGCCTGGTTGTTGAATTTCTTACTTTTTGCAGGTCTCCTGGAGAGAAGGAAGGGCAGAGAAAAGGAAGCCAGGCTTTGCGTGTGAGGGAAGGACCTATGTCCTGAATGCAGAGGATGCTGAGTCCGTTGTGAGAGCAGGGAAGGCCACTGGTATGGGCAGGCATCTGCAATGGTGTCTGAGCCACAGGAGGGTCTATGTTGGAGGTGGGAATCCAAAATGCTGGCTTGTGCAGTCTCTGACATAAGTCACTAGATGCCCAGAGAAGTACGACAGTCTTGGACCAGAATTTCTTAACCAGGCCTCAGATTGCAGCCTGATGTAAATGAAAGAACATGGGCTTTTTGGAATCAGAAAGGCCTGGTGCAAATCCCCACCATGCTGTTTATTAGCTATGTGACCTTGGAGAGTTTACATTATTTCCCCAGGCCTCAGTTTCCTTGCCTGTGAAGCGGCCATAATAACAGTTGGCTTCTGAGGTTGTATATAGCACTAAGGTAAGTGAAATTTATGGAAAGGGCCTGACTTGTACTAAGTGGCCTCAAAAAGATGGACTTACATTTGTCCCTTTTTCACAACCACCATGAGCTACTTTTCCACCAGGCACCACTCTTCCCATGCCAGCTGGAAAGTAGGATGTGGTCCTCTGATAAGAGAGGGATGCGAGGTTCTGCCCCGTGACTAGGACTGTATTGTCCCATGCTCTAGATGGTTGGTTACCATTCTCTTATGCCCAACTCATTTCTTAGTATCTTCTGCTCTCCTACACCACCCAGATGGCCCTGGAACTGAACTTTGAATTCCCATTGACCTGACTTTGGTTCGTCCAAACAGTAGTCCCAAAGGACTTTGAACAGTCAGGACTGCTTTCATCCAAAGGAACCTAACCCAAGGTTGGACGCTTGGTAACAGATCTTTACCAAAGGTTTGGGATAATGGAAAGGGGGGATTATAGAAACTGTATCGAGAAACCTTAAAATTGAAAATGATACATCCCTGCCATAAACCCCATAGGTCTTTACCAACCATGAAGAATTTCTTGCTGGTCATGTCCCCCACCCTCGTCCTGCCTTAGATCCCAGCTTGTCTTCCTCTTACTGCACTTCTCTCTTTTGTCCCCCTCCTGCCACCAGCATGGAACCTCCCAAATGCTGTTTCTTTCTTACTAGAGCATTTTAGTATGTCACATCCCATAAGGCTGGCTATAGGCATATCTGTGCATCCCGAAAAATCCATCAGTGGTCCGTTAAGTTGGAGTTTGTGCCCACCCACCCCCATCTAAGCAGTGTCCTCATATTGCAACACAGGACAGATCATATTAATCTTGTATTTAAAATCTTCCGGGGGCTTCTCATCTCAGCAGAAAGACAGAAGTCCTTTCCAGCTCCACATGATCTTTGCCACCATACATTTCTCAGCTTCCTCTTCCACCTTCTTACCCTCACTATCGCCAGCCCAGCCACATTGGTTTGCTTATCCTTCCTTTAGCAGGATAGACCTGCTCTAGCCTCAGAGACCTCATGCATGCTGTTCTCTTTGCCTGAAACACTGTTCCTCCAGATTTCCTATTTATTCCTTATATTATTTGGGTCTCTGTAGTGGGATAAATGATGCTCCCCCCAAAAGAGATATCCATGGCCTAATTTCCAGAATCTTTGAATGTTCCTTTTTGGGGAAATAAAGTGTTTTTGCTAAGGACCTTGAAGAGTTATCCTGGGTTATCTGGTGGACCCTAAATGCGTCACAAGTACCTTATAAGAGAGAGGCAGAGGGAAATTAGACGTATACAGAAGAGGAGGTAATACGACCACAGAGGCAGTGAGTGGAGCTGTACAGTCACAAGTCAAAGAGTGGTGATAGGCACCAGAAGCTGGAAAAGTACAGATTTCCTAGAGCTTTGAACGGATGATGGCCCTGCCAAAACCTTGGTTTTGGATTTCTGGCTTCTAGAACTGTGAGAGAATACATTTCTGTTGTTTTAAGCCCCCCAGTTTGTGGTTATTTGCTACAGCAGTGACAGGGAGCCAATAGAGACTCTGATCAAATTTCATATACTCAGAGAGATGTCCTAAAACCACCCCATACAAAATAGCCCCTCAACCCATGTGCTCACACACACACATATATGTATACACTGTACTTATCCCCATTACATCAGCCAGTTGCATTGTAGCATTTATCACTTTCTGATGTACCATGTATACTTCCCAGTTTATTTGTTTATTATGTGTCTCCCTATAAGGGTGGGGAATTTGTTTTATTACTTGATGTGTCTCCAGAGCCTAGAAAAGTACCTGGCTCAAAGTGAAAACTCTCTAAATGTTTATATGAATGAAGAGCTTCAACTTCCATTGCATAAAGAGCCAGCAGAAGCTTTGAAATTAGAATTTATATTTTAACACCTCACAGCAAATCCCCAACCTCATTCCCACCTCTGTAATCAGAAAAGTAGCAGTAGCAAATATATTTATTCTTCTGCTGTTTAGAGCAAATCTCTAGAGGTCCGAAGGGGTGTGTGTGTGTGTGTGTACACGTGTTTACGTGTGTGTGTGTGTGTGTGTGTGTGTGTGTGTGCGTGCATGCGTTGGGTGATGAATGGGGGAAAGTGAAGGACACAGTGTCTTTCCAGTTACATCTGTATTAAGCAGCACCAAGCTCACATGCCCCTGAGGTTAAGAGGAGGGAGAACTGCTGCTTTCCAGCCTGTCCACACCTGCCAAGATGTTCTTTGCCATTTTGCAATTTGCCCAGCAGGTTTGGAAAAGGAGCAGTAATGGATGGATAGTCTTACCTTGTCACAACTCAAAAGTGATATGCTATTTTTCTGTGCACCAATTTTCTACCCCGGGAGCATTTATGAGCAGTGGATTAAGTGGTTTCTATTTAAATGCCGAGGCTTGTTAGTCAAACAGGACATGACTGAGCCTTTCACTTAAAGAACACGGGAAGGGAGTGATGGATCAGATCGCAAGTTACTTAAGTGCTTAATTTTCTGGCTTTATTCCTTTACCAGTGTTTCATTTAGCACATTTAAAAAATCTCAACTGAGTAGTGATTTTAGATTGGGAGGCGTTGGTAATATTTGGAATTCCAAGCCTCCTGTCTTTCCCTTCTTCTTGATCCACCGGTCTGGCTCATAGTTCTTCCATGATGCTTCTGATGATGTCAAACAAGTGTGGATTAACTAACTACTGCTGTTGTGCCACCTGGCATTATGCTCTGGGGATCCAAAGTTTGATTTAACCCAGTCTCCATTTGCTAGAGAGCTCTTGTTCCCCTGGAGAAGCCAGAAATTTAGACAAATCACTACAACAATGTAATAAGTACATAGGAGGGGACATTGGAACTCAGCCTTAAAGGATGAGTAGAAATTCACCAGGCAGAATAAAAGGAGAAGGAGATTTCTGGTAGAGGGTCAACAAGATCAAGGAAAGTCTTTACTCCATTTGTGCAAATAGTTCTGCATGGCTGGAGTGTGGTGGGATGAGAAGAGGTGGGGGTGCTGCTTGAGAGGGAGCACAAGGCAAGGTCATGCGGGATCCCACGACTCTAAGAGATTTTGATTCTCACCTATGGGCGATGTTACAGAAGGGCATTAAACAAAGAGTGACTTGGCCATTTCACCTTTCTGGAAGTGTGTGGGAGATAGATGGGGAGACAGGCACCAACAAGGACATTGGTTTGGTGGCTGTAGCAATATTTCAGAAAGAAAGATGAAACTTTAGCAGAGAAAGTGGTTATAAACACAGAGAAGATGAGACACATACAAGGGACATTAAGGAAGTTGTAATAGGACTTGGAGATCAAGCAGATATGGAAAATGAGATTATGGAAGGAGTGTACAATGAGTTCTAGGATTCTGAGGTTCCTGTCTGTGCCAGTCAGCTTTTCCCGTGATTATTTTAGTTGTTGAAATGGAGGAGGAGAAATCTCTCAGGACCAGCGAGGGAGCATCACCTCTGGAAACACATTGTGTTTGGAGTTAGTAATTCCTCTCAGGTTGTGGACAGACAGTTGTACTACATGAACAGACGAGAGGCTAATTTAGTGTGGCAAAGTTACTGTGGCATACATTTAGTGAACCCCATGATAATTATTTTATGGCATGTTAATTAAACCGTCATAGTAAACAGTTGCTGTAATGATAGCTCTTGACATTTCTGTTTGTAAAGCTAATCCTGATATTTTTGCAATCACCTGGTGAGAGAGGAGACCTAGAAAGCAGTAGAGTAATGGAGAGTTAGTATCTTTTCCCTTCACCAAGCCCAGCTTTCCAGTCTCATCTCTAGTCTCATCCCCAGTCCATCCCAATTTCCAAAATTTAGGGTTTGGCCAACCTGTCAGTTGAGCTCCCCCAACTCCAGCCATGATTTGGATCCTACCTAGATCTTTCTGGATTAAGAACACAGAACTCTTCAGAGGGGGCTATGTACCACTGTCTTCTCATAACAATCCCTTCCTATCCATTCCTTCACTGGACAGGAAAGGAATGTGTCACAAGCAACTTCTTCCATTCTGTTCTCCTAGAGCTAGACTGCATAACCTAAAACTTGCCTCCTTATCAACTTACACTTTAACCAACCAGATATTCATTTCTCTCAAAACCATTGTTATTGGGACTCCTAAGACTATCAGGGGTAGGGACCTCCTAACAATTCACAATTTAATGACATATATTTCTTACCTGATGCTAAATGGTGGTGATACTCAAAAGTGTAGTCCATGAACCAGTGCCAGCCCGCAAGACTGTGTTTAGAAACTTTATAGCAAACTGTCATTGCCACAACCTCCGATATGTTCAGTGGATATTTCACATGTAATAAGACATAAACCAGGTTAGATAGAGTCAAACTTGAATTGTGAATCTCCAGGTATTGTAGAACATTGCGATACAAAAACGAAATGAGCTGTTCACCAGAAGTAATTCAAAAAGCACTGGTCGATCAGCCACTCACATCAGAATACCTGGAACACTAGTATAAAATGCAGATTCTGGACCCTTACCCTACAATCTAATGTGTCAGAATCTCTGGGGGTGGGGCTGTAAAATCTATATTTTATTTTATTTTTATTTTATTTTATTTTATTTTAATCTGCATTTTAAACAAGCAACCTGGTTGCTCTTTCATACTCAAGTTTGAGAAGCACCACAAACATTTAGCAATTTCTTACATTGATTAGAGTATGGTTTTAAAAGATCCCATTCCCATGTCAGCCATTTACATTGCCCTGTAGGCCAATTATTGTCCTTTGGGGCACAGGTTGCATTCATCACCACGGCATACCCCTGGAAATCCACCACCAGAACCTGAAAAATGCATCAAACACTATATTCTAGTGGAGGCACATCAGAGTGATGTGTCAAAAAAGAACTCATTGAAGATAATCTATACATATTTACACACCCTCCACCCCACCGAACCTACTTCTTTTAACATCAGCCCCCTGGAACATAAACTGAGAAGAAAAGCACTGAATAGAGAAGCCAGATATCTGGGGCCACTTAGTAAAGGGGCAAACAATGAATTTACACGAGCACATCGCTAGACTACAGTGTAGGGTTAATATCCAAGAGGTCATTCATTATAAATAAAATGGTTAATTATGTTCACTACCTTTTGCTTATATTTAATAAATTTTAGAAAAAATGTGGGGAGGGAGGGATGAATAGGTAAATTATTTAGACTTCTAAATTTGTGAATTCTGTTCATTTGGGGAGTTCATGAATAGGGAACATCTTATTTTCTGATGGATTCATATAAAGTGGTGACTCTCAAACATGGGCAAACATTAGGGTCCCCTGGGGAGCTTCTAAAAAATAAAGATCCCTGAGCCCATCCTTAGGTGTGTGGGAAATGAGCTCCCAGGACCTGTCTTTTCAAGTATACATATGATTGGGTGTGCAGGTGGAATTTGGGAATTACTAATTTAATGGCAGTATTGCTATAATATTATAACTTAAGCATTGAAGTCTTATGGAGAGAATTGGGTCTAGGTGGAAGAAAAATATGTGTATGTTTGAGAGTTAAATATTACATAAATAGTGCACAACAAAATATGTAAATGAGCATCTGCTATTTGATAATTAACAGTGTGGACCCTTTAACATGGGCTGCTACGTTGATGATCCTAGGGACTATATGCATCTGGGTGGACATCAGTAAAATGAGCAAAAATGCCAACTTCAATAGCCTTTGTAAAATCAGTCAACACTGAAGGAGAATGTGAAGGAATTCAGGTAACGAGTGACATAAAAGAGAATCTTGCTTCTTGCCGTGCTGCATATTCTTGAATGGAGTTATCCACCCCGAAGTTCTGCATGTTGTAGCCCTAGCAGAGTGGGGAACAGAGCTGAGCAGGGTCAAAGGCACAGGACCTGGTCAGTTATCAAGTTGGAAAGGGCTGAAGGCAGAGGCACTGCAGGAAAGCGGAACCAGCTTCCCTGGAGAACATCTGCTGGCAGAAGACCAGAGAGCAGCACGCAGCAAGCTGGAGGGGGTTCTTCAGTGGCTTGTCCTCAGTAGGGGCTCACTAAGAGATGGGCAGTGGGGCTCTGCCCAGTCCCATTACAGGGGTTGGTGCTTCATGAGATGAAAGTGATTTCTTTTCCTGAATTGCCCAGCAGATGTAGGATGTGCTGAAAAGAGAATTTAGTTTAATTCAGCCAGCACAATCAAGTGTCTGTTATGTTCCAAACCCTGTGTCCCAAGCTGAGGATATAGAAGTGAAATAAACAGCTCCTTCTCCCATACAGTTCACGTCCAGAGGGAGAGGTAGACATGTAAATGGCTGCCTAAAATAAAACAAGAAGAGCTAGTGGGAGAGTCTGCACAAACTTGTGGGGCGTACCCAGGAAATAGCAGCTCCTTCTGCCTGGGTCCCCAGGGAAATTTACAGAAAGAAAGTGATATTTGAACTGGGCCTTCAAGGATATGTGGGAATTTACCAGGTACACAAAGGAGATGGAGGTGGGAATGGAAAGGAGGGATATTCTTGGCAGCGGAAATAGATCAGCTGTTCGTGGTGTGCTCTGCAATTGTAAATAGCCTTTGACATGGCTCCAATATAAAATAGAGTTGTGCACAGAACAGGCCATCGAGATGGTTCTGAGGATGCCCCTTTGTCTTCCTCTTGCCTCATTAACAGAATAAAAGGGATAGAATTGAACCAGCATTTAGAAATCATATAACCTGGTATTAATTAAACTTTATTGCAACCCATAGTAAGATATGGATTTTATAAACACATGCACAGGAAACATTTCTCAAAAAATGTACTTGCCTTTATGAAGTGCAAGCATTACAATAGTTCCTTTTCTATTCTATTTCCTTTTTAAAAAACTGACTTCATTTTTTAGAATAATTTTAGGTTCACAGCAATATTGAGTGGAAGATACAGAGATTTTCCATATCCCCACTGCACTCACATATGCACAGGCTTCCCCATTATCAACACCCTGCACCAGAGTGCTACATTTGTTATAATTGATGTAGCTACATGGACACATCCTAACCACCCAAAGTGCAGAATTTACATTATGGTTCACGCTTGGTGGTGTACATTCTCTGGGTTTTGACAAATATAGGACAGGTATCCCCCATTATATCATACAGAATAGTTTCACTGCACTAAAAAGTCCTCTGTGCCCACCTGTTCATTCTTCCTTCCCCCTAACTCCTGGCAACCATTGATCTTTTTACTGTCTCCATAGTTTTGCCTTTTTTTTTAAATACCATATTGTTGGAATCGTTTAGTATGTAGCCCTTCATATTGACTTCTTTTGTTTAGTAATACACTTTTAAGATTCCTCCAGGTCTTTTCATGGCTTGATAGCTCATTTCTTTTTAGCAATGAATTAAATCTCATTGTTTGGATGGGCCGGGGTACTTACCCATTCACTTACTGCCTTCATCTTTGTTGCTTACAAGTTTTGACAATTGTAAAGGAAGCTGCTGTAAACGTCACATGCAGGTTTTGTGCTGATGTAAGTTTTCAACCCATTTGTATAAATAACAAGGAGCATGATTGCTGGATCATATGCTAAGAAACTGCCAAACTGTCTTCCCACATGGCTGTACATTTTGTATTCCTTCCCACAGTGAATGAGGGTATGTGTTGCTCCACATACTTCCCAGCATTTGGTGTTGTTGGTGTTCTGGATTCTGGCCACTCTAATATGTGTGTGGTGCTACCTCCCTGTTGTTTTAATTTGCATTTCCCTGATGACATATGATATGAAGTCTTATGGGCCAGTTTAACTGCCAGCTAAAGGATAACACCAAATTAATCAGTGGGTTCATTTTTTTTTTTTTAGCAACTTGGGCAGCTGGTTTGAATCTTTAATCTTAATTTCTCATGCCAAAACTATTATAATTTTATCATGGGGCTTTGGGCAGGCATTTTTTTTTTTTCAATTCCTCAGTATCCTCATCTCTTCAGTTAGGATGAATAATATTTGTTGTTCCTCAAAAATCTTCTTTGAAGGCCATCCAGTCCTACCAACTCATCTCTCTGGATTTTGAGGAAGAGTAATAGAAAATTCAAGAAAGGACACTTGAGAGTGTATACAATGAAATACAAAGATTGGTTACTCTCAGTATAACCAGGATTATCGTTGGTGGCCTGGTAGGGTAACTGAAGCAATGGGAATTTTCCCAGGAATCCACTGGGAGGGAATGAAGCTGAGAAACTTTTGCAGTTGAAATACCACTCCTCCCTTGGGCTGTCCCAAGAGCATCACGTGAAAGTTCGATTTTGCATGTGCCTCAGGTCTTGATCCAAAGAAAATAACCAAAATAAAATCCAGGGGCAAAGTTCTTTTCTTCAGTGTCAGGGATCAATTACCTCATTTCTGGATCAAATTTGGGAGGCTTTGGTTTCCTCCCACCTCAGAAGCCTTGGCAGAGGACAGCTTAGCTGCGGCAGAGACCCAGGAGCCTGGGCACTGGCTGTACTGGCAGCAAGGAACAGGGAGGCTGGGCTTGTGTGACCAGCCCTGAGTCACCTGAAGTCCTAATGAGAACTCAGGATGCCTGAGAATTTAGGAAATAAATGGAGACTGGGGATTTTTACCCCTGCCCTGCAGCTTGGTAGTTTCTGATCTCGTCAAAATATCTCTGTCCATATTCCCCCCAAAAGAGGTAAATGGCTAACCACCAGTTTGTTTGTTTGTTTTTAAGAATCACAACAATGAATTTTGCAAGGGCAGGTCATGTAAGGTGGTATCAAGGTGAACTCAAAATGATTATTCATTGGCTGCTCCGTGCTCCACAGCTTCAGTGCTGAGCACTGTTTTCTCCATTTTTATTGGGTAACTTCTAAGCTACAGTCAAAATTCTTTATTATCAGATCCCCAAAGAGCTTACTAGTGTTGTCTCCTATCACATCCCTAAGCTGGTAACCCCGGGGTAATTCAGCATTGCCCAAATGTGCCCTTTGCACTGTGTCTACCTGATAACTCCCACTCTTTCCCCAAGACCTGGCCCAAGCAGTAGCTCCTTTGCAGAGTGTTCTCTGAATTTCCCACCCTCCCTGTAGTAGATTGATTGCAGCTGTATGCCCCTAGTACTTTGATTACATGTTTAGAACACTGAGTTGTCCTAAATGGCAACCAGGACTTCCCTTCCTTTAACCCCTCTTTTCTCCTTCCATTTCTTTGTGCCAAACTTCGTTTGTCTGATAAGTGCTTATGTCACACTTACTATATGCCAACCACTGCAAATATTCGATGGTTCAATTCCCCTGACAACCCTATAAGAGTAGTACTATTACCACTCTGTCTAATTTTATAGATGAGGAAACTGAGTCATGGAGAGGTTAAGTAACTTAATAACCCAGCTAGTATGGGCAGAACTGGCATTGGAACCCAAACTCTAGAGTCCTGGCAAATGGATAGTGGCCAAGCAAACCTGATTTTTCTGGAGGTAATAAGAAACTCCAAGGTACCAAAATTGACTAGGACAGAGAGTTCCTGTGTGTACAAGGAAGTATGGAGAACAAAAGCAAAATATTAAAATCTGAGATATTATCTTCCTCTATAAGTTAAACCTGTTCTCAACATCTTTCTGAATTAACTCAACAAACAGCTATCAGACCAATAGGAGCAATTTTGTAGACCACCTTCTTCCCTTGGGAGGGGTTCAGCATCTCTTGGTCAAAGTTCCATTTTCCCTCGGGCGTCTGTGAACAAGATCCTTAATGACTAACATTTGGTTAGTCATTAACAGAGTGGCTAATATATAGGTTTTAGAGTCCGAATGATTGGGGTGGATGTCCCAGCTCTGAATAGCTATGTGGTGTCAGGCAACTTACTTGGCATCTCTGAGTTTCAGATTCCGGATTTATAAAATGGGAGTAATCATTGTATCTACCACTGTATTAGTCAGGCGGGGTGCTGGACTTAGGAGCTTAAGCTGGAATATTAAGCATCTTGCATTTATCAGTGGCTCAGCACAACAAAGGTTTGTTTTTCACTCAGGCTTATGTTCAGTGTCGCCTGGCAGAGGGGATGTGCTCACTGCAGTTCCTCAAAGACACAGGCTGAGGCTCTGTCTAGACCAGGGTTTCTCTACTTCGGCCCTTGGACCCGTATGGATGGGTACTTCATTGTTGTCAGGGGCCATCCTGAGGACTGCAGGATATGTAGCAGCACCTTTATTAGCTGGTCTTTACTAACTAGATGCACTCAGCTTTATGTTTACAGCCACTGACATGTCTGAGAAGCATGTTACCACTTTTGTGTCCCTCCCTGAAAAGCTTTAGGGCAAGGTAAGCCTCCTCTCCCTTCTGTGGGTAGCTCCCAGAGCCATGGCCAAGGAGGAGAGTGTGTGTGTGTCCTTGGGGCATGGGGGTAGCTTTACAACCCTCCCTCAGCTCTTCCCCTCTGAGACAATAAACAGCCCTCTCTCTCTTAAGAAAAAAGAAAAAAGGAAAGAAAAAGAAAAAGAAAAAGAAAGAAACCAAAACCAAAATACTGCCCCCCATTGTAACAACCAAAACTATCTGCAGACATTTCCAAATGTCACCTAAAGGGCAAAATTACTCCCAGTTGAGAATCACTGATTTTAGACACATGTTTTCATAATCAGAAAAAAAAGGAAAGTTTGAACCAGAACACCAGCAATTATTTTTTTATTTTCTATAATCAATATTTATTTAAATTTACCACATATGTACTGTTTTCTTTGCTGATCATGTCATGAGAACACCAGCAATTAAATGCTTCCACGTGAAAATAACATACTCACTTTCCCTTATGTTTGATTGACTAAAGCTCATCATGAGGCCGTACCTAACTTCAAGGAGGTAGGAAGTACAGTCCTATCATGTTAGTCCTGTCCCTCCCGAGGGAGACACCTGGAATATCTGTGAACAGTGCTAATAAAGAGCCCTCTAGGGTTGTTGAGGGGATTAAATGAAATAATACATGTAAGGTGCTTAGCACAGTGCCTAGCAGATAAGAAGTGTTCACTACTTGAAGGCTGTTAATATTGGAAGACAAGTGCGGAGCTGGCTACCCTGGGGTGAATGGATAGTTATGGGCTGACATGGCTCCACCAACAGCCTCATTATAGGAATACAGAATTTCCTCCTCGCTTGTTGGAACTTTCCTTTATCTAAAGGCCAGTATATGTTGATTAGTTTGTGGTGCTTCTTTGCAAGGAATGCTCTTATTAACGATATTGTTGGCCAATTGAAGTTTTCGATTACTTAAAAAAAGAAAGAAAGAAAAGAAAGAAGAAAATCAGACTGACCCCTGCCTATCACTCCAACTACGTATTGATCTAGTCTGCCTCTTACCCTCATGTTCTGATCACTTAGGCCTTCTTCCCTAAACATCCCGTACCATCTTTCCTATACCGGGACCTTTGCACATGCTATCCCTTCTGTCTAAAATGTTCCCTTCCCATTCATCTGGTTAATTCTTACTAATGTCTTCACTTTCTAGGGAAGGCTTCCTGGCTTCTCAGACTAGGTATTCCCTCTTCTTCCCCCATTCTGATAAATTCTCATAGTCCTGTGGTCTTTCCTTTATCACACATCACAATTTGTGATTATATATTTATTTGTAGAACTGGTTGCTTAATGTCTGTCTCCACTACTAGGTTGCAAATTCAGTCATGACTTTCTCTCTTTAGCTCATCTTATAACCCCCAGGGCCTTGTGCCTGGTGAATCATAGACATTTAGTAAGTATGTGTTGAATGAATGAATGAATGAATGAATGAATGAATGAATGAATGGAAGCCAAGACTAAAACCTGGGCCTGCTGATACTTGCTTTGAACTCTTTCCTTCAAACCATGATGCAGGCAACGAAGTACTAGCCTTAACACATTCCCTAGGAAAGGCAAAGGAAAAGAAATCCCAGCCCAAAATGTCAGATTCCTCACCTCCTGTTACGTGATTCCCAGGAGAAGGTATGCCACTTGCACACACAGTGACTGAGTGCCTCACCCTGGCCTGCCACAGCTGTGGCCGTGTTTGCAGAGGAAGCACAGAGCTCCCAGTTCCTGGTTGGGAGCCATGGTGAAGAGTCTAAACAGAGCTGGGCAGTCTCAATCTGGAGCCTAGGGGAACAGCTTGGAGGCCTTGGGGTGCCAACTGGCCACCCATGAGCTGTTAGTGGTAAGTCTGTCCTTCTTCCTCAGAGTTTGGGTTAGATCTTAGTTTCATTCTTCTGGGCCTGCTCCCTCTACCCCTTGGCAGCCTGGCTGCTGGCCTTTTGAACTTGAACGGGAATCCATTTTCTTCTTTCCTTTGACTTGGAGGGAATCCAGATCTCTGCACTCCTGGCTGGTTGCCCATTCCAACCCCATGATCTCCACCCCACCCCCCCCAGTGGTTTCTCTCTGGTTAACTGGACCCTGGTCGACGAAGAATCTGGTGAGCTGCTCCCCCGAGTCTCTGCCAGGCATGTATCCATCAGACCCCCTCCGTCGCCACTCAGTTGTGGCTTACAGCCTCCTTGTGCACCTGTGAGTCTCTTCGCTTCAAAATATGATCATATTACTTTTTGCTGAGTCCAGGCATGACATACCTAAAAGTAGTACAAGTAAATATTTAAACCCAAACTCCTCATTATTGGCAAAAAAGATTGGTTGTTGAAAAGCTGGATTATTAGAAACAAGTCCCTCGATACAGTTGTATACAGAAGGAAAAATAAAACAGACAAGCAAACAAAAATAGATGAAGAGGAAAACGAGAAATCAGCCGCCTCTAACAAATAGAGAAACATCTTTTGGTTCTGCTCTGGGCGTGGTGATAGCGAGCCTGTGAGGCTTAAAAGATGGCAAAACTCTGGTAGTGTAATTCATCTAGTTTATTCCATTAAATCTGAAGAACACTTGAAATCATTAGGAGCAGAATGGCTGCTTCTCCACAGCAAGGCCACTGAACTAAGGATAAACATGGTAATTGGAAGGGAGTCTGTGGTCTGAATCAAGGGTATGGTGTTGTGGGCCATATATTTTGACTTAAATGCATGACAGAACCTTCAAGTGGCAAACTACAGATGAAATAGTCTTTGCCTCGTAGATTAAATTCATTCATGCACGGTTATGTTGACAAAAATATGGTCATAGTGCCACATGAATTATGCAGACATTTAGAGCAATCACTATTACAGTGCAGGCTGGCATCTTTTATCACAGCAAGGAGTAATTTTTACTAAGCCTGGAAGAGCTATGCATTGTATAATTCTAGAACTTATTCGTGGGCTAAAGAACATTGTAAGCTCCTTCCTGGGGGAGCCAACTTCCTAAAAGGTGGCCTCCCTCCAGAATGGTGAAGACAGAAGTTTAGCTGTGGTTGCTACTTTAATCTGATTTACTGTTTATATGAGTCATTAATATGAGGAGCTAGTCTGGATTTTACAAAAATCAATTTTCTACAGCCTCTAGTCCTTTCTTTTTGCTCCCATTTTAATTTTTTTTAATTACTGAAGTAATACATGATTGTAAAATAGCCAAGCAGAACAAATGTTCACAAAAGTGAAATTCTCTTTTCAATTCATGCCCCCAAGCCAAATCCATTTCCTCCCTTTCCGGAAACAAACATCATTAATGGTGTGTACCCTACAGATAACTCTTCTTCTAAAGTGTACAGCAATACATACACAGGGTGTGGGTTATATATAACAATTAATGGACATGATGGCATTGTAGTATTTTAAACTTCTAAATAGAACCACACTATACATTTTAGTCTGCAGCTAGCTTTTTTCACTTAAGAATATGTCAGGAAGCTCTTTCTAGGCTGGTGTGTGTGGATATACCTAATCTTTTAAGCTATTGCATAGAGTTCCATTCTACCACGACCATACTTTATTTCATTTTCCTCTTACTGCTAGAGTTTTGACTGTTCCCATTTCTGCACTGTGACAGACCTGTACCACATATATATACACAAATGTACATATGTGTGTGTATAACGTGTGTGTGTGTGTTTCTATGGTATTTCTTTAGAATGATTTCCCCGAAGAGAAATTAACAGAGCTAAGCTGTATGTGCAATTGAAAGTCTGATACCGTCCAAGCCACTGTGACATAGTCCTCGGAAAGTACTGTGCTAGTTTAGACTGAGTGATGGTGTGTATGATGGTACCCTTTTTTTTAAATAATTTTTTATTATGTTATGTTAGTCACCATACAGTATTAATGGTACCCTTTTCAACATACCTTCACCAGCACAGGATATTATCCATCATTTCATTTTTGCCAACTTTGTGGGTAGAAAATTACATGCCATGGTTGGTTGCATTTGCATTTTTCTTGTTGGTAGTGGGGTGGCCTTAACCTTATCTTTAGGCATTTTGCATAATGAATCTTCAATCTAAGCCAAATACACAAGTAAGAACTTGTGTCAAGCCCTCAAAATATAAGAAAATGAGGAAATTTAAGGTCTGTTCTGCATACACAGTGAAAAGGAGCCCCAGCTTGACTTCTTTAATGAGGCAGTGCTAATTATGTTAAAGGATAGCAAGGTAGAAACATGGAAAGGGCTCTCTTCAGCTTGGCCTAGACTGTGTAGAAATCAGCTGGTGAAGCCAGTCTCCACAATATTCAAGTGCACGTGTGGATATGTATTGTGGGACCTAAGACAAATTACACAATCTGCATGTATCTCAACATTCTCATTGGTCAAATGGGAACCCTGATGAGACAGGGCACATCTACTCTTCAGCACAGTGCCTAGAACATAAGTGTTGAGCTCTATAAATGTTAGCCAAAATAATAGTAATGACGATAGTTATTATTGTCATCATAAGTTAAAGAGAGACAGTCGTATCCTTCAGGGAAAGACAGAATCCCTGAGTAGTGACTAGGTGGCATTTGAGCTGGTCAGATGGATACAGACCTGGAAGGGATGTGGATGGGAAGCTCACTGACCCTTTATAGAGCAGGATCCAGTTAAACCAGAGAGAGGAACGGTGACTTATTTCCTAACTGCAGAGTAATTGGCTATCAGAACAGAAAGGGGTCTTAGAGGCTATTGAGTATAAATATCTCATTGTATGGATGAGAATCAGATCCAGAAAAAAGAGACCTTACCTAAGATCACACAGCTGTCCAAGCAACAGAGTCAAACCGAGGTCCTGCATCTCCAGCTGCAAGTCCGTGTTCCCTCCGTGTTCATATTTTCTGCTTTATTCTCCACCTTTTAGTTCAACGGAGAAAACTATAATGAGGAATCAGTCTGTGGAAACAGATTTTTATTTCTTGTTTCTGATTTTGGATTATGACTTTAAAAAAAAAACAAAACAAATTAAGAACCCCTGCATATTGATGACACCTCCCAGGAAAAATGGGCAAAAGTGAGAACCAGGTAATTTACAGAGTATGGCCAGCATACTCAGCTTGGCTAGTAGTAGGGAAGAGGTAACTTAAAACAGCATTCATTCATTTATTCAGTCAAAAACTTTTGAGTGCCTACCATGAGCCAGCAAAAAATTACAGATTATAAATTACATTTACAAATTGGCAAAAAATTTGAAGCACTTGGTAACACCAAGTATTGGTGCAAGTGTAGGGAAATTCATCCTCTCATAAAATGCATGAGGGGTGGGGGGAATTAATATCATATTTGGAAAGCAATTTGAATAGCCCTTGGCAAAATAATGCCCCCCTCTCTAAAGACGCCCATGCTCTAATCTCCAGAGCCTGTGAATATGTTAGGTTACATGGCAGGGTTGCAGATGGAGTTAAAATCGCCAATCAGCTGATCTTAATAAACGGAGAGTATCCTGGATTATCCAGATGGAGCCAGTGTAATCTCAGGGGTCTCTAAAAGGTGAAGAGGGAGACAGAAGAGTCAGAGTCAGGGGTGGAGAACTACGTCAGCAACATAAGAGTGATGAGAGGAGGAGGAGGAGCCAGTTCGCGGTTGCTAGCTGTGAAGGTGGAGGAAGGTAGCCATGAGCCAAGGAGTACAGGGAAGCCTCTGCAAGCTGGAAAAGGTAGGGAAACCGATTTTCCCCCCGAGTCCCCAGGAAGGAATACAGTCCTAGCAACACCTTGATTTGGCCCCTGTGAAACCCATGTCAGACTTAGGACTTACAAGAACTCTAAGAAAATGAGTTTGTGTTGTTTTAGAGTGCGAGTTCCCCGTAGTTTGTTACAGCAGCAATAGGAAATGGATACAGCTCTGTTGAAATTTAAAATGTTGTGCTCTTTGACTCAGCAATTCCTGTTCTTGTTATTACCTTGGAGGGCCGCTAGCATGCACATATACAAAGAGCCACAGACAAGGATGTCTGCTGCAGCACTTGTGTAAATGATGGACAGTCTCAGGGACTTGGGCATGTTATCCATAAAAGGGGATGGGAAGCAGAAGTTAAAGTGACTGACAGGCCAAGTTCTCCAAAACAAAGTATAAGAAAAAGCAAGTTGCACTCTCAATAGAACAAAAATTATATATTTTTAATGGTCCATTATCTATGTCCAAGCAACAGAGGACAAGCAGGATATGCCAAATAAAATGATTTTAACCACTTAGGGAGACATTGAGTTTGAATAGCTTATTTCTTATATAATTTTAAAATAAAAATCAGTTGAAAAGTAATAACAGATCATCTGATGGCTCATCCCTCCTTAACTCACATACAATCCTCCTTTGGTTTGGTCCCTTTTATAGGGAAAGGACCCAGTATTAATACTTAAAGAGTCAATGTCCAGGAAGTAAGTGCTCCAGCTTAAGAAAGGAAAGGATAATTTTTGAAAATCTGAATTATCATTGGGACTAGCAATCATGGGACTCGAAGTTTTCTTAGTTCTGGTGAGGAGGGTCCTTGTTCACCCTAAGTCACGGGACAGTCTAGGGCCTCTGGACAGGAAGGCAGGAGTCGGAAGTACGCAGTCTGGCTCTCTACCATCTTTTCTGCTAACCAACCTGTTGCATTTTAGAGGTCAAGGTGGGAAGTTCAATTTCCCAAATATGTATGCACTCACTAACTACTTTATTCAGAGAATAATAGGTCCATAGGAGGAGGGGAATTCTTTCAAAACTCAGTTCAGACATCACCTCCTCTCTGAAGCCTTTCTTGACATTGCTCAGCCCCATTCCCTGGTAGAACTGAGCACTCCTCTTTTTTCAGCCTCCTTAATCGTATATGTATACGATTGAACATTAGATACCATTTATTATATATGTGTAATATATAGTTATATAATATGTATTGTTTGGGAGGGTCTATACAGTATATTTGGGAGGGTATATATAATAATTACACTGTGAGTATCTTGAATTCAAGAATAACATTTTATTCTTTGTGGCATTTAGTACCCAACACATATTAGGTCCTTATTTAACATCTATTGAATTAATGTAAAAAAACACATACTTTTTTTGTATTCAAGGGATTCACAACCTAAAAGAAGACAGGGAGTATGTTTCAAATTAATACAATCTCTTGTATTAAGTACAATATGTTACACATTTAACTCAATACAGTATTGCCAATTGAAACAAAATGGGTTGTATTAAGTCAAGATGTTACCTTCTCATGGGAGAGGTACCTTTCTGGGGATTAGTGACTGGGAAGGAGCATGAAGGTGGCTTTTAGGATGCTGGTCATATCCTATTCCTTGATCTGAATGCTAGTGACACAGGTGTGTCTATTTTGTGAAAATTCATCAGTTTTCTTTTACTATACGTTCTACTTCAAAGAAAGTGTTTTTCACGTCCTCCAATGGGCTCATCTTGACCACTATCTAAACTATCATCTTACCTTGCCTTGTTTTCATCATTTTTTCCTTGATTTATAAAATCCGTAAGAATAGGACTTTTGTCTGTCTTCTTCACCACTGTGTCCCCTAGTTGTTAAGGAGGGCCTGGCACTACTCAGTTTTGCTCCCAACTTCTACTTGTTGGGTTTGAAGCGAATGGATATGGTCACAAGGAATAGTGTGACTGGCTTTCTTTCAGTAACATCACTAGGGGTGCCTGATTTTAGATACATCATTATGGGACTGTTCTTATGTAATAGAGGAGAGAGAGAAAGAAGCAGATTGTGAGCTCTCGGGAAGCATTCGGAGACTGCAAAAGTACTTAAAATGTAGGACTGTGGAATAGGCCACAGAAATGCTACCCAAAGTATTTGCAAAATCTACTTATCTTCTCTAGAAGTTTTTGCTAAGCAGGAAGTTTGCCTAGAGAAGATTTTAAATGGTAATTTACTTTTAACGAATTAGACTTTCTATTCTTCAATCACACCAGACATAACCAAGATGGGAATTGGAAGAGGAACGGCCCCAAGAAAAATGATGTCCCTGAACAGCGGTTTTCTCAGATTCTCCCTTCATCATGTAGGCCTTTAACTTCTTTCTTGTTTTGAGCTATATCTCACATACCATACGAGTCACCCGTTTGAAGTGTAATATCCAGTGGTTTTCAGTACAAAGTCATGCAACCTTCAGCACAGTCAATTTTAAAACATTCTATCATCCCCAGAGAAACTCTGTACCCATTGGCAGTTACTTCCCATTTCCCCCAATTCTCTAGCTCTGACAACCAGGCTAATCTACTTTCTGTCTCTCTAGATTTGCCTCTTTGGCATATTTCCTATAAATGGGGTCATACAACGTGTGGTTTCTCATGACTGGCTTCTTTCATTTAGCATGTTTTCAAGGTTCATTCATGTCATTGCATGTGTCAGTACTTTTTATTCTTGCATAACATTTCATTGTATGGATATATCACATTATTTTTATCCATCAATTGCTGGACATTTGGGTTACTGACACTTACTGGCTATTATGAATAATGGTACAGTAAACATTCATGCACAAGTTTTTGTGAGACTATATGTATTCATTTCTCTTGGATATATACCTAGGAATGGACTTGCTAGGTCATATAGTAACTCTGTGTTTAACCCTTTGAGGAACTGTTTGCCAAACTCCTTTCCAAAGGGCCGCACCGGTATTCCTACCAATAATGTATGCAGGTTTCCCACAGAGTTCTTTACTTTTCAGATGCTTTTTGCAGTGCTGGTTTACATGGAAATATCTTTGTTGTAAAATCAAATAGATGCATTGATACTTCAGAGTCTGTGACAATGCATTTACTTATGTTCTTTATCAGTATCTGTACTATTACAGCTACTACTATGACTACTGGTGATGACAGCTAGCATTTGCTGAGGACATACAATGTACCAAACACTGTCCAAATGTTTTACAAATATTAACATACATTTAATCCTCCAAGCAACCCTCTGAAATGAATAGCTCAGCTCAGAAATGATAGCAGGTTGTATTTGAAGAGCAACAGTAGAAATGGTAAGAAGTGACTAAGATTACATCATTTATTCATTTATTTATGTAGTCTATTCTTTGTTAAGTACCATGTGATGTATTAATTAAAAGAGATTTCATCTCTGTCCTCAAGGAACTTATAATCTATTGATTTGAGAACTATTTAAGAAATAAAATCAAGGGGCGCCTGGGTGGCTCAGTTGGTTAAGCAACTGCCTTCAGCTCAGTCATGACCCTAGAGTCCTGGAATCAAGCCCTGCATCAGGCTCCCTGCTCACTGGGGAGTGTGCTTCTCCCTCTCCTTCTGGCCCTCCCCCTGCCCATGCTGCCTCTCGCTCTCGCTCTCTCAAATAAATAAATAATATCTTAAAAAATAAAATCAAGAGACCTTACTGATTGACTCGATAGAGAAAGTGGTGCAGATAAAGGTTTCAAGCCTTGGCAACTGAAGGAGAGTTGTGGATTCCTGAGATAAGGAACATGGAGATTTGGGGAGGTGGAAGAGGTCGGTGGAAGACAGAAAAAGATGATTTCAGTTTTGAACACGTTGATCCACAGGGATCTGTTAGACCTGTAATAAACAGTCAGGTATACAGATCTGGAGTGCAGAACAGATCTGAGCTAGAGATATAAATTTGGGGGTCGCATAGATCATAATGAAATCACGGACACAATTGCCTAGGAGAAGAGCTTTAAAAAGCGATGTGAGAAGACCTTCTAGGACTGCACCTTGAGGAACTTTGACATTTAAAGGCAAAATAAAGAGAGATGAGACAGCAAAGAAGCAGCCAAATAAGTAAGAAGAAAAGTGAGAGTTTTACAAAGTTTCCGAAGCCAAAGGAAGAGTGCATTTCAAGGAAGGGAGCAGTCAGCAGTTTTGAATGCCACTCTGAGGTCAAGGAGGGTGAAGGCGCTTTGGATTGAGAGTCTTGGTGGTCATTGGTGACCTTCCGGAAAGCTCTGTGGTGCAGTGCTGTGGGGAAGTGCACCAGGCCAGTGGAAAATGACGGAATGGAGGCAGAAAAGGTCCAACTCTTTTAAGAAGCTTGGTAGAGAAGAGTCCAGAGTAGGGCATTAACAAGCTGGGAAAGGACATGTAGGACATGTTTTGTTTTGTCTTTGACAGAGAAAGCTAAAGCCTATTTGAGTGATGTTGGTATGAATTCAGTAAAATACAAGAGTAAGGACTTATGCTCTAAGTTCAACCATACTTTAATGACTTAGCCCACACCCTTTGTGCCTAGATTTGAACAAATGAGTGTTTTACCAAGCATGGAGGAACAGAAATACCTGAACTATATCCTGAACCTGTCACTTAGAGTTGAGTTTTTTCATCACTTTCAGCTTCAGTGTCCTTATTTTCCTTTTCAGGGTTATTGCAATGATGAGAATTAGTATATGAAAAGGCATCGTCATCACACTTGCACTTAGTTCCTGATAAATGGTAGTATTTACTCTTTCGCTGCACACAGCTGTGCAGATTGTAGTAGTCAGATCCTTCTTTGTTATGTTTTCGCTGCTGGAAGGGATGTTGTGTCCATGAACGGAAGCTTCAAATATCCACCTAGGTGTCCTGTGGCCAAGCCTAATGTGCAAATGATGTTGCATCCTTCCCTCATCATCACACGTTGATTCTTTCAACACAGGTTTACCATCTCTATCCCCTTACTCAGCTGTGTTTATAATCACCTAAGGTTGTCATCGTTGCCATTTTATCATTCATAAAAAGGGGTTCTCCAGCATCAGTGTGCCATTCACACACAGCCTTGGGCTTACACTGCTCAGCTTCATCTGTTTCTAGATCTCATGCTACTCTGCTCTTCCACAAACCAGATTTTCCCCACCCTTCTTTTTTTCTGGACTTGACTCATGGCATTTTCTTCCTGATGTTGACCTTAATTCCTATCAGAATGCTTCTCATAGTCTTTGGCAATCTTGGGATCTGCCATTTACAATTGAATCTAATCTTTGGAACCCTCCTAACTTAGGAAATACTCCCACCTGCTTATCTCAGCCCTGTCAGGTAACACTTGGTCAAGCATGAAAATAAAATCAAAAGTCTAATTTATAAAATGAATAATTTATTCTGATAGGGAGCTTTCTAGAACGTACTACTTGTTTCATAATTCCAGGTGTCGTTTTGATGCCTCCATAAAGGATTGTACCATCACATGGAATTCAGGAGATTTGTGTATTAACTTGCCATTACCAGGCTCCCTTTCTTGAATGTCCTGTTCCTCTCAGTGTGCTGTTTATTCTTCTGGTCCCCTACACTCAAATGTATAGTATTTTCTTTATTCCTGCAACCCTTGCCCCATCCACTCCCTCTACTATAATCCATTTGGTCATCCATCACACTTATTTCAACTTTTTCATGCTTTTTTTAAAGATTTTATTTATTTATTTGAGAGAAAGAGAGTGAGTGAGAGAGAGAACCCAAGCCAGTGGCGTGGGGGAGAGGCAGAGAGGGAAGCAGACTCCTGGCTGAGCAGGGGGCCTGATGTGGAACTCCATCCCAGGACCCTGGGACCATGACCTGAGCTGAAGGCAGACACTTAATGGACTGAGCCACCCAGGTGCCCCTTTCTTCATGCTTTTTGAATGTATCTCTTTCTTTTCCATTCCCCTGACTTTTTAACCTGTATCCCTGCCTCTCTAGTTTCTTTGTCATACATCAAGTAATTATTCTTCTAGAATTGCACTATGACCATGGCCCTACCCAGCTAAAATTTTCTGTGACTCCACATTATTTGCAAAATAGCATCCAGACCCCCAACCCCACCAACTCTTTCACCTTTTCCATTTCTCCCTACTTCCTTTAGGAAGATCTTATTCCAGTGTGTTCTACTTACCTTTCCTCAGTGTTACCCTGGAGATGTTCTTTTTTTCTCTCCTTTGCTGATGTAGTTCCAACCTGTAACTATTTTCCTCTGCTCCTCAAGACTCTCAAGTTGAACATCCTCCAAAGAATCTGCACTTCAGCTGTTAATGATCTCCACTCCTATGAGCTGAGGGCACTCAGTAACTTAATCCTGAACTGGGCATTAGTCTTATAATGCTTTGTGTTTGGCTGTCTTTGGTGTCTTAGAATTATATGTGATAAGCATCTTAAAGGTGATATTATCTATGGCTCTGTGGCTGGGGTAACGTATGCACTGCAAGGGCAATGGGACTTCTGCTCCATTCTGTCTTATTCAGCCTTCACCAGGAATATCACACCAAGCAGAGGTAGTGGCCCAATTGAACACATACAGATGGGAAGTAACAAGAAAAAAAAAAAAAGAGGAATATTCAGAGTTAGTAAGTTGGATGGTTATCTCCAAATACTTACAGAAAGATACTTAGGTTTAATCCATTTGGTCCAGAGAGTAAAGACATCACAGGGATGATACGAAAATATTGGTAATCAGTTCAGTGCAAGCAAGGTCCAGTCAGAGGGATATCGGGTATGGGGCCCTCCTAAAGCCCTCAAGGACCCCTTTGCTGTACTAGGCATCAAGCCTTTGGTTTCTGGATCACGGGAAGGTTAAGGAAGTTTTGGAGAAGGTGCTGAGATTTTGGGGTCATAGTGGGGACTCGAGGAGGTAAGTTGGGCAGTAGTTATCTATCAGTGGTACAAAATGCTCTAACAACTGAGAGCTTTACTGGAGCTGAAGATCAGGCCTGGACATTTAACAGACCGGCTTTCTGCAAATTGGCATAGAAGGCATCTACCACTGGGAGAGTCGGCCACTCTGAATACTGGCTTTCTGAGAATTGGCCAGCTTTCAGAAGTAATCCCAACATGAGGAAGTTACAGGGAGATAGAGTTTCAGTAAAATGTAATCTAAATTTGATTATGACCTATCTCTTGATAGCTAGGATCATGGGAGCCCTGTCTCTGGAGGTGTGTCAAATTCTGATAGGCCATTATTTTATGAAAGAAAATAATGTTGGCATAGAAGACCTCCATAGTTCCTTTCAATCTTGAAAGTCTGTGATTTTACTATAGTCCAAATTTTTCTTTTGTATGCATAAGGGAACACACTCCAAGGGAAAACGTGAATGAGATCTGCTTTGTTATTGCTGTTTTACTTCCGTATCGTGGATTGGTTTTTCTGTGTGTATTTGTTGTTGTCCGCAAGTGTACTTTGCTGCTTCTGCCCCTTACCATGCCTAGAAGCCTACTGCGCACACAGCCAGAGTTTGATAAACATGTGATGTGTGCATGGACAATTGCTTACTCCTCTCCACATCTCAGACTCAGGATCCCAGAGAGAAAACTTAATTCATCCTCTGCTCCTTTCTCCTGCTTCAGACTATTGGAACTTACCCCTGCTTCTTCCTTCCCTGACCAAATGCTAATGGAGGTGCTAATGAGGCCCTCTGGCCATCAGAAAGAAAGAGAAAGAAAATCAAATAGTCTAATTAATCCACAAATTATAGTTGCTGAAAAAAAGTGGTCATATTTCCTATAGAAAGCCAGATGAGGACTAATGGGCACTAAAGCATTGGTCTTGGCTCCTTTGGGTGTGTAGTTTGGAGGTTACCTGTTGTTTTTTCAGGGATTATGAGGCACCACTTGGCTTCCATTTGGGTGGAGCTCACCAGAACTCTGTTCCAAGTCTGAGCTGTCTGTTTGCTTATTAAATGGGAAAAGGAGGGCAGAGAGTAACCTCTTTGTATAAGGTGAGCCTAATATTAATAGCAAACATTTATGGAGTACTCGTTATGTGCCAGGAACTATACTAAGCATTTTACGTGGATGATATCATTGAATCACGTACAATTATTCCCCCACTTTATACACAGGGAAACTGAGGCTTGGGTAGGATATGTAACTTACGCAGGTCAGATAATAAGTGGCTACATATGTGGTCCAAGACCTTTTAGCTTATACTCATCTGCCAGTTGCATTCTATAGCCCATGTTTTAACTCTTTCTGCCTATACTGCATGGTGTAGGGGGGCTGCCTCTTCAATCAGTGAACTCTGGGAATGCAGCACAGGGAGATTAGAGCCAATACTACACAAGATGGGATTTGAGTGGATTGGTTTGAGGATTATGGGGTGGGGGGAGGGGAGAGGAGGTGGTACGCCAGAATCATCTGGTGGGCCAAAGCAGAAAGGGAGGGAGGGCGCCCTGTGACCTCCATTCTTCTGGCTTAGAGCAGAGCCTCTCCGGGGCTTCCCAACAGGACACAGAGGATTTTCACTGTAGCAGGGAGTGTGGGCCTTTATCCAGTGAGAATCAAGACAGCCGTGTTTAATAGCTACTAGTACAGTGAGTGGAAAGCAAATCTGTAAGTGTGAAATTGCAAGGTGTGCTAGGTTGGAAACCAGAGGAATGAGGTAAGAAGCGAGGAGTAGTTAGGCATAAAGAGAGCCCTCGCTGCTCGTGGACTAACAAGTTCGTGTTCGGCTTCTCCAGAAAGCCTGGTGTGCACTCTGCGTGTGAGTGTGTGCATGTTCACTGGGCACCGTGCAAGTCACTGCGAGTCTACAGAATGTGGGAGAGCATTCCCTGGAGGGGTCAGCCCCACCCAGACCTTTAACCAGTAAGAACCCCTCTGAAAACATCGCTCCTGCTCTGAATCTAGGCTGGAATTAGTCACACCTGGTGACCAGCAGGCCAGGAATCCACGGAGCAGTGACAGCAGCAGCAGGCGCGCCCTCTTGGAGCATCTGCCTTAGTCATACATTCTCCTAGTCCAGTGTTTAACAGACTCTAAGGGGCCTATGAATCACCTGGGGGTGTAGTTAAAATTCAGATTCTGACGCAGGAGGTCTAGAGTGGGACCTGAGACTCTGCCTTTCTAACAGGTTCCCAGGTGGTGCCAGTACTGCTGGTCTGTGAGCCCACTCTTTACACAGTGCTCTCTTTTGACCCTAGTATGTTATGTATGAATTGCCACATTTGACAAATGAAAGCAATGCAGCTGAGAGTACTAATGAGCTCAGTCCAGGTCTGATGTCTCCAAAATCCATGCTTGTCATGTACCGCTAGTCCACACACACCTTAAAGCTGCAGCTTCCCTTAGACTCCATACGGTGGCCTCCGGTTACAACCCTGGCACTGGGGCACAGTAGAGGCCCAGGCATCCCTGCCTGCAGGGAACTGGTTTACTCAGCCCCCTATCTTCCAAGGTGCATCCTGGGCCTAGAGTTTTAAACCCACCCTACCTCTCTTGTCCACAACCTCTGCCAGCTCCTGACCCAGGGCAGAGCCCACCTTCTCTTTCAATCAGAAGCTCAGGAAGACTCCCTTTACTTCTGCTGCACCAGCCACTCAAGAATGTACTCACTGTGCCCCTTGGACTGGACCACATGTGTTAGAACACCACCTGGAATGTTCTAGAGTACCAAATCTTCCACTGAGATTAATGGGTTTCCCTTCCCACTCCCATCCCCCAGGGGCTATCCCTTTTCTCTGCATCTTGTCAAGTCTCCCTAGCCTTTGTCCCATGCTGCTCTTGGTTCCCTTTCCTGGCCTGACTATGACCTCTTAACGTGCGTAATGGCAAGGTGGTGCAGTTTTGGAAATGGTCTTTGGTTTCTTGGGCCGAACACCCTAGTTGGAGTAACAGATGCAAATAGTCACTTGTCTCTCTGCCTTTGCCCTTCCCTACCTCCTTCCCCTTCTTTAAATACTCAAAGCCTGAAGATCCACTGCAAATACCATCTTCTCCATAAAGCATTTCCTGATCACCTCAACTTACTGTGACTTCTCCTTCCTCTGTAGCCCTCCCTAACCAAAGACATCTTTTTTCATGTGCTTCATAGCACTCAGCACTTTCAGCCTCCTACTGAAATCAGCCTTGGCCATGACTTCCCTTGTATTTTTGCCTCCTTGGAAGGAACTCCTGTGTTTGGTCCATTGCTGTATCTCCAGCAATGTGCTCTGCACACTGTATGTGTTTAATAAATGGCTACTAACTAACCGAATGAAATTATTCAGGTCTGACTAATAAACAGCGTAATAAAGGAATGAAAACCTAGGAGGTAGAACAATTGAATAAAAGGAGGCTAGAAAGGGAAACTCCCGGGGGGTTTCATGGAGGAACTGAGGTTGTGTCTCTTGAAGAGGGAGTGGGATTTCCATAGTGGGGTTAATAATAATTACAGCAGTAACTGAAAGTTGCACAGTGCTTCCTGTTGCCGGGTACTGGCTGAGCCATCTGCTCATTTCATCCTCAGTAGCCCTATAAAGTGAGTTGGTCCTGTAGAGTCTTCATTTTACAGATGATGAAACACACAGAGAAGGCAGCAAGAGGCCGGTTCACTTTATCCAGAACATATAGGTAGTAGACGGTGGAGTCAGGATTTTCATCCATCACATGAACTCCCTAGCACATGTTTTAAAACCTAATGCAGTGGGTCGGGATGAGGGTGCCGCAGACAGAGGTGATGGCGCAGCAGAGGCAAAAGCCGGGTGAGAGGGGGAAGCATCACCTAATCTCACATGACAGGGGCAGAACGGGCCCCTGGAGGGGCCGCCGTAGTGTCAGACAAGGCTGGGAAGGTGGTCTGGGGACAGACTGGGGTCATGTTTTCCCTCCATGAGCGTGAAGAGTACGAGCCACGGGGAAGAAATACCGAGTCAGACTTGCACTGAGAAGCGTTATTTATGTGCTGTCTCTGGCCTGGCCCCCGGGGCTGCTGTTGCAAGGGGAGTGAGGAGCCCAGCCAGCGCCCCTGGACAGCTCTGTGGGCCATGGAGCTCACTGCAAAGTCACACTTTGGAGAATAAAGCTGCTGGTGATGCCCAGAGTGGCCCAAATAAAAGTCAAATACCACATTCAGTCCTCCAGGGGTGTTTTTGCTATTAAATTAAGTCTGGAAAATAAATAATTGTCTTTGGATTTGATTTGAAAGATTTTTGGTAGTTGAACACTCAAGTCAGGAAAAAAAGAAAAAGCTATTTCTTGAAAGATTCTTTGACTGGCTCCCCCTGCCAGAGGACAGCAGATCACAATGAAGGCTTGCTGTCTGCAAAGAGCTGCTTTTTCTCCCCCCTCGTTGACACAATTATCCCAGAAAAATAGAGGGGGGGAGGGGAGGCTCCGTCATATGTTCCAATTTTTATTGCCACATTCCTTGGATGGCTCCATATGTTTACCTTTAGCTGACTTTAGACTTGGTGTTCTCTGTGGCTGCTGGCGTCAGCCACAGAATTCTTTCATGTCTATTACTTTATTAAGGAATGTAAAAGCCACATACAGACCGACTGGGGGACACAACAGTATGAGACACAAATAACCCTGAATGCGCTTGCAAAGAGCCTAAGGAGGCTTCCACACCTAATTCTCCCAGAAAGGCTGTAAGGCTTTCAAGGACCAAAAGGGGGCACTCTTAACACTCGCTCCCAAGCCCAGTCAATAATACCATTCTGATGAATAAATAGTGCAGAAACAGTGCAGTGCTTTAAGATCAGTCTTGATGGCAGCAGAATGGAGTGAAAGAAACCACTCTCATCACCAGGGATTTATGTTTTTTTTAATCTTTGACTTTCATTGACTAGAAATGGAATCTCCAAATCTTAGGGAGGTTGTTAAGATTAAATAGGATAAACGAACAAAAAAACTGCTTTGCACAAAGCCTTGGCACATCTATTATAAATGCTCAGAAAGACCAGCTACTGTATAAGCATATGCTCAGAGATTTCTCTCCCTCTTTCTACCTAGGTCTTGACTGGCTCATAGCACTAGGGTATAATTGCAGAATGAGTCTCTTTATTAGGCAGCGTTATACAGGGAGTGAGGGGTGACCATTATTTACTCAACTCCTACTGTGTGCTGGGCACTTTATGTGCATTGTCTTGTTATCACGACTTTATAGAGGAGGAACTTGAGGCTCAGGGAGCCTAATTATACTACCCCGGTATCTGGCAGAGGCAGAATTTGAACCTGTGTCTGTCTGATCAATTCTAAGACTGAGCCCTTTCCACTAGATAAGGGAACAATAACTCAACACCAATTTATCACAATACATTATTTTCTCATGTAGTCTCAGACTCCCACAAACACTTTATGAGAGCCTGAAGCCCAGCACTGAGAAATTCCAATCACCTGTAGATACAATTCCAATCTTACTCAAGGACATAATGTAAAATTCTTAAAAATTTCAGCAAAACATGTTTGTGGAGAGGTGCAGAGGGCAGTACTGAGGAACTAGGTAATGGAGATCATTCCTTTGCCACCAACCTTCAAAGATACCTGTTGGTACCTGCAGGATCCACATTTATTCTCCTTTCAGTGGGTCTCTCCAGGCTCCTATGCCAACCCCCAAGTCCCCAAACTTCACAGAGCCAAGTCTGGAACTTTTTTGAACACCAGTGTTCTTCCATTTTCCCTTCTAGGATCTTTATTCAATGTGCAGATTTCTGCTGTCATAGGAGTTTATAGTCTGGATTCCAGCCACCCAGTATTTTGGGAGGTGAAAAGAGAGAGAGCTGTTGCTCAAAAAGGCAACTGTCACACATCAAGCCAGGCTATGAGGATGGTCTGAGCTAGAAAGACTGCGTGGAGTGAGGTGTGTTTTCACCTCCCTCACAAAGGCTAATGGCCACCCACCTGTTCCTTCCTGATAGGTGCTCAGCGATCAAGAGTAGAAATGCTTTGACTTGGAAAAGAAAGATTCTTTGCTGAGATGTAAATCACGTTTGCCTTGTGATTTCCCTGCGGAGCCCAGAGTGGGTGAATGGATTACAGCTGAAGGGTGTGTTGACTCTCAAAAGGATAGCTCCTTCGCCAAAGCAGGAAAGCCCTCAGCTCCACGTAAGATTAGGTGTTCTCTAATTGCACATAGGGAGTGCTGTCCTTTTACTGGAAGGACAGATTGGCTGGTGCCACCAGGTCCTTCAGGGAATCTTCAGAATCAGCATCTCTTTTCATCTCTGTGCATCACTGAGAAACTATTTTCAATGCTGGATACTCTTTCCAATGAGGACTAGCTATGTGTACCTAACGTTTACACTGAGCCAGTATTTTCCAAGGTGGTAGTAAAGGCTCTGAGAAGTCCTGTAGTAAAGAAACCTATGTCACTTTACTTAATCCAGAGATTCTCATATACATCTGACCACAGAACCTCTTTAGCATAACATCTATTACTATCCCATGGCACCAATTTAGTTATAAACACATAAACTCTTGAAACTGCTTGGACAGGATAACCTCAACTTATTGATGGGTTTGGATAGACTATTTAAAGCAGAACTATTGGTCACATATTTGGGATAAAACCTAAAGCTGCCTTAGCGGTCTGTCTGGATTATTTTTAGATCTGTGTAAGCATGTGTGCGTGTGTTTATATATACTACATATAAATATGCATTTTAACTGTGAGGTTAGAAGATGAGGGGGAAAAGAGAATATTACCTTTTACAAGAAAGCAACCGGTGTCCTGCAGGGCAAGGGGAAAATCTGCGAATTTGAAAGCATTATCGCCATCTCCTATGCTGGCAGCCTCTGTTCACAGCTTCCTGTAATGATGGAAACACCTGGGCTCCTGCTCTCATTGAGCACCTTGACGATCAGAGATGACACCCCCTTTTCAGCACCCTCCCAGAGCCCCACCAATTCAGCACTCAAAGCACTTCTTCCCCAGTCACTGATGCCCATTAGCTGTGCTCATGTGCGTCCTTTTGGATGATGGATCAGTTCAAAAATTAATGAGGGTTTTTCCAGTGTTGTGATTTAATTTTCATTTGCAGAGCATGTTTGAAACCTTCTAAAGAAAATTCTCAGAAAACAGCTCTGTAAAAAATCGTACAATTATATATATTTTTTAATTGTTGCAATGTCATGGGGGTTGTTTTTAAATTATTTTAAATGAAATATAACATTGTTTTCTGAAATAGAACTTCAGCCATGTTTTTTTTTTCTTTTTAATTGTCACATATAGGGTGATTTTAAAGTAAATAAGAGCACAAGGTTCATATTATTTTAAATGTATATTGTATTTGTCTTCTCAACGCTGTGGTTTTTAGGTCTGTGAATAGCATCATAGTATGGAGCCAGTCTATTAAGCAGCCTGTTTGGGTAAGGAAACCCTTTCGACCAGCACAATGTTGTATTACTCACTGTGTCCTTCCAATATGGTTAGAATCCCACAACCTAAATGATCATTTGTTGAACAAATTCATGCTTTTATTAGTCAAAATACAGAGAAAACAGAGCCTCCCTGTTTCAAGATATTTGCTAATGCATGGTTAATTATCACATATAGCTTACTATAATTCATTTTACAGGGGAGACCTCCTGCAGGTAACATACTAGCAGTTTATGAACCGAAATAACCCCACTATAGATTAGAGCTGTTCCAGGGCCGGTCAGACAGTTGGTGCTTCTAGACCTTCTCACTTCACATTGCTAATTCGAACAAGGCTTTATTTTTATATTTGTCAGCAGCAAGACTGTAGGATGGTTGTTAAACTTCTCCCAGGCCTAATTAGAGCGGCAATGCTCGCATTCATAATGAAGCTCGTGTCTTGCTCCGGAGTTAGTGAGCAGGACTGTTACAGTAGCTTCCTGGCAGGCCGTAGCTGGCAGTTTTAAGGTAGCTAGTGGCTGCAATATTAAGTGACTGTTGAAATTCATTGACTCCACCACGGCTAATGTGTCTAGATGACAACAAGTTTACACGGTTCTTTTATAGTTACAGCAAATGGGTCCATTTAAATATTTATTAGGTGATTATGGTGATGTGAAATGAAAAAAAAAAAAAGGAAAGTGCAATCTCACAAGTATGGCTGTTTTTAACTGTTTACGTGGGGCCGAGATCATGGTATCACTCAAAATCACCGCATCTTTCCCTTATAAATATTTATACTAGATCAGCAGCGATGAATGCTAATTTATTTGCATTTTGTTTCTTTATTGACTTCTCCCTGGGCAGAGGGTGGCTGTGAAAAGGTGTGCAGGCTTACTGGGTCAGAGGACATTTCCACCAGCCAACCAAGTGGCATTTTGATTAGCCGGGGGAAAGTTCATTTCACCAAAACCGAAGAGCTCTTTCTGCTCTTGGAGATGCAGCCTGAGAGAGTATTCAGGCAGCTGGGGTGCTGCCCTCTCCCAAAGTTGATGTGCGTGCTGGCAAGCAGCTTCGCCTCCAAAAGACTGCTTTTCTGTATGGCGACTTGTCAAACTCGGATTGAATCGGGTGAGGCTGGCCGATCTATCTGGGTGTTTGTCAGACTTCTAACTCCATTTTTTTTTTCCTTATTCTGCGAGCCATTTAAAGGACTGCATTTTCACAGAAGCAGGAAGGCATCTATCTGAAATTGAATTTAGCATCTGAGATGGGGGGGGGTGTTAAAAGGAACCCAGCTCTGTTCTGTAAAGATTAAATGTACGTGATACCAGAGAACTCAAGGAGCCAGAGGGAACTGTCAAAAAAATTCAGACAGGTAAAGGGCAGAAGGAGGTTTTCACTTTGCATTTGACTGTTTTGACTGTGTATGCAGCTTAGAGCATGAGATACTGATTCCCAGTTCACCATTCATAATGCTATTTGTTAGTGTGTTCCCCCTGTCTTGAAATAAGCAGCATCTGTATAGACTTGGCATGTAGAGTTTTCAGGAGGTTTCTGGAAGTACCTTTTGAAATAGTCCATTACTACATTTAGGATGCCCTGGAGGTCTGAGGACTGTCCAAATAAAAATTTTCATGAAACACAGAGGCCACTGAATCAGAAGAATATCTCAAGTTATTATAGTTGCTTCAGTTAGTAAAAAAAACAAAAACAAAACAAACTAAAAAGAGCCCTTGATCTCTGACTCTAGCTGTGTATCTCTCTCTCTCTCTCTCACTCTCTCTCTCTCTTTATATATAAAATGTGCTAGTCTCGCCTAAGAACTGGACCTGTTTCAGTGGGTTCCAGTCTTGGACCTGTTCCAAGGGCATTAATTACTAAAGAGTGTAGAACCGCCTCATTGTATGATCAGTAGTGTATCCCTCTAGGACAGGGATGTCGCAGGAGTCAACTGCAGTGGCGAGTCTACAAACGCAGGTGATCAGAGATGTAAAGTTAGGTGGGAAGCTCTCTATTAAGGAAGTTCTGGGGTGACTCTTTGGTCATGTGAAGAGTCCTCTGATGATGCAAATTATTATCCTCAAATCTACCGATCTGTCATCTAACCTTGAAAAACCCAAGTACGTGATGTGACCTCTCAGGCTCAAAAATGTAACCGTGGGTCCCTGTTGATGCAGATCTCTGGCTTCATTTACTGTCCGCGGTCAGAGCTCTTTGCAGGAGGCCCATAATAGGCAGTTTGTCATTTCTTTTTAGTTTGAATCTTCTGAGCTGTGGGGATAGTGTGCAGAAGTGGCTCACTCTGTGCAAAAGAAAACCTGTATCTCCCTCCAGTCTTGTTTTTCCCAGTTAATAAAAAGATATCTTTTAATCCTTTCACTGCAGTGAGAAAACGTTTGCTCTCCCCATTTGATAAATGAGAAAACATGAAATTAGAGAAACTTCTGAGTTTTCTGGAGATCTCAGGGTGGGCTGCCGCCCTGTGCCATTCCATACTGAGGTATTGGTGAGGATGTGTCCCTGGCAATGTGGCCACCCGCTCTCAAGAGTGTACCTCTTACAACCAGGAAGCCTCCACTGTAATGAGTTTCCTACTGCATTTCATAAAAGATTCAGTTGAGCAATATTTACTCAGAAGTTTTCAATTTCTTAAAGTGATTGTATAAAGCAAGGCCCCTCTCTAATAGGTTTTCCCGAAATCAGAACACATCAATATACCATAGGTGGAGGAGGTCACTAGGAAAGGTAATATTTGTTGTATTTTTTCTTGGCCCTGATGTGTACACCTGTGTGTGTGTGTTTGTGTGTACATGTGTGCACACACACATATCTGTATTTCTTCCTTTGTGCTCACAGATTTGGGCTCTGGGTTCCATAGCATTGCTGTGTATCCTAATGTCATGTCCCTGAGTCTCTACCCATGGATGATCTTCTCCCCTTGACTCTCAGGCCTTGTCAGTATGGATCATGGGTGAATCTACAGTCCTGGCTGAATTGTGTAATAGAAGAATTATAGGTAGGAAATCAATTAATTAATAAGTGATGGTATGGCTTTCCAGAGCTATAAGCTGAAAGTATATTAGGTTTACTTCAAGTTATTCTATACCCTATTATAAAACACTAGAGTATCAAATTGTACACGCTAGTGTAAAATATCCTGGTATAAGGCAATGTCAGTTCCTCCTACCCCCACCTCAATCAACCTTTTCCTTCACTTTTAGCAGTTATTGAAGCTTGAGAATAGAGCAAATAGAACTTTTTTTTTAAAAGATTTTATTTATTTATCTGACAGAGATAGAGACAGCCAGCGAAAGAGGGAACACAAGCGGGGGAGTGGGAGAGGAAGAAGCAGGCTCATAGCAGAGGAGCCTGATGTGGGGCTCGATCCTGGAACACCGGGATCACGCCCTGAGCTGAAGGCAGACGCTTAACCGCTGTGCCACCCAGGCGCCCCGCAAATAGAACTCTTAATCAATAACCTCGGGGAAAGAGAAACACAAAATAGATTCAGAAGGTTAGGATGTTCTTCTAATCAGTGTGAGTCACTTCCCAGCCTCCAGAGCAAAAGCATCTGTGGGTCGCAGGGAACAACTGTTTTTAAGTCTTGCTAAACTAAAACAAGTTAATCTCCCTCTCGTTTATGTTCTCTTAAAAATAATCTATGTATTTGAGAATCTCCAGCTAGCTTCTCAGTAGATGATACTGAGATCTCAGAAGGCTAATAATAGCTTTGTGATGTTGTACAAAGAACACCAGGCAAGGAATCCAGAGAACTGTGTTCTAATTCAAACTCCATCATTGGGTGGTGTTAGGCTAGTCAGTTTTCCTGATCTATTAAACTGAAGCAGAAAACAGTCCCTGCTTTTCACTGGGTATTTATAAGGTCAGGTACACACATATACACACATGTATGCGTGTATACATGTATAAACACACATATTTTGCAAACCGCATACTGCTGCACATATACTACATTTTAGGTAATTATCATTGCATTTTAAAGTTACCTTGGCATCTTAGAGCCCTTATAAAAGGAACAAGCTAGAATGAACAATCCTAGACTCTGATTTTTACAGCAGAGCTGGCTATATGAAATTGAGCAAGTTCTTCAAACTGTTGGAGAAATTCCCCATTATATGAAATAGGGATGATGACAATCTCTGGCCTTCCTCCAGAAAGTTTTGCTGTCTGGCTCAAGGCTCCACCTCTTCCCCTAAAGAATGTTACCAGGAAGATTCACTCTTCAGGAAGCAAAGCACCCCTTATCCACTTTTCAACACACTCTTTACCCTAAGAGTCCATCCAGATAACACATCAGAAGACAAAACAGTAACACCAATACTTAGGTAAGACACACCTTGTATAATAGTTGATTGAGGTGGGGGTAGGAGGAACTGACATTCTGGTGATTCAGTTTGGAATGATCCCAGTGAACACAAAAGAGGATGGGCAGCCCATGAAACCTGTTTGAATACATGGGAGGTGAGGGTGGGGTGTCAGTGGTTGGGGGGCTTTCTGCACTTAGATCTCAAAAGATCCAATTCAGAAAATGGATTTGAATCAGAAGATGCAATATTAGTACCATTCACTTTCTGGTTGCTGCGAAAGCAGAATACCATAACGGACTAAATCTTTGGTAAGATCCTCATGTCACCAGAGCCTGCCATAAAGCTACACAGAGTAGGTATCTAACAGTTGTCAAAATGAACCACAGTGCTGGGTAACAGAAAGAAGGAAGAACACCCAACTTGTATTACGTTTTCAGATTTTCTAGCAAGAATTATCTTCACATCAAATAAACAGTATAAAGAAGGGAATTCAGGTTGGGATATAGAGAGATCAATTAGAAATCTGCGAGTTCAAGTTTTCAGGCCTCAAAAAGTTTTATTTGCAAAGTTTTTATGCTGAAAATACATATCCATATATCCTCTTAGCAATCTTACTGTTTATCTTTGAGATGATATATAATGAATGGAGGCGTTCTCAGAAGACTAGTGATCAGAAGATATCCAAGTTCACTAACATTTAATTCCTTAAACTTAAATTTTTATTAAAATCCTTGGCAAAATTCTGGAAAAGATGATTAAATTGTAGGTTCAAAAATTTTGAAAGAGTAAAGTGATCACCAAAAATCTACATTTGTTCATCAAGAACAAATCACGACATGGTATCTTCATTCCTCTTTAAGCTAAAATTTACTGTGTTGATGAGTTAAGAGAGCACCCCAAAAGAGAGTACTTATTAATTTCAGCCAGACATTCACCAGTCTCCACAGTGGATTCACAATGGGTTAAATAACTGTGCTCAAAGACTGTGACATCCTGGAGGAAATTCTGTAGCATGAGAACCCAGGGCTCTCCCCTTGGCTATGACCTGCTCTGTTCGCTGCCAAATTTGTGTTTATCAGCAGAGCCTTTGAATTTGAGTCCATGCCATCTTCTTCTCATTACGCTGTGTTGCTGAGGATGAAAGGTTTAAAATCATCCCGTATCAGGAAATGTTGACAGAACAGGCAACACTCAGCCTAGAGAAGGAAGAAAGGGACCACCCCATTTATACTGGCTGCTCAGAAGTCACCATGTTTGTTTGTTTTTTTTTCTTGTCTCACTCTCCATTCTCCATTACCTCATTGTGACATTACACATTACTAACTATCCCATTCTCTTATAATGTCTTCTCTTGATTTCCACAGTGGTACATTATCCTTGTTTTGTAACTTTCTTCTTTATTCCCCTTTATCTATTTCATTATTAGTTAATTCACTTCCTCTGGCAACTGGATTGGGATAACGTTCAGTCCTTCATTTCGGCTCTTGTGTTCTTCTTCCCTTGGAGTACTTGTATGCACCCACCTCTGCATTAATGGTTCCTAAGTCTGTGAACCCAAGCCTGAGCACTTTCCTAAGCTCAAGTCCCACTTAAGCAATTGCTCAATAGACATGCGTGTTTAGAAGTCCAGCAATCATCTCAAAACAAAATGTCTAAAACATAACTGATCTTTTAAAACCCACGCTTCGTCTTGGCTTCCCTTAGTCTATTAACAGTACCACCATTTTTTAGGTCAACACTTGAGAGAAGTTTCTGACTTTCCACATATTTTTCTCTCATATCCACCTGATTATGAATTTGTGTCAGTTCATCATTTATAGAGTCTTTTGGGTTCATCCATTCATTTCCATTTTTTCACAGCCACAGCCTAAGCCAGGTGTTGACCAAATCATTGCACTGTCTTTCAGCTTGTTTCCCTGCCTCTCTTTGTAACATCTCCTGCATTTTACTGTAAGACCAACCATTGAGAAGTGAGAAGGATGGGTCTTTCATCATGCTACTTCCTTTCTGGAATGGCCTGCCATGTCCATCCAACTGGAAGGCCTTCTTAACTTCTTGCTTTCCAAATCCTAGCCTACCTTCAAAGTCCAATCTAAGTTCTTTTTCCTCCTGTGATGGAGGTTTTGAATCCCAGCTCTGCTAGTTCCTAGCTATGTGACCTTGGGCAAGCTACTTAACCTTTCTGTGTCAGTTTCCTCATCGAAAAAGAGAGAGTATGCTAACAGTACTTACATCGTAGGATAGTGAGGAGGATTAAATGAGTTAGTATCATTCGAGCACTCAGAACTAGTAAGTGCTATACAAGACATTAAATAAATTAAAATTTGTATATTCTCTAGCTATTCCAAATTAGAAGTTATCCCTTCCCTTATTCTCACCATTACTATATTACAGCTAAAACCCATTATCTTCCCTATTTACTGAATTATGTTGTCACTTTATGCTCCTACATATGATGTCTGTTAGCCACCCACATCAACTGAAAGCTTGAGGGTAAACGCCACATGATACATTTTTCATATCTCCACGACCCCTAGTTATTAACTTACCTATTGTGGTTGTGCAAGTAATGATCTCACACTGATATGCCCCTGATTTTCCAAAGTGATCGTCTTGATTCTCCAATTCTCAATCTACCATCTTGGCTTTATTACTAGATCTGGCCTCACTGATCTTCTCCAGAGAGTTGGTTTGAATGGTGCAGTCTACCTCTCTTGCAGGCCATCTCCAGTGCTACATTTATCAGGGACATTGGGCCTTGGCAGGCAGACAAGAAATACATTCTGTGGACAGAGCCACTGCAAGCCAAACTTGCCAGTAGAGTTCCTGCAGTTTGCTGACAGTCATGTGGTTGTTTTCCAAGCCTCTAATATGGAATACCGTAGGGTCTTTAAGGAGGAATAGTTGAAGATTGGAGCCTGCTGGCTACTTTACCTCCATTTTTTTTTTCTTTGGGAGATCATGTGCCTGATGTTTAACTCTAAAATAACCTGGGATTCCAAAGCTGTCCCAGAAAGAATGGTCCAGCAAAAGAGTGAAGTTTTGGATTGAATTGGTGTGAATGCTTCAGCAAATCTTCTGAAGACCATCCAAAGCCACACATAAGTAATGAGTTTGGAATGGCAACAGGAATGCATGGGATGTGGCCTTCTGAGTCAGCCATATAGTGTTCTTGGAGTGGTGGGCTATTTCAGATAAAGGACCATTTGAAAAACATTTATCAGGGTGTGGTGGGGGAAAAGCTTTCTTTGAGTAAATAGTTCCAATGCACTTTGTATTTCTGCACCAAGTCCCCACCCCTGTGCCATGATATCCGTTTAGGCACAGCACTCAGGGTAGAGGTAGTTAGTGTCCACAAAGTTATGAACTGATGCATACCAAAGAAAGCTCTGATATCCTTATCCAAAAAGCACTACCAACCCCATGCCTCCCCATTTCTTTATAACCAGGGTGTTGCTGGGTCTAATTTTATTGTCTAGGCAATTTCATAGGAGTTAAAAAAAAAAAAAGCTACACAGATGCAGCTCTGATAATTCCATTGACTGGATGGAAATGACAAGTTGAAAATATCCTTACCAGGTTGCCCCTTATAGCTTACATCAAAGGTTAGTTGTTGGCCAGGTTCACTCCGTGAAGAGTAAATCATTCCTCTGGCCAAATGGGAGACACTTTTGGAAGCACATAGCCTTTATAAACCAATAATGGATTTGAAGGACACTGCATAAGAATGTTACTCATTTGTGCCTGATGCCTGAAAGCTTAAACCACCTGCAGACAGGTTTCCAGAATGAAATTCAGACCCTAGAAAATTCTGCCTTTAAAGACAGCCAGCTGGGGCGCCTGGGTGGCACAGCGGTTAAGCGTCTGCCTTGGGCTCAGGGCGTGATCCCGGCGTTATGGGATCGAGCCCCACGTCAGGCTCCTCCACTAGGAGCCTGCTTCTTCCTCTCCCACTCCCCCTGCTTGTGTTCCCTCTCTCGCTGGCTGTCTCTATCTCTGTCGATTAAATAAATAAAATCTTTTAAAAAAATAAATAAAGACAGCCAGCCATACCTCAGAAAGGCTCTCTGTCTTTCAGGTTTTCCATTTGTCCATCCATCCTAACCTATATTTCCTGATGCTGACATCTTAACTCCTTGTGAGTCAGGATGGTCCCCAAACAGCACATTCTCGCTGGTTTGCACCAGTGGACTAGAGCTATTTGGCCTTGACATGCTTTATCCGATTTGTGTTTCGCTGTAGCACATCTGCTTTCTCAGACTGCGATCTCTCTCTTGTCTGCCTCTCCAGCATAAAGTTACTTCCCCTCCACCCTGCTCATGCTCCGCATACCCAGTTCATACAAACTCCATGTGATTCCCCAGTTCCACCATTTCTTCTGTTTGGTGAGCCTGCCCAGAGGCAGGCTCTGATCATCCACCCTGGAATGCATTTAGATGTTGAAACAGATGACACCCACCGACGAGTATGAATTAATATTTACTTGGTAGGACAAGCTGGGATTCCCAGGAAGAGAATAGGACACACAAGAGTCTGAAGATGAGAAGGAGAGTGAAAGAGGCTAAGGCGGAGGTGGCTTTGGGCTTCTTTTGTTATTAGGATGTGGGGCCAAGGTGAGGAGCTCTCTGCATTGTGGGCTGGAGGCTGTACCATTTGAAATTCCAGCCAATGCACCTCTGCATGCTGACCTTCCTTCTGGGGTCTCATAGATATTAGTGGAGAGGAGGGATAAACAGCAAGGGGATCCAAAGGGTCCATCAACATTCAAATGCCAAACATAGAGTCATCCCCTTCATGACACAAACCTTCAAGCCTTCACACAGGTAGCTCTTCCTGTAGGCAGATGCCAACCTGTCCTTCAAACTGCCCTTGGGAATCACCTCCTCCAGAAAGTCTCCCTGATGCTCCCCACAGCTGCATTAGACTGTGCTCCTTTCTGTTGCAGTCATGTCCTGTGCTTGCCTCTATATTTATAGCACTTATCACATACAATCTTTGTAGCACATTGAAGTGTGTCCCCAAAAAGATATGTTTAAGTCCTAACCCCCAGTGCCTATGATCATGACTTTATTTGGAAATAGGGTCTTTGCAGATGTAATTTAGTTAAGGGAATCAGGATGAGGTCATCCTGGTTTTAGAGTGGACCCCCGATCCAGTGGATTTAGAAAGGAGAGGAAATTTGACACAGAGATGCAGTGGGAAGGCCATATGAGGATGCAGGCACAGAATGGAGCTCTACAGCTATGAGCCAGGGACCACCAGAGATTTCCAGCGGCCACCAGAAGCTAGGAGAGGGGCAAAGAATAGATGCTCTTTCAAAGCCCCACAAAGGAACCAACTCTACTGATACCTGCCTTTCAGTCTTCTGGCCTCTAGAACTGTGAGAGAAAAAAATTCTATTATTTTAAATCACCCAGTTTCTGATAATTTGCTACAATAACACTAGCAAACTAAAATTTAATAATTGTATACCTAGATTTTTATCTTCATCGCAAGAGCTGTGAGCTGGAGGGCATAGGTTGTGTTTTGTGCATCTTTAGAACCCTATAGCCTAGCACCATGCCTGGCACAAATAGAGAAACACCTGAAATGATTTCTGGAGAAAAAAAACAACTACTAAGCTTAAACCAAATGAATGTAGGAGAAAAGAGCCCCTGAAATTAGCTCTAAGCAGGAGTATTTCCACTGAACCTACTAGCTTTGGAGAAATCACAAAAGCCTCAATCTTTATGTACAGTCCAGGATGCAGTACTGTTTCCACTTTAGGTTAGACATTTCTTTACGTTTTGCCTGCAGGTGGATTTCTAGAATTACTGGGTGGTGGTGAGAGCCCCTGAGCCGATCCATACAGGCCTGAAGTGCTCTGGCACACATGCCAGCTTTCTCTCTGGGTCCATGTTAACCAGCTTCATCGAGAAGATGGACAAGCAGCCCGGACACTCTGATTTAAACCACATGCCCTCCTGGGAGTCCCTGGAATGAGGGTACCAATGGTGCAAATAATCTGCTGTTTGGTTTGGGTGCTTTCTTCTCTAGCTTAGCAAAGAGATGATTTTTTTTTTCCTCAGGAGGAGGTGATTGAGTGAGGATGAAAATATTTACTTAGAGACCACCTAGGCCAGGTCTGAAAACTCCTGAGCCAGGTGGGAACTTCAGCCCAAGGAGAATTCTCTGTTTTGTTAAAGAAAAAGAAATTGCAGATGGGCAGCCTGGGAGCACACTGGAGCAGACGTCTGAGGCACGAATCCCTGAGGCAGACCCAGTGACCACTGCCCTTCCGTGCTTTTCCATCGCCTCATTTTAAAGACGACAAACAGCCCGGCCACTTGTTTAAAGCTCAGCATTTTCTTTTTCCTCCTTCTTCTCTCTTACTCTTTTTTTCTAAAAGCCACAAGAGTGTTAGGTGATTTTTCCCTCCCTGCCTGGAGAACATTTACTACAGATGCTTAATCTTTTCTCTCTCTTTTTTTTTTTTTTTAAAGATTTTATTTATTTGACAGAGATAGAGACAGCCAGCGAGAGAGGGAACACAAGCAGGGGGAGTGGGAGAGGAAGAAGCAGGCTCATAGCGGAGGAGCCTGATGTGGGGCTCGATCCCATAACGCCGGGATCACGCCCTGAGCCGAAGGCAGACGCTTAACTGCTGTGCCACCCAGGCGCCCCAATCTTTTCTCTCTCTTTGGGGCAGCTCAGGCCTTTGGACCCAGGCGCTGAATCTTTGTCTTGGCAGACATGCTGCGCACACATATGGGGTCGGTGCTTGTATTTGAGCCTGTTCAACAAGGCAGGCAGGAGTGAGGAGCAAGCACTGACTGGGTAGTGAGCAGGCAGTGTGGAACGGGTGCAAAAGAAGTAGAAGCATTCCTCCCTACCTTCGAGGAGCTTCCAGACACACACACACACACGAGAAGTTGAAAACAAATAACTTTTTTTTTTTGCCAGCGGATGTGTAAAATTGGTATTTTTCATCTTTTAAAGAATCTTCAGATCTATGACATTTCATCTTTATAAAATTCCTGGGGTATGAGGCAAATGGTATGACTTTCGTTTTATAGACATGGAAACAGAGAGGTTATATGAATGGACCAAAATCATATAACTTATTTGTGTCAAAATAGGACCCAAATCCCATCCTGCTCGTTACCACTTCTGGTAGTTTCCACCTTAATAAGAGCAGCTAACCTCTGTTGGATGCTTTCTCTTGGTTAGGTCATCTTCTGAACACTTTACCTGCATTATCTCTTTAAATCTTTACAAGGATCCGCTAAAAGAGGGACAGTTATTATTTCTATCTTACAGGAAAAGAAACTGAGACTTGTCCAGGTAACAGAGCTAGTTAGTAGTAAAACCAGAATTAAAAACCAAGTCCATCTCACTCAAAAATTCATCTTTGTAACTCTGTAAATTTTAAGGTTCCATTTGCTTAGAGGATACAGAAAAAGCAGTAGTTAGCATTGAAGGATTTGATCAAGGGAACTTCTTGAAGGATGTGAACATTGGGTCTACTTAAGAGAATAAGAGGGAAGTATATATCGCACAGTTAAAACAGGTGAGGACCTTTGGAAGAGCCGCTGATCTAACTAGCTCCCTACCCAGATGACATGGTTCTCTAAATTTTATAGGTAAAGGACTGAGGCTTGGAGAGATCAGGTATCCTGCTCACAGTTCCACAGCTAGGACCTTCATGAGAGTTAGGACTCACATTCTGGTTTGTCTGACCTCCGATGAGTCTCAGGTATCTACCACATTTAATGGCACTGTGAAGGCAGATGGCGACCAAGGCCATGCACACCGCGTGTGAAATCCATAAGGTTGGGCATGATCCATTTGTTTCCAGGGGACTTGCAGGGGCTTTCATGGATTGAAGTCACATATATGTGTTGGAGGACATAGGGGACGTGGCTAAGATGCCCAGGGCACAAAATTGCTGGGACTTAGTGGCACTAGCTTTCCATTTTCTCTCTTGATAATTTTTTTTTTTTAATTTTCTTCTGCGCTGTAGCAGAACACAGATCTGTATGCATTTCCATAGTTTATTTAGTTTGGTTCAGATTCTTTTAACATGTCTGTCATCTTGCTGACAGATGCAAATACCCTCCTACTTTCCTCCTCTAATACTACATTCATGGAGAATAATACTAATGGCCGCTACCATTTTTTGAGTACACATACAAGGGAATAGCCTACATTAGCTTATAGAATTCTTGCAACAACTGTGCAAGGTAGGTAGGTATTATTTATCCCATTTTTGAGATGAGGAAACTGAAGAAAGGAGAGTTTACCTAATTTGTTCAGATCCCACAGGGAGTAAATGGCAAAGCCAAAATGTGAACTTGGGTCTGTGTGATTCCAGAATTCATGCTCTTTCCATTGCCTGGAGGTAATTGGATAGGCTCTACACGGAGGCAGTGGGGGAAAAGTCTTTTAAGGTCATGTTGTGTATTTTAATTTAAGATAATAAATAATAGGGAAGGGGATGACATGATGGAAATGGTGCTTAGGGCAGGTGGGGAGAGTCTGGAGGCAAGAAAAACCTTCCTCAGAGGCTGCAAATAGCAACAGGAATTTGGAATATTGAGCACCTGGATAAGGTTGCTGGCTATAGAAATAGGAAATGGCATCTCAGGACCAGTAGACTTTGTAGAAAAATAATTGATGAGATTTGAATCATAACCAAAGGGAAGAGAAGAGCTAAAAGGGATACAGAAGGCAAATTCTTGAGAAGGAGGGGCACATGACCATAGCCCTGAGATAGGAGACTGGTGGTTATGTAAAGGGATTTGAAGGGCAGGGGTGGTTTCCTCCTCAGGGTTAAGCAAAGAGAGCAAGAAGTGGGGCAGCCACTGTGAACAGTTGGGCCACAGGCCATCATACCAGTGACTCTACAGCTGTTCATGGGTGAGGAAATATCTTCCCTGAAGAGGGGGTCTCACCATTGCCAGCCCCTCCCCGGATGCGACGCCTTGAGTTTATGCTGGCTAAGAGCGGGAAAAAAAGATGCTTAAGGCCAGTGACAAAAAGGACCTGCATTGAGTCATGCACGTGTCTACACCTGGCATGGCATTCTGTTTGCCATAGTGACACACACACACCCCTACCTTTTTCCCACCAATCTGCCAGCCCAGTCCTGCACCACGGAAGCATGAGGGAGGACCTCCTCTGGAGCTGTCCAGCTCTCGGGAGCACTGACCAATCCCATCACCACTTCAAACAAAGCCACAACTCCTGAGAAAGAGGTAGGTTTTCCATGATTTTTTTCCCATTCTTTTATATCCAATTATGGTAGCACCCTCTACTTCATGAAGTAGCATGTTTAGATCACTTATGCCCCTACCTTGTTACCTCCTGGATGTTCTCACATGTGTTTTGTGATCTGAATTATTGACAACAACTATACGCCCCTGCCTACTGATGCCTATGCTCACACTCTGGAAAGTTCCATGTAGGGCAAAAGTCACGAAGTGGCAGTGCATGAACTAGATATATTTTGTTTGTCCTACACAGTGTTTGTTAACATTTTGAATCAACATTTTTAAATTGGGAAATTTCACACATTTTCACATTTTCAGCTTTTCTTTAAAAAGTGAAAAACTCTGGCAGTCCTCGGCTGCAATCCTACATGTCAGCGAGTGGCTGGAGTTACTACTGTTCCCTAAACACAAAGCATTTGGTCTCTGTTTTACCACAGTCTCCACCACTCCCTATTACCTATTACCTTACACAATGCCTACTGCCTTCATTTACCTCACTTATTTGGTCTCTGTAGGCATTTAACTTTGAGACTGTAATGTATGATAATGGTATTAGTTTGAACGGAAGTTAGTGGGTGTCCAGAAAATATGAATGAACTTGAGTAGTAAGTGTGGCTGAATTCTCATTTCTTCCCCCTTCCTTCTCCTCCTCCTCCATCTTCTTCGTGTACTCTCTGCTCAAAATGCACAGCACCTCATAATGAATGCTGAGTGTAAGATACTGCTCCTTCCTCCCAGTGAAGCATAGCATAATTCCAAGTAAGCATTTTCCCACCAAAGCCCTCCTTCCATGGCACCTTATACACAGCTCCCTGGCACAGGCGGAGAGGTCTGGCAAGTTGATTTGGGGTGCCATCTGTGACATTGCCTTTGGTTGCATTACATTTCCAGCAGAGTAAAATGCAAGGGAAAGAAAGTGATGAAATGAGATGACCTGAGTATTTCAGAGAAGACATGAGACACTGGGTGAGGCAGTAGAGTCTCTGAGGCAGAGCTGGGAAGGACAGATGACAGAAAGCCTGAGATACTGGACTTGGTCTGAGGGCAGTGGACAGATGCGGCAGCATCTTACTCTGAAGACTGACATGACCTGATAGGAGGGTCAGAGTCAGAGGCATGCAACCGGAGGGGAGGGGACCTGAGGTTAGAAGCCACTCAGGAAGATGTGAGGGGGCATTTTGAGGCATGGAGTCCGGTCTGTCCCCTGCTCACTTGGTATGTAACTCTGGACCTCAGTCTTCATCTGTGACCGTCAGATGACCTGAAAGCATTGGTCTTTTTGGCAGAGACTCTGGCACCTAGCACTTTCCACCTGCTGTTCCCATCATGAAGGTGCAGTCAGGACAGGACCCTGATCCCTTTGGCTGGAATCTTCCCTGGTTGACAGTTTAGTGCTGTAAGCCAAACAAAGTACATCCTGTGTCAGCATCCCCTAGAGAGGATGAAAGGGAAACATGGGCCCCAATATCCCAACCGAAAAGAAGGTTCAGAATGCTGTTTTCTTGTGGTTATGCCCCAGTTGGAACTTGTGTATTTTGGTAGTAGGTTTTGATAGATTTAGATTAGTCTTTTTGTGAGAGAGAAATAGCATCCGAGATGGAGCTATCTCCAACCCTTCTACCACCACATCATGTGCTTTACCCAGGGTTTCTTTCGAGCAGGCAGCCTGAAAAAGCCAAGGGTATTGACAAGAAGAAATAAGCAGGGACCCTGCAAGCCTGACTGGGTCTGTTTGCAGCTCAAGATCTCCTGAGATTTTATAGCCACAGTCTGACAGACAAAACCACTGAGAGAGCTGGTTTTCATCCATTAAATAAATGCATTACTTCTTTTACTCTCAGCTACACTTACTGCAATTGGCTTAAGTAATATGTAAGGACCAAGTCCTTCATTTTACATAAATCTTAAATTTCACAGGGAGATACTATGCCATCAACATCTCTTGAGTCCTCCCTGGGGCCTAATGTAGTTGACACTCAGTAAAACATCACAAATGGACTCCTTGCTCTTCAGTGCTTGAGTGTAGGTGTCATGCACCTGCTATGCAATAGGCATAGGGCTAGGTATTTAAGAAGAAGAAGAAGGAATGAAGCATGGTGCTTTCCCTCAGAGAGATGATATCCTGGTAGGGGAAGTCCCTATGATCAGACACGCAGGTACCAGTGACTGCGTCAGTGTGGTAAGTATTATGAGTGCTATGGAAGCTGAGCTTGGGGATAGTGATGGAAAGTTCCCAGAGCGACTGTTGCCAGAGCTGGGACTTAGGAGGTGAGTAATATAAGACTCTCGCCATCTTGCCGGGAAGTATGTATATGCATATGTATGTGCACGTGTGTGTGTGTGCACCTGCATGTGTGGATTTTTCTCGGTACTTCACTGTAATTCAGTGTGAATAACTTCACCCCGTGTTTAGCCCAGACCAGATGCAGAGGTGTCCAGTTACTGTTTTTCTTTTTTTTTTTTTTAAATGATTTTTTATTATATTATGTTAGTCACCATACAGTACATCCCCGGTTTCCGATGTAAGGCTCGATGATTCATTAGTTGTGTATAACACCCAGTGCACCATGCAACACGTGCCCTCCTTACTACCCATCACCGGTCTATCCCATTCCCCCACCCCCTCCCCTCTGAGGCCCTCAGTTTGTTTCTCATAGTCCATAGTCTCTCATGTTTCATTCCCCCTTCTGATTACCCCCCCTTCTTTATCCCTTTCTTCCCCTACCGATCATCCTAGTTCTTATGTTCCATAGATGAGAGAAATCATATGATAGTTGTCTTTCTCTGCTTGACTTATTTCACTTAGCATTATCTCCTCCAGTGCTGTCCATGTTGTAGCAAATGTTGAGAACTCGTTCTTTCTGATAGCTGAGTAATATTCCATTGTATATATGGACCACAACTTCTTAATCCAGTCATCTGTTGAAGGGCATCTCGGCTCCTTCCACGATTTAGCTATTGTGGACATTGCTGCTATGAACATTGGGGTGCATATGGCCCTTCTCTTCACTACGTCTGTATCTTTGGGGTAAATACCCAGTAGTGCAATGGCTGGATCATAGGGTAGCTCAATTTTTAACTTTTTAAGGGACCTCCACACTGTTTTCCAGAGTGGCTGTACCAACTTGCATTCCCACCAACAATGTAGGAGGGATCCCCTTTCTCCACATCCTCTCCAACAATTGTTGTTTCTTGCCTTGTCTATTTTTGCCATTCTAACTGGCGTAAGGTGGTATCTCAGTGTGGTTTTGATTTGAATTTCCTTGATGGCTAATGATTTTGAACATTTTTTCATGTGTCTGTTAGCCATTTGTATGTCTTCATTGGAAAAGTGTCTGTTCATATCTTCTGCCCATTTTTTGATTTGTCTATTTGTTTCTCGTGTATTGAGTTTGAGAAGTTCTTTGTAGATCTTGGATACCAGTCCTTTATCTGTAGTGTCATTTGCAAATATCTTCTCCCATTCCGTGGGCTGCCTCTTAGTTTTTCTGACTGTTTCCTTGGCTGTACAGAAACTTTTAATCTTGATGAAGTCCCATAAATTCATTTTATCTTTTGTTTCTCTTGCCTTTGGGGATGTGTCATGAAAAAGGTTGCTTTGGCCGATGTCGTAGAGGTTGTTGCCTATGTTCTCCTCTAGAATTTTGATGGATTCCTGTCTCACATCGAGGTCTTTCATCCATTTGGAGTTTATTTTTGTGTATGGTGTGAGATAGTGGTCAAGTTTCATTCTCTTGCATGTAGCTGTCCAATTTTCCCAGCACCATTTATTGAAGAGACTGTCTTTTTCCCACCGGATGTTTTTTCCTGCTTTATCAAATATTAGTTGCCCAAAGAGCTGAGGGTCCATTTCTGGGCTCTCTATTCTGTTCCATTGGTCTATGTGTCTGTTTTTGTGCCAGTACCATGCTGTCTTTGTGATCACAGCTTTGTAGTACAGCTCGAAATCCGGCATTGTGATGCCCCCAGCTTTGTTTTTCCTTTTCAACAGTTCCTTGGAGATTCGGGGCCTTTTCTGTTTCCATACAAATTTAAGGACTGTTTGTTCCAGTTCTTTGAAAAATGTCCTTGGTATTTTGATCGGGATAGCATTGAAAGTGTAGATTGCTCTGGGTAGCATGGACATTTTAACTATGTTAATTCTTCTGATCCATGAGCATGGAATATCTTTCCATCTTTTTATGTCTTCCTCAATGTCTTTTAAGAGTGATTTATAGTTTCTAGAATATAGGTCCTTTACGTCTCTGGTTAAGTTAATTCCAAGGTAACGTATGGTTTTTGGTGCTATTGTAAATGGGATGGATTCCCTAATTTCTCTTTCTTCGGTCTCGTTATTCGTGTATAGAAATGCAACTGATTTCTGAGCATTTATTTTGTATCCTGCCACGTTACTGAATTGCTCTATAACTTCTAATAGTTTGGGAGTGGCTTCTTTTGGGTTTTCCATAGTTACTGTTTTTCTTTATTTATTTGCCTTTTTTGCTTAAAACTGTTCAGCAACATTTGAATAGAGGATTCCTTCAAGTTCTCTATTTTAAAAAAACAGTTAGACATCATGGTTAGAGGTAATGGGCCCTGGGCCTGAGTCTCTCCTCTACTACCATTCAGTCGTGGGTCCTCAGGTAGGCCACGTCCTCGAGCCTTGGCTGCTCCATTTGGCAAGTATTCATCCTTCTACCTTGCTAGAGAGACAAGATGCTGGAAAGTCGTCCTTCAACAACCATTCAGGCAGCACCTGCCCCATGCCAGGCACCAGGACTTCTAAGTGAGGTCCGTCCAAGCTTTCCCAATTACCGTTCAACCTGGTCTACCTTGACAAATGGGTTTCAAAGTAAGCATGTACAAAATGTTCCTCCTTTGGCATCTTCCCTAAGAGAATTTATTCTGAAAAGGAAAGCCACCCCTGGTCCCTAAAATGCAGGGCAAATGAGAAGGGGCTTCACCATCAAAATGATACTGCCGTCTCCAGGCCGGGCCGCGCCAGGCTTCTAGGAAACAGGCAGGCAGCAACTCCCGCCAATCCAAGAGCCAAAATAATCCAGCCCAAAGCTTTGGTTAAACATTTTAACAAATTAATTGTTCATCTGATCGATTCAACATCTGCTGAAGGAACCTGGGACATACCCTTTGCAACCTTCCTGTGCCTGACCCCCTCTCTCTGTCCTGCCCACCCTGTCTCCTCTGCAATAAGGATTTGACTCCTCCTCCTTTTAGGGGCACAAAAGCCAACTCAGATGTGATCACAGCACCACAGATAAACGTATTCCCTCCCCACCGGGTGCCTCCTAAAACTGTGTTTTCACCGTGTCTTTCATTCTTTGAAAGTGATTTCTTTGTGAGAAGCATGTGCAAGGCCTCCCCTCCCTCTGCTCTTGACCCTGTGCAGCGATTTGGCCACTCCTGGAGCCAGGCCGTGGGAGAGGCGGCCATTCTTAGCCTCCCTGGACAAAGAAGGTTCCCTTGGCAACGGGAACCGTGTGGAGGCTCAAGAAGGGGTTTCCCTCCACCCCCCTAGGTTCTCTTTCAACTCAAGAGCTCACCCTGGGTCTCTCATGGAGGCGTCTCTAACCAGGGTAGGAAAACGGCGGTTTTGAATATCAGTAATTGGCTTTTGGAGACAATTGCTTTGCATGCAACAGGCAGGAAAATGTGGGGAGAGTGGGTGAGTGAACTCGTCGAGCCGGTGAGCATCCTGGGTCAGACGGAGGGAAAGCTGGTTTCGTTTCTGTACGCTGGCAAGTCTTGATCCCAAGTAGTTTGGGGCTGTAATAAAGTGTATCTTTATCTTTTGGGAGGTGGGAGAATGGGGGAGGATGGAAGGAGAGAAGCTTCTAGAGGCAAGTATGTACCTTGTTTTCTGGTTTCTCTTTTATCCTTGGCTTTTTACTTATACAAATACAAGGCAATCAGGAATGGCGTGTTTCAGTGTTAATGTCAACTCTTGCTCGTTATTTCCGCCAGTGCACTTGTGGCTTACTCTTGCTCACTCTCTCACCCTTTTACTCTTTTTGGACTTTATTGTCAAGGTGATAAAGAAGAAAGATTTATTCTAAAGCCAAGCGTGAACTTTTCTCATAGGAGGTTATCTCTGAATGGCTGAGCCAGGGCTTGGCACAGTTGGGACTGACTGTTGTAAGTCCCCCTACTGATCTTGCAGCTTGTGTGGGTACTTGAATCCCTGTCCCTGACCCAGGTTGTTCCAGAAGACCTCTAATGTGCCATTGATTGATGGAGGGAATGTTTGTTATTGACTGGGTTAGTAGTAATCAAAAGTTTCTTCATTCTCCTATCAAAAGTTGTTACAATAATGCAGAAGTTTATCATTGAAGTCTGGGTTGAGGGCTGGGTAGGAGACACTGAGTGGGAGAAATAATTCAGCTCTTCCAAGTCACCCCAGGACTTCAGAGTAGGTAAGGACCATGCTGAAAGGACTTCTGGAGAGTGACCCCCCCCCCCCCAGCTTAAGGTCTTTGAGAAGAGCAGAGATAGGCACAAGTGAAGGATTGAAGGACGCAGGCAGAGCACCATTCAACTTTCCTTTCCTTTCCTTTCTTTTCCCTCCCTCCCTTCCTTCCTCCCTCTCACCCTGCCTTCTTTCCTTTTCTTCTCTCTCTTTTTCTCTCCTTCCCCCTTCCCTCCCTATCTCTCTCCCTCTCTCTCGCTCTCTTTTTAAAAATCCTATGCAGAGTGAGGCCTAAGCATGACTGTTTGAGGAAGCTCTGGCAGGTGCTCTGAGGGCCTCTTTGAGAGTAAACTGATTACTGCAGTCACTTATTAATCAACATTTCAATACCGAAAAAAAAAAGACCCTATTTCTTTCATTCTGTGTTCAAACTTCCAGTAAACTCTTTGAGGACAGGGACTCTACTGTTTTCATTGTTGCACCCCAGACGGTAACAATGATAGGACCAAGCTGCATTTTGGATGCTCCATCACTGTTTGTAGAATTGCATGGATTCTTGAACAAGCAAGCTGGGATATTGTTGGTTGTTTACTTCTGCCATTTTTCGTGGAGAGTGGAGCTAGGGCCGGTCTCGTGATCAGGAAACGCAGGCTATAGACTCATACGTGACATTAATAAGCAGCGGGACCTTGGCCAAGCTATTTCAGTTCTTTAACTCTTGGTTTCTCCATCCATCAAGTGACAGTGTTTGGATATGAATACTGTTTTTCCGCCAAAAGTACTTACCTGAAGTTTTCATGCTGCCCTCAAGCCTGGGGAGAAGAAGATTTTGCAGAGGGGACAGTTCTGGTCAGGGATGGCCTCTGCAGAAAAGGATGGCACAGTCAGTGGAGAAGGTGGAGCCACAGGGGGTCAGAGGTTGGCAACTGGAAAGCTCTGGACCCTAGATGTTCTCTGACATTCAGTCATGAGGCTAATCTTTCCCAGTTTTGTGGCACCTTTCCTGTATTAGATACTTTCTAAGGATGAGATGAAGTAACACCCTGATTTTTTTCTGGTAAAGACAATCAGGCCATCCTTCCTACAAGGGGACTAGGGGCTATGGTTTCACACTGCTGATAGGCTTGAATTACTACCTTCAGTTAGTGATCGACTAGTCCTGAGCCAGTCACACTCTGTTGCCTCATTCCCATATATTCTCTCATTTATTCAACAATTAACAGATAGTCATTGAAAGCCCACGAGATTAGACACCATTTATCAATGAACAAGATAAACTCCTTGCCTTCACAAAGCAAGAGAGAATTAAAAAAAAAAAAAGATAAGCGTGATTACTGCCTAGTGTGATAGGAGGTACAAAGAAAACAAAACAACATCAGGAGATAGAGTGATGGGTGGTGTTTTTATGGATAGAGTGGTCAGGAAAGTTCTCTTTGAGGAGGTGACATTTAAGTTGAGGTATCAATTAATTGAGGGGATGCGCCATTCTCATCTGGAGACCATATAGCCTTCCAGGCTGGAGAACGACAATGCTGAAAATCTTGATGTGGGAGTCAGCTCAACATGTGTAAGGCAAAGCAAAGTGTCTGGGGCTGGAACAGAGTAAGTGAAGCAGAGAAGAAAGGTCAGAGGGGGTACAGTGAGATATCAGAGACCATAGGGGCCTCGTAAGCCGTGGGAAGGATTTGGGATCTATGCCATTCTGCTCACTTAATTTGAATGGCTTTATTCTAGCCAAAGTGCGATGGGAAGACACAGGGCAGATTTTTACACAGAAGGGACAATATCTGATCACTTCAGCAACTGTGGTGAGAATAGTATATCAGAGACAGTATCTGAAAAATAGTTAGAGTGAAGGGATTGAAAACTCAGCAGCCTACACGGGAAGCCACGTGATGAATGGGAAATTTGGGTGTGGTTGGATGGACTTGAATTTGAATCCTGACCTTGTAACTTAGTCATTCTGCCATTTGGGCAAGTAACTTAACATCCCTGGTCTCTGTTTCCTCATCTATTAAAGAGGAATCAGATCACCTACTTTGGTAAGTGGGGAAGATGAAAGGAGAGTCCGCATGTTATCTCATAGCAGATGCTCAGAATGATAGACATTACCGTGGCCTTTGCTTTGTTGACCATCAACAACTCCATGAATGAGCAAGACAGCTGAGGACGTCAGGCATATGGCCAGTCTCACAAGTTACCCTTTCTACTACATGCTTCTTTTGGGAGGAGTGAAAGGTGAGAAAGGAAGGAAGTGACTTACCTGAAGTCATGCAGCTGGTTAAGGTCAGGGCTGTGACTGGGGGCAAGGTCTTTATTCCCACGTACTATTCTTTCTTCTATGCCAGGAGTCAGCAAACTGAGGCCCTGTGGAGCCAGATCTGACTTATCCCGTTTTCATAAAGAACATTTAATTGGAACACAGCCATGTTCATTCCATTACATACTGACTCTGGCTGCTTTAGCACCAGGACAGCAGAGATGAGTAGTTGCAACAAAATCTGCATGGCCTACAAAGGCTAAAATATTTATTTACTGGCTCTTTACAAAGTTTGCTGATTCCCATTCTACACCCTCTGCTCCCTTAATTGAAATGGCTTAATTGTAGTTAGCTTATGTATCATCAGCTAGGAAGGGGACACCTTCTTCAGGTCTCCAAAACAGAATGACTGAGAGATTTTCTTGGGGAAGGCACGGTCCTGGTGGAATAACACAGCAGGTGACCTTGGGCCCCTGGGAGCCAGCAAAGGAGCTCCGGTCACTTAGGTAGGGCTGCAAAGGGAGAGGATGAGGACTCTGGCCAAAGGCGCATGGATGGGGAGAAAAGGCAGACTAATTCCTTGCCCTTAGGTATTTCAGACTAAAAAGACAGCTGTCTAAACCCAAGGTGAGGAGAAAGCTTGAAGGTGCAGGAAACAGGCAGGTGTGGCAGACTTATTTGACTACCTTAACTTGAATGTACACTGAACTGGGTCTGTCTGGGGGACATCTGTCAGGGAGCAGGCAGACCCCAGGGCATATCACCTTATACCCCCCAATGATCATCACCAGCACTGGAAACCGTGCTTATTCTCAGGCACCACAGGTCAAAATCTTGAGGGCCTACTTGGAGGCTTCTCCTTTCTTCTCAAGGCGTTAGGGTTGTAGAGGGACTGTGGTATCTTGTGAGGGACGCTTTTCCTGCCTGGCACTCAGGAAGCCTTTAGGTTAGCTTCATTCTCTTTGGCCTCCATGTTCCACTGATGTACTTAGGTAGACCTTCTACTAGGACTCTGCATTCAGTCCCAACACATGATTATTTACCTACTTCGAGGTTTTAATCTTGTGTTTGAGGGTACATTTATAGGTGTGAACCCATTGGTCGGAAAGCAGTGATGGCTTCACCTGGTTAGATGTGTGGAATCCAAGTTTGACTTTCATCCTTAGGGATTCCTCTTGCCTCTTGGTTTCAGACTTCAGCTGTTGCCGTAAGCAGTGGAAACTGAGTTACACAGTTCTTCAACTCCAGGTAATATAAATACAGTACCATGTATTTCTTGGCACTTTTAACTTTCCAGCTAGCCTACATGGAGAACACCCCAGCTTTTTGGAATGCTAAATAATTCACCAGACCCATCGGCCATGGTGTTTCAGAACTCAGTAGGCTCCTTCCACTGATCCAATGAACAGATGTGCTCATTTTTTGCTTGCTCGAAATGCTTCAGTCATTTGAACATCATGGACTAAGGGTTTGGGCCAGCCATGCAGTGCCCTGACACCCTCACTAACTTACCGACCGAGCAACTCCCCTCACATACACCTCAGGGGCTACTTTGCCTAGAGCACAGAAGCAGGTCAGTAATTACGAGATCAAGTGGCATGATGGCTTAGTTCCAACATGGGCCTTCCCTACCCAAGACCTTTTGAAAAAGAAAAGGAAGAAAGAAACTTTCTTAGGTTCAATCAACTATTCCCTCCCTGTGTCTTCTTTCACCCCAGTGCTTAGATGAGGTTAGGGCCGTTGCAGAAATGGTTAACGAAACTGCAGGCTTCCCCACCTATCTGAAAGCAGAGCATTCCCTCACAACCTTTGATGAGCCTAAGTGGCACAAAGCGAAGAAGCAATTACCATTCATTTATAGGGAAAATTTTTGCACATTCCCAGACCCCCAAAATAATTTTTCTTAAGCTTTTCTGATACCTTAGGACACATCTTACTAACAGACACAGCAAGATAAGTGGAAATGCCGCACAGATGCCCACAGACAGCTCAGAGCCCTGGCACTTGATGCTGAGATGCTGAGTGTAGTTCCCAGGGAAGGGACTGGGCGGGCCGCTCCCTGGCTGCCCGCCTGCCCCAGAGTGCGAGTGGCCTCCAAGACGGCTTGCTGCAAAACAAATGCCGAATGCTATAAGCAAAAATCGTCTTTGGATTTCCTTCAGTTAGCGAAACAGGTACTAATGTAGATCTTTGGTAAAAGTGAAGTGGCGTAACCCAAACTTTTGAAAAGTGGCAATGGCTGTATAACAAAAAGGCCAGCAAATCCAAAACAGTGTAGGCTGGTAGCAGAGCTAGTAGGCTTCACGGAGCCACTGGGGGCTCTCGGCAAAGCAAGTGGGACTAGAACAGCCCCTCCTTCTTGGTGCTTGCCATCGAAGTACGGAACTGCTGAAATGACATGAGCAGGCCAGTTCAAGGGGGTAAAGACCGACAACTAAACAGTATGTGGAGAGGAAGGGAATGCTACAGAAGGAGCCCACGCTAAAAATAAATGATTTTTTACAAGTGCGGTTAACTTTACTGAGACTTAAAATTACGAAACACAGCATGCATTTTCCCCCTAAAATAAAAGCTTTGAGAAAGTTTGATCTGCCTCACATAAAAAGCTACAGAAAAGGAAAGTATCTGTGAAAGCTTTTAAAATTATGACCATATTTCAAGTATGATAATCATCAAGAATGTTTAATGCTATCAGAATTAGACTGATGCAAAATTACTTTATTTGAATCAATTTAGTCATTTGTGTTGCCCCACCGAAAAGGCTCCCTAGCACTCTTATTTATGGAAAATATCTATCTACCATCATCGAGGAGCAGTCCAGGCCAGAAAAAAAAAAAAAAAAGAAGAAGAAAAGAAATGGGCCAATTTCATTGAATTCTGTCTAGTGTGATAATTTTCCTGTCTCCCGAGTAAAAATAATCACTCATTTTGTATTTAATCTGTAGCCAGAAAAATGATATTCAATGCTAAGTATGACAGTTTGTGTTGTTTAGTTGGGATTGGACCCAGCTGATTGACTGAACCAGTTAAGATGGTGCCCTAATGAATCAGCCTTTGCGATGTAGCCACCTAATGTTTATAATTTGGAATTGGGTATCTGTCACACAGCCCTGCCCTGTCTTTAGTTTGCTTTTTATTTCAGCGTATCACAGTTGGCCTGAGCAGATGGTGCTTCTGTGAGTTTTCAGCATTTCTCCAGCAACATGAAATTTATAGCGTTATCTTTGTCCAGCCAGCATTTATTTCCCCAGATATAATTTTGTTCCCATTTTATATGATGTTGACAAGTGGTAACTGCTGGGTGTTTCGGTGCCACGTGATTAAAGCTAGTAGTGCGTGAGAGTGTCCTCCGGTGAGAGTTCTCTCTAATCCCCTTCTTTCCAAGACACACACATTAATAATTCTTTAGCACCAGTAGTTACTGTTTTTCTTGAACATTGTCAGTCTTGCAGTCTGATGAAAAGCTTTTGTGTTTGAGGTTTGGGTTGTATTTTTGTTTATGGTACAGAAAGGTGGAAGGGCAGAGAGAAATGGGGGACTGTCAACTCTGCATGTTGTCAGTGCAGGGATGGTAATGGAAAGAGAATTTTAAAATTATGGGATATAAAGTGGGGACCAGAGAGGAGGAGTAATTAGAGGATTTGGCCAGCGGAGGTGGGGGCGGGGCGGAGGGCAGGGCAAGGAAATGGGAGGGGTGGGCCATCTGGTGTTAATCTCCTGCTGTGTGTTTGCAGGGCAAAATAGTCAGGGTACTTTGTCAAGGTACGGTCTGCTTTTGCAGACACAGATGGAGCAAAAGGGAGATTAATACATGTGGTTCTAACCACCTTTCATATCTTTACAGCTAAACATTATTTATAGAAATCAATTAGTCCTCTGTCTCTGCAATTTTATTATGAGGCTCTGTCCAAGTTTCTGGCAAGCTCTTTAAGAGGATGATTGATGGTAAACTTTCAGAATGAATAAAAAATGAACCTTCCCCTAGGAATTGGTGTAGTGGAGAGAAAGGTAAATGATAAAAATTATAAACTCTGCAAGTCACTAGAAAACTGATGTAGGATCAGTGTGGTCCTTGTTACACAATTTTTTCCTTGTAGATTTTTTTCTTCTCTTTTCTTTTTTTTCTTTCTTTCTCTTTCTTTCTTTCTTTCTTTCTTTCTTTCTTTCTTTCTTTCTTTCTTTCTTCCTTCCTTCCTTCCTTCCTTCCTTCCTTCCTTCCTTCCTTCCTTCCTTCCTCTTTCTGTCTTTCTTTCTTTCCTTTGCACATTCAGCTGACTATTCGCTATGGAAACTTTAAGAGAGCCTGATGCCTACAACTGAGCTTGTGGGAAAGTAAAGGTTTATTCATTTGCCAAGCTAGTAAATGCCACTTTGATTACTGATGCTCATACAAGATAAAGAGTCCCAGGAAAAAATGGACTTGAGCTTTCATGTTTTGTCTTCTGGAAACTTTTATAAGAGATGGGAGCTGCCAATTGGCCTCCGTTAAATGAGTCTGGGAGCCAAGTAATGATAAATATAAAATCCCATTGCAGCGAATTCCATAGAAGATATATATTGATTTATTTTGAAATTCTAGTCTTGGTAGTCTGCTATCAAAGCTCACGCCCTGCCCCCGCCTCCCCCCAGGCATAGAAATGAATTTGGGGCAAAGCTCATAGCCTCAGGGTTTAGACCTGAAACAGTTGCAATGGCTTGGACGTGAGGATGGAATTATTAAATAAAACAAAGTTCTAAATCCAGGAGAGGGCAGGAGAGAGTGGCAAGAATGTATATACAGGTTCTAACCCCAGCTCCTTGAATGTTGGGGTGGTATGTTGTTCTGTTTTGTTAACTATTTTGAGAGGATAAGGGGATTGTTTTGGCCTCCAGAATTAGAGATTTGCGTGCAGCTTGAAAAATTATAAAAGACGCAGGGGGGCTTTGGGCATTCATTCTCAGTTTCTATCTCTGTAAAATGGGATGATAATAGTGCCCACCTCACAGGTTTGCTATGAGTATTAATGAGATCAGACATTAAAGTATGGAATATGGTGTAAACACAACACATTGTCCTGTGGTAGTGTCGTCAGAGGATTCAGATTGTACTTTTCTCATTTTCTTAAATTTGGTGTTCAATATAGAACTTGTTCCTATTTGTTAATTCTGAGGAGGCCCTAGTAAGTGCCTTTAGGGTAGACAGTCTTTACCTTTTCTTTTCTTTTCTTTTCTTTTCTTTTCTTTTCTTTTCTTTTTTTTTTTTTTTTTTTTTGGTACCCCACCCTGTATTACTTGGTATGGATCTTTGTACACAGTAGGTACTAACTACTCTCTGATATAAAATTCCCTAAGTTTAGATGGGGTTTTCCACCTACTTAATTTAAGCTGTTGATATAAATGTGTACAGGCTGTATGTAAGTGCAGTTTCAAAATATGTAACATATCTAATTTCCAAATATTCAATAATATCCCACATCACACAGAACATCTTCCAGCTCCCAGTTTGATGAAAACACCTAAGGCAATATCTGACACATAATATGTGCTCAGAAAAAACATTTATTGAATAATGAATGAATGCATGAAACCTACATAGGAGAATAAAAGAGAACCAAGCAAGGAAAGGGTTTTAAATAAAGATTTTATAAGCTTTTAGATTTCAATAGAAAAAAAAAATGGCATGAACTAAAATAATTGTTTGCAAGCTATAAGAAATTTTTCTAGTCTAAGATAAAACAATTTATTAGACAATTTGGAGCAGCTCTTAGAATCCATGAGAATGTCATATAAGCATGCCTACAAAAAAAGCAGAACTCTGGTAACAACACTGATTTATAGAGCAGACACTATTTAGCAGGCTAATGAGCCCCTACCATTATTTTCATCCTAGTTCCTCTGAAGAGTCAAAGTCCCAGGAGAGAGTCTCATTGGCCTAACATGGGTCACATGTCCATGCCACCCCCCAAATGTTTTATTTATAATCCCATCAAGAATGCATAAAATGAGGAGAGGTCATTCTCCTAAAAGAATGCTGCAGCTAAACTAAAAAGGAACAGATGGCGGAAAATAAATGTTCATGTTATAAACTTGCTAATAACTAGATAGAATAATTATTCATGCTGTATTAAGTTTCCTAGGGCTGCTATAATGGAGTACCATCGACTGGTTGGTGTCACTAACAGAAATTTATTGTCTCACAGTTCTGGAGGCTGGAAGTCCAACATGTAGGCAGGATTGCTTCCTTCTGAGGGCCATGAGGGAAGCATCTGTTCCAGGTCTCTCTCCTTGGCTTCTAGATGGTCATCTTCTCCCTGTGTCTTCACATTGTCTTCCCTTGGTATATGTCTAGGTCCAAATTTCCTTTCTTATAAGGATACCAGTCCTATTGGATTAGGGCCCACCCTGGTCACTTCATTTTAATTATCTCTTTAAAGAGCCTGTCTCCAAATACAATTACATTCTAAAGTATTGGGGGTTAGGGAGTTAGGACTTTATCACACGAATTCAGTGGAGTAGGGCAGGGTGACTTAATTTAGCCTGTAACTGCATGCACTAATTTATTGAATGAATCAAATGAGTGGATATGTCAATGGATAAACACCCATTGTGTTGTTTGTATCAATTTTTAGTGAAAATGGAGTAATGGTTTAGCAAAGTCTGCAAAGATCTTTGATGAGCCAGATTTTCTGGTTGAGCTAATTAGAACAGAGATAAACAGTTTTATCCCATCCATTATCTTTCTTTTAAAAATACGTTTGATCCTCAACTACAGAGTTGCTATTGGGCACTACTGTAATACCATACATATTTATTTGGGAAAGAATTAAAAGCAGCAACAATAGGCTTAGTTTTCTGATCTTGAAAAAAAAATAAAACTGAAATAAAGACACATTTGAACCTTGAAAACAAGAACTGGTAACCACTTTATATCTGAAATGCCAATTTTGCCTATAAAATTTTTCAGAGATTTTTTCTGAGAGCAGAGCCAAGCAGAAATGACTCATCTTACCTCCACTGCACATACAGATTTTCTCTTCAACTCTGGCCACTGTTCAGACTTGACTCTGTCCAGCCTTGAGCAATACATGAAGTAAACAATATTCATGTGGTGATGCAGAAAGCCCTGGCTGGATCCTGGACTGTTTAACTTGCTTCCTAAAACTCCCAGCTCTCAGAGTTTATGGTCCTATGATTCATATTTTCTCAATACACACATTTGTGGTCTTCTCCCATGACCAATGTCTACTTTTGCTAGACCTCATCCTCCATACACATATTTCCTTGGAAAGATGTACTCCATTGACCAAGGAACCAAGAGGTACTTTGCTCCTGAAAGTTTAGAGGTGGTCTATATTGTTTATGTCTGTATAGGGGTGAGATGGCATCTCAGTGCCATCAAGGCCTGAACATCAATGAGACTTTGTCCAGTCAGTCCAGTCAGCTTTGCCAAACAGTGTCTGCGCTCCTTCTCCTTAATTTCTAGTGTCTGAGAATATTAATCCACTGGATTTAGATGGCAAGCCAAACAAACAAGCTACACGATTGAAAACTCCAATTCCATCTCTGAAGAAGAAATAATCTAGATACTTAAAACAGTTTTGTTTATTATCTTCCCTCAACATATCGGCATAATGGGATGTGTTTCATCCAAATCTGGTATGGATTTGGATGAAACTTCACCAGCAGTAGCTGGGATGACTTTGGTATAAAACGTACCCCCCATGTGTATTAAACAGTAATAACATTTGGACTCTGAGACCTCTCATAATCTGTCTCCCACCCACATCTTTTTATTCTCCTCCATTATGGCTGCACATTCCGTTAAAACCATGCTCGCTTCTGCTGGTGAAGACCTCCATCATATCTCATGCACTTCTAATCCTGAAAACTTTCTGAAAGCATTTTACATCCCAGCCCAGGCAGCAGATCCTCTGGGAATCCTTCCCTGCCCACTTCCCTGCTTCTTAGTCTCAGTCAGATGCTCCTCCTTAACATCCCATAGCACACTGTCCATCTACACTGTATCTGTTCTCATGCTGTATCATATAACACATTGTTACTGTGTCTGTTTCTACCCAGATGGTGAGCTTCTTGAGGTGGGGACTGTGTAGACCTCTTATTCTCCAGCCCTTAGCACTTGTGCCTGGCACACAATAAATGCTTACTGGATAGACGAATGAATGAGTTAATTAAAATGACAAAAGAAATGAACAATTGGGAGACACAGCTTTCTTAGTATCAACAATCTAGAAGTTCTGAAAGCCTCTTTATTTGAAAGTAGTACCAAAGTTCCTTTAATATGGGCTAGTGTCCCCCAGATTCCAAGCTGAAAATAGTCTGTGATCCCCAAGTTATTCTTGGGGACTCATGTTATAGAGTTCAGCCCATTTCTCAGGATAATGCATAAATTTGTTTCTCAATAGAAATCTGTTCTGTCAGTTAAAAATACTCAGTGGTGGTAACTATTGCACAAGCCACAGTGGAAAATAAAACCCAGTATGGACTGCCAAAATTATAGCCTGCTGAGAAGAAATGGTAATATACATAATATGTTCATTATTATGGGGTAGTGAAAAGTACACTGGACTTCAAGCCAAAAGGCATAGACTCAAACCTGGTCCTCACCATTTGCTAGTTGGGTGGCACTGGGCAAAGTTTGCTCATGTTTCAGGGTCCACCTAACTTGATTTTCGTCAAATGAAAATGGGGTTCACTTGATTTGTCTTATGAACTTTAAGTTCTCTGTCAATGGAATGGAATGAAAATTTATATTGCTTAGGTACCTACTATGTTCCTGTCACTCTGTTAAGCATTTTAAAGATACAGATTTTCCTCAAAGTCATATGGGATCTGTTTCTTTCTGTTCCATCACATGCCTTAACAATTACAGATATTTTTTAGAAAATATTTAAAAATTACCCAGAGAGTGAGCATTGCATGCCATTGTAATTTGCTATTCTCGAGACTGTTGCTCTGTAGTATATAGACCAGTATTATATAGACCACTCACTATGCTAAGCAGGAGTTTATTGGCATGAGATGGGGTGGGTATTCCCTATGTCTCATCTCCTTGTCAAGTGAAGTAGATCTGCCAAGAAAATACAAATGAGTGCTGTCTGGGTAATGTGTTCTACATACCCCAACTTTTCAGAGGCCTAGTGGAATCTATAAAATGCCCATGCCAGCAGTCCGCAGCACCACATGCCCTCCTGTTGCCTCTGAATCAGCTGTGTGGGACGCTCGGCGTCATATAGCCCAAACATTCAGATGTTGGACTCATTTTTTTAATTTTCATATGGGTATTTGGCACTCAGAGAAACAGCTCACTTTAGCCTGGAATACAACATCCAAGGATTGTTTAAACATGGGATTAGTCTGGGCTTTCTCGGGGGAAATGTCCTTTTCAGCATCACTTTCGAGAACAGTGATCTGATCCTGTTTATTAACAGCATTGTCAGCGTTGTTAATACCAATGAGAACTCCTTCTCCTCTGTCGTAATCATGCTCCTCCATCCTTTTTCCCTTCCATTGCCCTAATCCAGGTGCGTTTACAGGACTCCTTATTCTACCCTGGAATTCAGCTACCCCTTTCCCAGCCTCTGCCTTCCACATGTGCCTCTGCGTGGTACGCTGTCACTGTCATTTCAGTGCAATCTACCTGCTGAAAAACTTGCAGAACCTCCCTCTCACCTACATGAGAGCTCAGATGCATTAAGGTCTTCCAGAATCTGACTCCTAGTGTGGAGGGAAAAAAAGCACAAGAGAAGAAATCAGGTGGTCTTTGTTCTAGTCCCAGCTGTGCCACAATGGAGCCCTGTGACCTTGGAAGGGTGGCTTTCCCTCTTGGATCATAGTTCCCTTGACTGTGAAATCAAGTGATTGGACAAGATCTGAGATGCAACATGAGTGGCAGTCAGGCACCATTCCATTCCTACAGTGCCCTTAGAATTCACATTCATCAGTCCTGGGCTTTTTCCTATTGAGCACTAGTGAGCTTCAGAATCATCTGTGCAGTCATGCCCAGCAGACCAGAGTTAACCCTTCAGGTCAGAACCCTTTGACCTACCTGAATGGGTTGATCTCTGAGGTTGCTTCCTGTGCTAACTTTCCACAGTCCTACCCCTTTCTTTCAGTCTCACCCACCTACTGCTGTAATGCAGAGCCCACACTATCGCCCGCAGCTCTCTGAACATTTCCTCTGAATGCGTTTGCAGCATTTTAGGTCACTGGAAGGCCTTTTCGAGTCACAGTCCTTAGTCAGAATCCTACCCATTCTACAAAGCTCAGGTGAGCCTTGTGAAAACGTTATTAGTAACCCCTGCAGGAAGAGATCATGTTCTCCATATCTGAGTCCCCACAGGTTTTCATTCAATCATGAGAACACTATACCACCTCTCTGACTTTGACTATTACATTTAATGATACTTATATAGCTCTCTTGGCCTTCTGATAGACAGAAACTCCTATATTCTAAGACAGGCTGTGTTTAAATTCTAGTTCTTCCTATTAGTTGTAAGTCCACAGACAGGTCACGGAATGTAATTCTTCGACAGCATCTACTGGACACCCAGCAGCTAACAGAGTGCTGGGTCATCCTATGAAATCAATAATTACTTGTTTGGCAGGAGGAAGAGACAGACAAAGAGAGAGGAATTTACTAAGATCTACCTGATAAGCTCAGTATAAGGGCTAAATAAGAGGGGGGAAATAAATAAATAAATAAATAAATAATTGAAAACCTTGACTGAAATGTTAAACACGTAATAAAAACGTGTAAGTTATCATTAATAATAACATTTATTGAGTGCCAATTTTGTGACAAGAACTATACGTAATTTGGAAGCTGGCGCGGTGTGGTAGAGTAGTACAAGCAGCTTTGGAGCCAGCTAAGCCTGTGTCCTCGTAGCCCTGTTCTTCTACTTGGATGAATTTGAGTAGTTACCAACCTAACTCCCCTGTACCTTCGTTTTTCTCTATTAGGATAAACTATGTGAGGACTAACTAGCCTGCAGTATCATGCAGTAACACCTCCCAAATCTTTCCATGGTAGAACTTGACAAAAGTGTCTCACTCATACTACACATTCATTGCAGATGAATGGGAAGCTCTGCTTCTGATAGTTATTCAGGGTCTTAGGGGTTTGGAGGCTGGCTTCCCCATCTTGCAGCTGTGTCTGCCTGGACACATGGAACTCCTGGTGCTGTAGCAGTGGAAGAGAGCAGAAGTTCTCACACCAGCAATTAATGCCCAACACAGAAGTGACCTATATGACTTCTAGTCACAGAGCCAACCTCAGTGGGCCTTGGAAGCGCAGCCTTTCATGAACTCAGAAGGAGAGGTGAACCAGACATTGGTGGGTGGCTTGTGGGGAAAGTGTTCTCACTCTTGAGACAAAGGGATGGGGGGCAGAGAGAGAGAAAGAGAGAGGAAGAGGGAGAAAGAGAGGATGAGAGAGAGAGAAACTGCCTCTTTCTCCTATGGTTGGGTTGGCTGTGACTCTGGAAGCTGCCACACACCAGCCTGAGGCTGAGGCTGAGGTTCACAGAGCAGAGAGATGCAGAGATGAATCGTTCAGGCCCAGAGCTTTCTTTCCTTGTTTTGTGAAGTGATAAACTGCTTATTTTTTAAGCTAATTGGAATCAACATTTTCCATTACTTCCAGCTGAAAATATCCTAACTGAAACTAATACCATTATCTATTAAGATTTATTCATTAAATAAGTAAGAGCCCACTGGCTTGGGTGTTTGGAAAATAGTGGTAAATATGTAAGAAACAGCAGCCCCCTCACAGAGTTTGTGGTACAGAAGGGACACAGTCATCAACCTAAGATGAGCACTGAGGCTACCACCCCAAACATTCTTTGTCTCCTGAAGGCAACTGACCCTAAGACAAACAGCTCCTGCACCCCATCATCATGCTGGTCCAAAAGTGGGGTGCAATAATCCAAAGGTCTATCAAGAACCCCAGCTTGGCCTCAACCCCCTAAGGATCTCACTAGGGTATGGGTGGGGTCTGGTCTGTTCAGTCAAAGGTCCAACCCCTCAGCAGTGCTGGGCCACTTGGCACAGGCTGCCTGTTTCTGGTCACATTCCCTACACATTTCTAGAGGCCCCACTCCATCAGGGAAGGCCTAGTACCTTCTGGCCAGGGTCTGTAGTCTGCCTTGTCTCAGTAAATGGCAGCATGATCTTCCAGTTGAGCTGCCCAGAAACCCTGGAGCCATCCTCTTTTTCTCATTATTTATCCAGTCTTTTAATACATGCATTTGGGCACACCCCCAAAATCTATTCAGACTTAATCCACTTCCCATGTCCCCTTCACTGTAGCCCATCCTAGTGCGAGCTTCCATCATTTCTCCACTGGTTAACTGCAAACTGCTTTTCCATTTGTGTATAAGTGACTCTTGTCTGCCACAGTAGATAGAGCTTCTGCTTTCAGAGGCTGGAGGGCTATTTGGAGAGGTTGAGGAGTAAATGGATAAGTGGACGTAGCAGGCTTTAGAGAACCGTCTCCAGAATTTTGACTGTGAAGAAACATAAAAGTAGAACTTCCACTCTACCAGAGTAGTGGTCTCAAGGGGGTCTTGTTTGGTTTTTTGTCTTAATAGGGTGATAACAGAGGCTGCTTGAAAACAGGGTTATGTTATCCAGGAGAAAGAGGTGGGGGTTCTGGAGATGCAAGAGAAAGTGGGAACAAAGTAATGACTCCTGAAGACAGGCAAAGGGACGACATCCAGAATCAGTCTGGGGGGGTCTGGCTGTGCTGTCCTCTGTAACTAAAGGAAAGGAGCGGAGGAAGAGTACAGAGGTCAGGAGATGTGTGGACCCTTTGGGAGTTCCTAATTTCCTTATGCAGTGTAAAGAGGGGCATCCACAAAGTGTGAGGGGGGGAAAGGAGGGGAGATTGTGGGGTGAATAAGAGATCGGAGGAGAGCAGACAAGTAAAATAATCATTGTCTGGAGTGGTAGAGCAGGGGTCTCCTGAAGGGCCCTGGGGATGTTGCCAAGCCACGCTGAGGGCACAGCTTGAAGGTGATGATAACAAATCAATAGCTGCCCTGTTGTCCCTGCTCCAGTGGCGAGTGTGGGCCCTGTTGGCAGCCTTGATGGTGAACCCTGAAGTTGCTTATGCTGGGAGGCTGCAGGGGGTAATTCTGACAGTGTCACTCATTGATTTTGGTCCATCTAATGATTTGTCAGGAAGCTTAGACTGCAGGAATTGTGTTAATAGGAGAGAGGGCCCAATCAGGCCAGTCTGGAAAATCAACAGACATCAGTGTCAGCCATGCTGAGGTGAAAAAACTTTTCAGGTCCCCATTCTGGGTTCTGAGAGTTTGCTTCTGTTCTCAAACTTAGGAATTCACATACCTTCATTGTTCCATCGTGAAAAACAAATGATCTTGGAGGTCAAAGGGAAATAATGATTAGTGAAAGCAACCATCCATTCATTCAACCGACATCTGTTGAGCTCCTACTGTATCCCAGGTGCTGCTGAGGATTCAAAGAATAAGGCAGGCTCCCTGTCCTACAGGGTTACCTACCCAGAGTGGGAGATAGATACCTAAGCAAATAACCACCAAAGAGAATATAGAAATAGTTGTATGAGCTAGAAGAACATAAAGCAGCAAGTGACAAAGTCTGCAGGAGGCTGATGGGATGTTTGAGCAGGTGGTTCATTGGGAGGCGCAGGGATCTGTACAAGGCCAGTCTCATGAAATGTCCTCAAGTCATCGTAATATCCCCATATTTATATCTCTTCTCACCTGCCCCTGCTACCACCACACGTCTCTGTTTTTTCATGTTGTTATAAGTCCCTTTGTAAATAACAATCACTTCTAAACTTACCTTCTATGTCTAGAAGGGAATGGAGAGCAGAAGGAATTCCTGAGAACCAAGCATTATTGGGGCTGGACCCCAGGGAGGAGATTTGCAGGGGTGAGAAACTCAATGGAGGAAGCAGGACTGGCCCCAGGAAACCTACTAGATGGGAAATGGGCTCAGGGGCCTTCCTGTGGGGCCACCACTGGAAAGTAGAAATAGCCCAAGGCATTGTCTCCTGTCCTTCGCCTGGGCCTTTGTACTTGCCCTCTTCTCCCGCAGAGGTGAGGGACTGGAGCTGGAGAGTCTGGAGTGAGTGCTTCTGGTCCATGCCAGGGAAGGAGCCATGTGCAGACAGGAATCCTGTCTCCAGCATTAATTAGCCCCGTGGACGGGCCAGGAGCCTGTTTTTCCCTCTGACCTAAGCAGCACCTCTTACCCCAGTAGGATCTCTACAAACCCGAGTCCGCAGCACTGGTTATAACAGCAGTGTGATGAGTGTCCAGGGCATTCCAGGAAGTTCTGTTGTTTATCCCCAAACTACCTCTCCATTTGTGTGTAAATGAGTCGCATGATTCATTTTCCATAAACAGGGTGGGTGAACAGAAGGGGAAAAAATATCTGAAGGCTAAGGACTGGCATTTCACTTTGTGGAAACTGGCAAGGAAAAGTTATTTTCTTCATTTTGTCAGCCTTCTGAGAAGAGGGCAAGTCTCTGAAACAAGAGGTTGTCCCCAGCTGGGTCACATCCCTCCCAGTCTGGGTCTTCACACGAACCCATTAAGACTGTCCAGGCACACAGATGTCCATGCACAGGAGAAGACAGGAAACAGCAGGGGAGAGTGTGATTGAAATGCAGACTCTACCCAGTCCAACACTGAGGTCTCCAGGAGGAAACACGGAGGAGGCTGAGCTAGCAGAGGAACCAAGGAGGAGGGTCTGTGTCCTAAAATTGTTTTTTATCATCCCCAAATTGAATCTCCTTGATCAAGACCTTCCAGAATTTGACCCCCAGCCTCCTTTTGTACTTGTTAGTACCAGGAATAATCATAATAGCTGTCGTGGTCTGTCTGGACTGCTCTGACAAAGCACTGTAGCCTGGCGGCTTATGAACAACAGACATGTACTTCTCACAGTTCCGGAGGCTGGGAAGTCAAAGTTGAGGACCTGGCAGATTTGGTGTTTGGTGAGGAGCGCTTCTGGGTTCACAGACAGCTGTATTCACTGTGTCCTCACATGGCAGAAGGGGGTGGCCAGAGAACACCCTGGGTCCTCTTTTTTATAAGGACACTAATTTCATTCATAAATAACGAATGACCGAGTCACATCTCAAAGACTCAACCTCCGAATACCGTCACACGGGGTGTTAGGGTTTAACATATGCAGTTTGAGTGAACACAAACATTCAGCCTATAGCAGTAACAAAATAAAAATGACTGGTTTTAATTGCATGCTCACTATGTTCTTAACAGATCCCTAGTATTTTATATTATCTATTTTATCTATACTCCACTGTTCTAAAAGGTGAATACTATTATCCTTATTTTACAAGCGAGAAGAATAGCTAAATGTGATTAAGTGACTCTTAGCTCCTAATCAGACACCTAAACATAGCAGAACTTGGATTCAAAACCATGTCTATCTGACCTGAAAGAATGGGTTCTTCAGAAGAAGCCACAGTACACCATTCCTTTATTTACTTTTTAACTTTAGAGAGAAAGTTACACTCCTCATTCCCTCAAAAACTCCTACAGCTTTCTTCCTCTGCATCCTCATTAGTAAGCAGTCTCTTCCTCCCACCTTTCACTTACCTGAGTCTTAATTATCATGCCAAATGAATTGTTAAGATGTCACACTGGGAAGAACTGTATCCAGCAGATTCCCGTCCAGGAAGCAACAAACAGGTGACCAGCTCAGTCAGATACAAAGGGTAGGGCCATGGAAGCCTCCAGGGTCAATGCTAGGAGCTGGCAGTTAGAACCCAAGAGCAGGACGTGACAGGTGCCAACTGAGAATCCAGAGGCCAAGCCCAGGATTAGAAACCAGGGGAGCTGCCAAGGAATTAGAGACAGGGCTGCATGGGCACAATTTGCTGGACAAACTGTTTGGCCAGGCCGGTCCATCTGGGGCTTCTGGAGAGTATGTGAGGGGGAGCACTTTCTCAGCTGGCCCCTGTCCCATGCCATCTCCCAGGCCCTACCTGACACCTCATACTACTGGTCAAGCACAGCCCATTTCAGGAAGTGGTCTATAACCAGCCCAACTGAGAGGGACAAGTCCTTCCTCCAAGTGCTGAGCATCTGTTGTCTGCACCACACATACAGCTCTTGACAAGCACTGCCCTGTGTGGCTAGTTTTTAGACCCCGCCACTGTGGTAGAAGGTCCTAGAGGGCAGGAGCTGCCTCACTGGGGTTTATAGGACCACTTGTCTAGCCCAGAGCCTGGCCCACAGCAAGAATTGCAATTACAAATGTTGATCAGCTTACTCCACCAATTTCCCGAGGCCTCTGTCTGACCGTGGATAAAATCGGTGAAACTGGATTCTTAAACAGGCTGGGAATCCGTCAGTGTTTCATCAGCTCGCTCGGAGAATCCCAGTTTTAGAGTAGTGCCTTAGATGTCAGTGTGCCAGTGAACCTGGGCCTGTGCCACCTGTGGGCTCTCACCTGGGACCCTCGTGGGGCTTCCTAGTCTCTGCCACGTGGCCAGCTGGCTGATAGTCACGTACGCTCCTGCCTTCAACCTCTGCACAGAGTGTATTTCCCCGAGATGTTGGCACGGCTCATTTTCTCACCATTTTCAAGTCTTTGCTTAACTCTCATCTTGTCAGTGAGGCTTTCCTTGACCTTCCTACCACCCTATTTTAGACTGCGCGGATATCTGTACTTCTGCTGCTGTCTGTTTCCCTGTGGAACTCAGCACTTTCGATCTTGCCACACGCTTCACTGTTTCCCCGACCAGAATGTCAGTCCCAGGAAGGCAGTCTTTGTCAGCTTTCCTTACTGTTGTACCTCAGGCACCTAGAACAATGCCTAGTGCAAAGAAAGTCCTAAAGAAATACTTGGTGAATGAGCAAATATATAAGAATCATTTGGGGTACATAGAAATACAGATTGCTGGGACCCACTACAGAGATTCTGATCCTGAAGATGAATTTCCTGTCTGACATTCTCCACAACCTGTCTGAATGCTTCCTCTTGGTTACAGCAGCCTCCTCCCTCTTTTCTCTTGTACACCAGAGTCCTGGGGAAGAGTAGGTGAGCTGCTATCTCTCTGTGCCACATGCTAGGTTCCTCCATGCTTGCTTTCCAAGAATCCCTGAGTCAGTCTGACATTGTGGGCAGTGCATTTGGGAGGGAAGGGACTGCATTCTTTTCCTGGACACTGTCCTCTCTGTCTTCCCTTGTTCATTTCCCGTGCTGGCCAGAAAAGCCAGAAGCTTACAAGGCAGCAGTCCGTGGCCAGCACTCCTTCAAAGGCGTTTCTGCCCCCTCAGCCTGCTAGTGACACTTGTCTGCAATCTTCTAGCAGCTCAGCCAGGGGACGCTGGAGCTGACAGCGCTTGGAATCCCCAGCAAGTGTACCGTGCAGTCACGTTCTGGGACAGCTGGATTAGAGGAGGGAGGAGAGGTTGAGTTTGGCTTGCCTCCCTAGCCAGTGACTTTTTAGTGAATTGCTTGAAGCCTCTGGCTAGACCTGATGCAATATTTGGATTACCCCTCTTTGTCTCTCTATGCCCTTGGGACAGCATTTACCCCTTCTCACCATCATCTTTGGTGATTCGTTGTGGATTTCTGCCTTGTGGGTCAGTTGTTCATTCCTGTTAAGGGCCCTATAATCAGACTGAACACAAGACCTACAGCTCCTTGCTTGGGTTTTACCCAAAGAAGCCTCCAGGAACACTCAGACCCCTGCCTACCCCCTCTCAAATCCATTCATTACTCGAAAGTCAAAGAACAAGGATGAACAAAGATTGATCTCCCCTGTCAACACACCCACTTCATCCTTCCCCTCCCCCAGACTGAATGTCCATGTTCAGAAGCCAAGCTTAACCTCGGGGATTTAGCAGGTGGTAGCAGGGGTGGGTTTTACTCAGATCAAAATGAGTCTGTAAAGCACAGACACTTAAATGGACCTTCTCTCTCTGTTTTTTATTAAGTGGGAGGGAGTTAATTACCTCCGTCTGTGCCACTATTTCTTCTCCTGTGCCCTGATCACCCCCCCCCCCAGATTTTGAGGTGAAGAGTAATAAGAGAAAGAAAATTCATATCTGTATCTGTATAAAATGAGTATTTTCTAATTTTTAGACTCAGACTACTTTCTACTGCTGTTCTCTGAGGAAAAACTGGGGTCTTCTGATATCTGTAGGACTGTAGCCAGATATTGAAATATGAATATTCTGTAATTTTTTTTTGCCCTTCATGTTGTCATTTTTGGCCTAGAAAAGGTGCTAAAGATATGACAGGGTAGGAACTTTGAGCTCCAGTGAATTAAGACTTTTTTCAAGGAGAAAGATCTAGGAAAAAAAAAAAAAAACCTGAATAGAACTTGTCCGGAGTGAAGACACTGCCCCTTGCAGCTATTAGTACATTTAAATTCCCTGCCGAAACCATGGTGTCAAGAAGATAATGCCTCTCTGACATTGGTGCTGGGCACTCGGGGGTTGCGCTGTTTGGAGAATTTGCCACACACGTTTCAGAGCACCCGTAGTCATTATCAGGGACAGGCAACTCAGCTCATGTCATCAGAGCCAGCCAGGCCGGTGGGCAAGAGTGAGACAGTCAAGCCCAAACCCCCACCTACTTTCACTGGATAAAACACCCTGTCAGCATCCATTTCCACCTTTCCCCACCCTTCAGGCAGCAGCCCCCACTTCTCTCCCCCTCCTCCCTCTGATTGCTCAGCTACTATGCCTGCTCCTGCTGCCCCAGCTGTAGAAGTTTCCACCTCATGCGTTCAGTTATCAGTCAGTGCAGATCTCAGCTGCAGTTGGGCTGGAGCGGACAGACCAGCCTTTCTTTATGCCAACAGGGAACGCTTGAAATAACTAGACACACAACTCTGATTGATGCAGCCATGGTTTACACACCACACTTTAGACGGTCTAAAATGGCTGGAATTAATAGCCTATTATTAGATGGTGTGGGGGGAGGGGAAGGAGAGACAAGAAAACACCTTTTTATGATCTTCTCATTTAAATCTCTGTATTTGATTTTGCAGAGTGTGAAGTGGCAGGGGGCATATGTGTGTGTGTGTAGAAGAAGGGGCGTTCTTACCACCCTGCTGTGTCCCCTGAGGGGCTTCAGCCAGCTTGGCACCAACCCACCCACCACATTTTTTTTGCAAATGATGCAAATCCATGTGGTTGAGCAGGGAGGGGTTAGAGAGACCAGGGAGTCCTGGACTGAGGAAGGGGGAGTGAGTGAGGGTTCTTGGCTCACTTGCTTTCATGCCAGGCTCTGCTAGCCAGCTGCAGAGAGGGGAAGTGGAGTTTAAAACCCCCGGTAAGAAATTTTTCCTTGGTCTGAACATTGTTTAAATTCCTGAAGTGGGTGATCCCTGTAATAAATACCTTGGACTTCGTAAGACAGATATATTTACTCAAGTTTAAAGTTTGGATTTTGATGGATATGCGCTTGGGAATGCATGGGACTGGAGTGTTTGTTATATGTTGGAACCCGTTCAATGCACACAAGGAGTTAAGAGAACTCCATTTATAGCAAAGCAGAATGTCTTAACCATTCCTTGTGGTTACTGTGTCAAAGTCTGTGCTTCGTCCCATATTTTGAACATCATTGGTCTTCACAAAACATTAGATGACAGGGATGAGGGGGGACGTTTGGCCCAAAGTACCCAAAGCACTTTCTCAAGACTCGTGTGCAGATGAAGCCTTGGACTACATCACCTGACTTATAGGCTGGAAAATCTTCTCTGAGGAGAGAGAAGGAGCTCTAGAGCAAAGAGCAGAGGAAAGAGCTGAGGAAATCCAGGTGCTCAAACTCATGTCCTAGTTTCCTATAAGGTTACTGGCTCAGCTGTGATTATAAATTGTAGGAGAAAGGAGTCATCCTGTCATTTGAAATATGGTTCTCTCAGGACACAGTCCCTCTTGCCCAAGTCAGAACTCTTGATATTCCCCTAGATACTAGTACCCCAACCCTACCACCCCTTGAGCAAAACAAGCAAACTAGGTAATTCCAGGAAGGCTCCATTAGAATTTCCAAGAACTCAGGCCACCCTTGTCCTCTTTGGAGAAAAGGACACATTTCCTCACAGCCCCCAGGTGACATAACCCACATGGTCTTCTCTCCTTGGTGAATAACAGCATTATTCCAGAATGACTGGCAGAACAAACAGCTGACTGGCCATCATGAATCCCACTTAACGGTTTGCTTTGGTTTTCCTAAGGAGGTCCCCATCCAACCACAAACCTGTGCTGGAGCTCCATGACCTTTCCGAACATGGGCCCATATTCAAGGGGACATGGCCACAAGCCACGTGTGCACACTCTGCTGCTGCCCCACAATGCAGCTGGAGTTTGGGTTTCTCCACATGGGAATGAGTTCCCATCTTTTCATGATGGTATGTGTAATGTGGAAAACCATCTCACCTTGGGCTTGACTAGCTGCTCAGGAGCATAAGCCAAGAGTAAGTTGGAGATTCCTGGCCCATCTTCCCTGGAAAAGGAGATTGCAGGAGGGTTTTTTTCGTAATCCGCCTATAATTAATTTCCCTCTTTTGGCTGGTGCTCAAGCCCATGGTGGGCGACTCCTGTGTTCTGTCTGGACCTATTTGCTGCAATCAGAAACTGCCTCATAAGATAAAAAACCACTATAACATTTGTTTAAGAAAACACATGCCTTTTATAGGCTGTAGTCCATGATGTTTGCAACAACAGGAATCAAGTTGTGAAAATATTATTTTCTGTGATGTTGGTGTTATTTTTTTAAACTGCCTAAGCTCCTAATTTTACCATGGCTGCCAGCACAGGTTTTGTTTTGGGTTTTAAGCTGCTGGGAATTTTTTTCAGCACATTATTAATATTAAAGGTCCAAGGCAGTATTTTCCAGTTAAGTTTATGCTTTAGTTGGGATTTCATTTTTACTTAGGGGAAGTCCCAATAGAATTGATTATAAACACAGGACAACTACTAAAGAAATTCCTATTTACAGACTTTTTTTCCTGTATGTTAGTGTAACCAGCCCTTGATATTGGCTGATAACTGGTCTCTTGGGGGTGGCCGGATGTCATTCACCGTTCCCCTGCAGGTCCTCACCCACTTTTTTGTAACCAAGTGAAAAGATCCAAAAAGGTTATAGGAGTCTTCAAAGGGAAAGATGCAGACTTAAGTAAACTAGGCGTGGGATGCATTCTCATGAGACCCAGGACTATCTGACCCAGCAGTTTGCACATTCAGGCTGCTTCAAATACCTTGTGATTGTTGAGGGCACGGAGAGAACCGGCAGAACCTCTTCAAAAATGTTATGTGAAGTTATTATTTGGAGGACATTCATTTAAACATGCCCTACTATAAACTGTATCACTGGATATATAAAGTTATCAATATAAATAATTGGCAACATAAGCTAAATTTGCTGGTGTGGACACATTTCAGCCCCTGGATTCCTGAATAGAGTGCTAAACTAGATTCAGATTTGAGGTTTTGTCTGTGAATTCAGCAGTTGTTTCTTAGAATTACCTACAAGTTGTTTAAAATATGTATTTTAGAAGGTGCTTAAAATTCCCTGGACTTCTCCCAAATCAGACTTGCTGAGGGTGGGGCTGCAAAACTATGTATTTTTCAAACCTAACCTTGGGGTATGAGTAGGATTATCCTCAGAGTAGGGAGGAAGGGCATTCTAGGGAGCATAATGGTTTACTTGCAAGGCATGGGTTAAAGAAAAAATGTGTTTTACCCATTTGGTTTTTGCTGCAGAACTTCTCAGAATCTTTTATATGCTGATGAGCATCGGGAATCATCATGAGGGTATAACGTGTAGCATTTCCCAAACCTAACTGAACTTTGGTTCCTTGGTCATAAAACCAGTGGCCCTTCAAACATAGTTTAGGAAATTCTAAGCTAAGGAAGTGAGAAGCCGAAATGGAGAGAACTCCCTGCTAACACTTCCTGAGCTCTTAGTAACACGGGGGAATGGAAAGCAAACCCCTGTCTTTCCTTCTCCAGAAGCACCAGGCCAGACTTCTGCCTCATCACCCGTGCTCTCTGGGTGCTGAGTGAGGAGTCCCTGGCCTATTGGAAGTGCTGCATTCAGTGGTCCTGACATCTTCAGGAAGAGAATACATTTTCCAAATTGCCAAGGAAAAAAGAAAAGGGAAAAATTGGGACAGAGCCATTTGTAGGGACAGGGGAATGGGCTTTTTCTGCCACTAGACCAGCCTGGGAAAACAGAGACCTAAAAGCTGAATGTTAAGAAGGAAGGCCGTCTGAGACTCAGATTTTCATCTGTTCTGTTTCTCACAAGCTGTATGACCTTGGGCAAGTCACTTAACCATTCTCAACCTCAGTTGTTTTATCTATAAAATTGAGTTACCTACCTATACAGGTAGTCTTCGGGGAAAAATGAAATCAGGTTTTAAGGTACCCAGTTCAGAGCCCAGCGCTTGGTAGAGACTGACTTAGCCAAATAAAATGTTCCTTCCTTCTTCCCACAAATCTAAAGATGAAAGCAACTTCACTTAAGCTGACTTCGATTCAAGAAGCATTCCTGATATACTCAATCATATGAGAACCAGTAGACTGAGCTCATCTCATAGCATGATACCTGACCAGAGAAGGTGTTCAATAAATATCTTTGTGGGACTGAATAATTGTATGTGAATGAAAAAATTAAGAACCCTAGATTCACAGAGGAAGAAGTGATTAATGGGGGACTCAGGTAGTCTTCTGTTTCTCTCCTGTAGGGAGTGTTAGTGGAAATTCCTTTGGTCTCTCCATCCCTTATTTGATCTTACCCAAGGGAAGAAGGGTGGTCCCTCTGATAGTTTGCTGGATAACATTTTTGTAGGGGGCGGTCACTTCCTGCCTGTGACATGTAAGATCAGACAGAGCTGACCTCAGCAGGGCTGCGATTCTCTGTACTGCCTGTGAGTAGGTGAGGGAGCTTGCCTGTGGTCCTCTCCATGCTTGTGAGTGGGTAAAGGAGAATCAGAGTCTCCTCTGTAACCCCACTCTTACCTTTCACATCACCCAAATGTGCAAGACCCCATAATTCAGGGTCAAAAGCTCCATCTCAGCCCCAGACCTGCACATGCAACCAAGCACTTAAAGAGAACTTTACTGTAGAGATGAGACTTTTGAAAATAGCCAGAGAAGAGTAGTTAGCATCTAATTTATGGAATAAAATCATAGGTTTTCCCTATATTTAGTGTTTCAGTTGGTAAAACAATTATACTGTTTTCAATCCTTATTAGCTCTCTTACAGACAACATTTATCGGTATCCCCCATGACAACATAATTAGTATTCTAAGGATATTTTTCACCAGCTGCTTATGTCTTCAAGTTAAAAGTCAACAGCTAAATATATAGCATGGCAAGAGCATAAACAGTGAAATTGATTTTAGTACTCAAAATGACTTGATTATCTATATTTATAGCTGTAATTAGAGAAAGGCTTAATGCCTTATATAATCGGCTCTTTATTGAAAGTTTCATGACAGAGGACTTGATGCTAATTTATCTTGTAGCATCAAGGAACGAGCACAGATTTTAAGCAACACCATTGGCTTTAGCTTCTGGGTTCATTAACTACCAAATATGTTGCCCTACATTACATATAGTACATTAAGGGCTCTTTATTGAGCAGCTTTCAAAGGAGTTTCTATTCCAATTTGCTAACATAATATATGCCTTTCCCCAGAGCCTGGTTGGCTATTTTAGTCTAGGGAATGAGTGATGCTTTTTTTTATTATTAGAAAAATAATGCTAATTCTGTATAATGTCGATAACATCTCTAGCATAACATAGCAAAGAATTTTCATCTTTTCTACATAAATGTCTTTTTATCTTGAAGGTTTTAGAGCCCGAACTACCCATCTTTGTAGTATTCTTTTTGTATTTGGGTCTCTGAAATTGGAGAATTTTTCCCCCAAAGTTTTATTTTAAAAAAGTAAAATTTCATAGTAATAGTACTAGCCAGGAGTTATCGAGCACTTACTGTGTGCCAGACCCTTTACAAAGTATACATATTGTGTCATCTCATCTTTGTAACAACCCAAGGAGGCCACCCTATTATATGTCTATTTCACCCAGTAGGTGTGATCATGAAGTGGAGGCAGGTGAAGTGATTTATCCAGGAGCACACAGCCATAAGCGGTAGCTCAGGCAGCTGGGCTCCTGAGAAGGAATTCCTGCCCAGCCATTATAGCTGCAGACTAGTCACAGTGAACTTCCAGTGCTCAGACCGTTGCCTGTTCCTTCTCCATGGTTCTCTTTCTCTTTTTAGCATCAACAAACACACATTATATATGCACATATATGCATGTCTGTAGTTATATGCATTCATATATACTACATTGAAAGAACATAACAGTAACTTTGATTTGGCTATTCAAAACCACTTCATTATATTTGTAGCTATAATTACTTAGGTGACATACACATAATCCTCTATGCTTCAATGTCATTTCATATTTTTTTGAAGATTTATTTCAGAGAGAGAGAGAGAGAGAACACAAGCAGGGGGAGCAGCAGGCAATGGGGCAGAGGGAGAGGGAGAAGCAGCCTGATGTGGGGCTCTATCCCAGGACCCTGGGATCGTGACCTGAGCTGAAGGCAGACGCTTAACCAACCGAGCCACCCAGACACACTTCAATGTCATTTTAGAAATTTTCATACACATTTTCATATAAATGGTTGTTCTCATGATTTCATTTGATTCTTAGGTCAGCCCTGAGAGATTGACAGACCCTGTGTTCTTTGGCTTAGTTTAGCAATGAAGTGACTGATCCCAGGTGAGTTCACTACTTGTAGTCAGACTCAAAGCAGAACCTCACTCCAGCTGTTAAGAATATCAAAGGGCTCTGCTGCCTTTCATAGACGTCAAACAGCAGCTCTCTGGACTATGCAGAAGCTTAACAGATGGAAATAAAATAACAACCTGCGAGTCAGAAATGCAGCATGAATCTCAGGCACAGTGTTTGTGTAGTAGTTTCACTCTTTCGGGGAATCCCCCATCTTTGTTTTCCTCAATTTCGGACTGTGTGGCTAACTACATCTCCTTGGGACCTAACCAAAACTCTCACCCCAGTTGTCACCACAGAGTGCTATATCTTCCATGTATATTGATGTGCCCCCCCCACTAGGTTATGAGTTTGCCTCCATAATCCAGTGTTCAAGCACTGAGCCTGGCAGTAGAAGGTACTAAAATATTTATCCATTCATTTGTTTTACAAAAATGTTTGCCGAATTTCTCATTGGCAATTGGAAAAGATATGGAGAAAGGGAAGGGGAGAGAAATTAGAGACATAAATCCTGATTTTAATTACCTTTCTATAGGACTGGGTCTCCATAACCTTTCTGATCCCCCTGCCCAAAATACCAAACTTTGGAAAAATTCGTAGGAGTTCTACCTTCTAAGAGCAGACCAGGGCAGGGCAGGTAGTCCCAGAAATGGCCTACAAAAAGTTCTTTGGGGACTTAATGTGCCCTCCAGGACAGTGGAGCCTGTAAAACTTATAGGAGGGAATTCTAAGGAGGAGACCACTGTGGCAAAGCAAACTGCTTCTTCCCACCACAGAGTTAAAAAACAATATCCAACCTTTAGGTTGTGGGAAAAAGAATGGTGAAATCATTCTCTGTCTGGCACAGTTGCAGACTATTAAGTCGTTTGGGAAATGTGGACTTGTACCAATCTACGAGATTGGCCATGGCCATTTTAATATGTTTTTGAAAATCAGCGAGTGCTTAAAAACTTGTAGTAAAAGCCCTAATAAACTAAATTAGACCAGGACTCTGCCAGAATTGTATTTACCTCTTGAAGTGGAAGGTTAGGAAACCATGTTAAAAATTAAAGTGAAAAAAAAAAGAGAGAGAGAGAGAGAGAAGAAAGAGCAACAGATCCGTGTTTTTAGGGAGTTGCTTGGTTAAAAGAATGAACTGTCCACTCTCAAAAGCAGCTCATTTGCAAAGTGACAGGTGAGTGCTTTCAATGACACACAGTTCTCATGAATGATGCCACCCGCCATCCCCCTTTTTTGCTTTTGTTTTGTGTTCTAAGTCTTATTTGTTTTTACAAGGGTGAATTTGGAGGGCGAGGGGCGTAGTTACTGCAGCCAGAAGAATAAGTGCTTTGTGCATTGTGTATGCCCAGATAGTACACTGAACAAGTACTAATAAGAATAAAATTATTGGAGCAAATAAAATCACATATGCTTTTTAGTCACCTGGGAGAGGGGCTGGGCCAGCCTTTTTGAGCACATAAAAATAATAATTCCTCACATCTGAATAGCATTATAGAATTTATAAAGCTCTTTCACGTATATTATCAATGGCCCGGTGAGTCAGGAATGCTCTGTGTGATTACAGCATTTTACAGTTCAGGAGAGGTGAAGTGGCTCATCCGGGTCGTGGAGCTACCAGGAGTCAGTCAGCACTTCCAACAGTGCCGGGCTCTGAAGCATCACGTTTTGTCCCCTGTGACCCAGGGGAGCAGGGCTATGAATCTGAGCAGAGAGCTCTAAGGTCACTTTCTGTAGAAAAAAAATATTTGACACAGGAGATGGACTTATCTCCTTCACCCTAGACACAGGGAAATGGTCTACACCAGGAGAAAAGCATGGAACTAAGATTTCATATAGCCCAGTGGTGACCACTGTGTCACCACTGGGTGACACAGGCCAGCTTTGTATCCTCTTAAGGCACATGTGCACAGTACGGCCTTCTACTTCAAGGAGGCGTCATTAAACATCACATGCAACCAATGTAAGTTATTATGTCTGTTGAAACTCTCTAAGAACTCACTGGCTTTGAGACCACTTTTCTGTCCATATTAATGAGGAGCCTGGTGTATTAGTTTCCTATTGTGGCTGTCACACATTATCACAAACTTAGAGACTTAAAACAGCACACATTTATTCTGTTACAGTTCTGAAGGTCATGAGTCTAAAATCAAGGTGTCAGCAGGGCTGCATTCCTTCTGGGGGCTGGCCTTTTCAGCTTCTAGAAGCACCGGCACTTGGCTTGTGGCCCCTTCCTTAACCCGCTGTCGCATCTTCTACTGCACCCTCCTGCCTCCCTCTTACAAGGACCCTTATGATCACATAGGGCCCACTTGCAGAATACAACATAATCTTGCCATCTCAAGACCCTTACCTCAATCCCATCTGCACAGTCCCTTCTACCATGATGGGAACACATTCACAGGCCCAGGGATTAGAGCCTGGGCATGTTTGGGGGCCATTACTCAACCTGCCACAGCTGGAGTTAGCACAGTTTGAGACTGAATTTGTATCTTTCACTCCGTCATTCATAAATAGAATGATAAAGCTGAGCAGTATGAACTAGCCACCCTTCTCCTTCTTCCCCCGGTCCACCTATGTCCTCGGTGAATGAGCCTCATGCAGACAGCTGCAGACGTTTCATCATGAGAGGGGACGGGACAGACGGCAGCTTGCGCAGAAACTGCATCCCTTCGCCTCCCTTGTTTGTACAGGGAGAATAGTTCCTCAGCTCATGTTGACAGCTTACCCTGAGAGTGCTAATATTCCTTTGGCCTCCAGATGCTGCCATCTAGATTGGCACCTTCCTCAGCTCTCCCGGGAAGTTGGATGCCCTCTCCGGTGCTCCTGGGCGCTTGGAACACAGCACTGATTTGTAATCTGGAAAGCATGTTTTTCTCCCTCACTGGACTCTGTGCTCCTTGAAGGCTCTGTCTAGTTTATCCCTGTCTGTTCAAGGATCTACCTAGCTCCCTCCTACAGGTCACTCCTTGATAAACGTTTGTGGGATGAGTGTGTTTTAGAGAATTGTATTGCATATAGTCATGGTACCGGAAGAGAAACTCCTCACCGCCCCCCTTCCTGGTCTTCATCTCCAGGTCCCTCACTTCAGCTGTGCCATTATCTGCAGTGCTTTGCCTCTTGTCAAACACCCAGTCTTTACTTAAACAGCTAGCTCTCTGTGAAAACCCAGGACGCAGAGGAAGCAGATGCCTCTACGTCCAAAACAAAAAGAATAATTCTGAGCCAATTTCTTTCTCCCAAAGTAGACTGTAGCGTCTCTGGAGCAGCCAGACTCAGCGAGTGACTCAGTCAGCACACTGTGCTCTTTGCTTCGTGAGTGCCTGTAGCTTCATCCCCTCCCGTTCAGTAACGGGGCATATGTCTCCATCCATACACTGGATCTTTCCATGCGTATCTTACTAAAGTGAAGAGAAGAAACACAAACACGTGAGCATTACCTACAAATAGTGTGTAGACACATCACATTGGATTTTAATTATTCCCACTCTTGATATTTAACACTACCTCTGATTAAAATAAAAGTGGGTACTTAACAAGAAAAATATGGTCTTGAGTAGGGCATCCAAAATGTGTAATCATGACTCCATTTGGGGAGCGTGTAAATGCAAGAAATGATCATTTCCTCTCTATACCCACTCAAGGAATTGAACTAGGGAGCAAAGTGTGGGACCTTGAGATTTAATCAAAGTCAGATCCAGTCAGACTGGATCAAGTGCCTTCGAACCCTGAGGGGAGATCCCTGATGTCCTTTTTCTCTTTGAACCACCAAGAGCTGTTTGGGTGCCTAATAGAATATTAAATACTTAGAGAAAAGTTGTGGTCAATCAGCAGGACCATGCACATTGTGTCATACAAATTGACACTTGGGCATGATATTGGGAGCAGGTCCAAGTGTGGCTTGATCAGAATTGTATCGGTGGAAGTCATGCAAGCTGCCAGCCAGCTACTCACACTTCCCCTGCACAGCTTTGCTGCTGGGTATTTCCTAGTACTCCATAAAAAACAATTGTGTGTGTTTGTTCAAATGAAAGAAGATTTGTCTCCCAGGAAAACAATTTAAACATGGAGAGACTGCAATCTCATTTTCAAATATTAGCTTTCATTTTATGACAGATCATGCTGTTTCGTACAGCATATCTATATTAAAAAGCATGAACAAGTCTGCCTTGTTCGGTCCCATTCCTGTCCCTCTCTAATGTGCATTTATAAAAACACAGACATATCTGATTCCACACACACTGTACAATATTTTATCGATTACAGTGAAACGTAGTTATATCATATTTCCAGGGACTGAGAAAAGAAAACATAGAAAGTGGGAAACACTGAATTTGATTATGCTAGGCAGGGAGTTTAAAAGACCTGAATTGTGGGGAGGTCTTGTATGTGGGAATAATAAAAATAGGTTTTAGTAAAAAAAAAAAAACTACCCTTTTATGAAACATCTGACATATCCTCAGCATACTCCTTTGTGTCTAGACACATGGTACGCAGGGCAGGCTACTTTTCATTTCCATATACTTCTGCTCTCTTTCCCCCACTGCCAAGAGTCCTGAAGTCTCTGGTCCAAGATTATTCCAATGGTTTTCTAACTAGCTTCCAGGCACCCCTTCCTCTGCAGTCGGTACACGCACTGCAAAGGACGAATCCTGATTGGCTGGATTTACATGGCTCCAAGTCCCTTAAACCACATGGAAAATAATTTAAGCCCCAAGATCAGATAAATGTTTGCCCTTATTTTCCTCCGTTTGGTTGAATTTTCACATTTAACCATTTAGTGCATCTGGTAATTAGCGTTTCCTCTGAGATGGAAAATAATATATTTGTTTGTCAAATAGATATCCAACTCTCAGGCACTTTGTCTTTATCCATCCTTCTCTTTCCTCTCTGATCTGTGTTTTCTCTCATGGCTGTAGGTAGGTGTTTCAGACACAAGGGCGTCTGTTTCTGGGCTCTCAGCTCTACTCTGTTGTCTTTTCTGCTTCTTTCTTCCCAAATGCAACTCTAATGGAAGGAAGGTAGTTTTGCACTGTTTTAATGTCAGGTAGGTTTAACGACCCCCTTCATGAATACATTCTCTTACATTTTTCTAGCTGGTTTTATTAGTTTTTTCTTTCAAGTAAGTGTTAGAATCATTTTTGATGATTCTCTCTGTATCCTGCAGAGATCTTGGTTATAATTTCGTTAGTCCTAAAAATAAATTTTGAGAAAATTTACATCTTTACAATATTTGGTCTTCTTGTTTAGAAATACGGCATGGTTCCTCAGATTTTCATCTCCTTTTATGTCTCTGATAGTGTTAAATTTGTTTTTTATGTAAGCCCAACACATTTCATGGTTTTGTAGTTTATGTGCAGTTGCTTTATATTTTTGAGGGTCTTCCAGATGCAATCTTTTCCCGTTATATTTTCTAACTGGTTATTGCTGTTACAAAAGAAAACTACTGACTTTTTAATGTTTATTTCATACTTAATGACCTTACTGAACTCATCTATTCCAATATTTTTTTGGCTGATTCTCATGGGTTTCTTAAGAGGATATTTTCTGAAAATAGTGATCTTTTTTTTTTTTTCTTTTCCAGTAGGCAAAGGTCATACACCTCATTTCTGTTCTGGTTCTCATTACATTGGCTTGATCTTCCAGAACAATGTGAAATCACAAACTCAACTTTGATCCCCCAAAGTTCTCTCCCCACCTCTACCCCCAAATATCCTTACTTTTTCTGGCGTTTTCACTTGCCTCTCCTTAATGAATTTCAACATCTCTTGGTGTCTTGGTAACTTTCCCATACTGACCCCATGGAACTTCTTCTACTAGTCAGCCCAGCTGCACCAGATAGGGTAGCCAAAAAAAATAAAGACATCCAGTTAAATTTGAATTTTAGATAAACAACAAATACATTTTTAGTGTAAGTATGTCCCGTGCAATATGTGGGACAACTTACAGTAAGAAAATTACTTGTTTTTTATCTGAAATTCAGATTTAACTGGGAGCCCTGTGTTTTTATTTGGTAAATATGGAAACCCTAGTGCCAGTGCCAGTGCCAGTTGCTCAGCCAATTAAGCCAAGTTCACCTCTGTGATCCCATGGCTCTGTGCTCATGTGTATAGGTGTCTATGATCATTTCTTTAATATTCTACTAAAACGGTATGTTCACATGGTACTTCATATCCCCAGAACCAGTAGTAGCTGACATATCCTAGCATTTAATGTGTGTTTGTTAAATGAATTTTAAAAATGTATGAATGATGGCAAGCGGATCATCAAACATTTAGTGAGCATTACCAGAACACGTGGATTGTAAAAAGTTTTAATCTTAACTAGAGGAACAAACAGGTGTGTGGTTGTTACTCAGTGTTAAAGCATCCAGGGAAGAGAAAAAAGTACAGCCACTTTTCCAGATTTCCAGAACTGGAATTGTTTTTCTATTTTTTTTTTAGAGAGAGAGTGTGTGCATGAGTGGGAGTATTGAGGGCAGTGGAGGGGCAGGGGGAGAGAGGGAACCTTAAGCAGGCTCCACATCCAGTGCAGAGCCTGACACAGGGCTCGATCTCATGACCCTGAGATCATGACCTGAGCCAGAATCAGAAATTGGACACTCAACTGACTGAGCCACCCGGGTGCCCCTGGACTTTTTTTTAATCCAGAAGGTAAGTAAATGTATCACTTTACTTTTGATATTAGAAAGAGCCATGAGCACTGGAATGGAGTCAGAAGATTTGGATCTAATTCTGACCCTACCACAAATTGACTGTTTGAACATGAGCAAGTCACTTCACTTTCCTGGGCCCCAGTTTCTCCATCCTAAGAAGAGAAGAATCAAACTGGCTGTCAGACTCTTTTTAGTGGTAAAGTCACTTAAAAATGAAATATTACACAAAACCCCGATATCTAATGCAGGTAAAAGTAGAACTCTTCGGGTTGAAGACATAGCAGGTCCAGCTTCTTCAATTTAACTCCTCCTTGCCCTTCTGAGTAGTCTCATAAGCAACTCTATAACTGGAAAACACTGGGCTGCAGAGACTTCAGGGCCAGCGTACCATCTTGCTTTAATGTGTGTATGTGTTACTGTAGCATAGTATCCAGCTACAGATTACCTGAGAATGAATAAGTAAACACATGTATGGACAGTAACACCAAAAGTAAACCAATGCTTGATTTCTCCATTCTTTGATGAAAAGGAGGATAACTACTAGTCTGAAGACATCCCAATTTTCTATAGTTATACTCTTATCTAATGAGGATAAGTAGTCATAGTGGTGATCTGGGATCATGAGAAGATTCTGAAACATTGCCAAAAAGATTAACTCCTGTTGTATATGCTGGCCTTCCCCTTGTATCTCTCCAGAGTCCCCAGTCTGTGGGAGGGACTGCTGCAGTCACCTCCTAATGGGTCTACCTGTGTATCCACTGTGGGGCTCCACAGTCCACCTTCTCTGCATCCTCAAGAATGAGCCTTCCTAAATGTACCCTGAGTCATGTCACACTCATTCCAGCCTTTCCACCACTACTGTTGCCTAAATGCCTTCAACAGCTTGACTCTCCATTGCTCTTAAAGTGTACATTCCTCAATGAAACCTACTATGTCCTGCATACCTTTCCAGCACTTTCTCTGATCCTCAAACCCACATTCCCTCCATCAGGCCTTTACACATCCTAGTCCTCTGCCTAGAAAACTGTCCCCTTCTTTTCATAGTCAGCCCCAGCTCATCCTTCAAAGCTCTGCTTCCTCAGCTCTGATGAGACCACCCTACCATAAGCTGGCATAAGGTCCCATATCCTCCTCTCCATCACTTGTCTGTGTACTAATGTGATCAGCATCTGCCCTCCCTACCAAACTGTAAACTCCATGAAAGTTTGGCGTAGTGCCTGACATGTAATATACTTTACATAAATATTTGTTAATTAAATTACTAATGAGCTAGGAAAATCATGCATACCTTTTACAAAGATGTGCCAAAACGTTAAGAGTTAATGAGCACTTTGGTTAATCAAAAGGTATTTTTGAAAAACGAAAGTTTAGCTAACCAGGATATCTAATTCTCTATTCATCTCTGATAGTTGTGACTTAATGTTTTATTTATATGAGCCAGGAGAAGGGAAAAACCTGCCTAGGATTTTTAACATGGGGTATTTAATCGAGGAGATTGGTTTCACAGGGATAAAACTGCTGAAACTAGTACTAGTCATATGACCTCATTCATCCACAGAGGAGCCAAGAAAGCAACCCTCCATGTGCTTAGAAGGTGGAGAGTCAGAAATAGTTGGCAAAGAGCATGAGGGCATACTATGGGACACAATAAAAGTTATTGGGTTAAATAAATAATAAAGATACTGGTTTAGAGTATAAGACAGGCACAATCTAGACAGGTATATCTAGTTTTTAAAAAAAATAAAAGTATATAACTTGCAAAGGAAACTGTTAGTGAGATACAAATTGGGAGGGAGGGGGGCAAGAAATGGATGAACTTTCAGCCTATGCCTGATTTCTTCTCTAAAATGATACCTAAGATGTCCCTCTCAGAAAACCAGGCACTATTTGTGATCACACATAACTTTCTGGAAATTACTGTTGTGACATAGACATTTCAAAGCCCACGTCCAGTATCTCCTGTGAGCTTTGTCCCTTTCTCTCCTTTCTGCTCACAATCCCGGCACCACTGGTTTTGACAATTTAATATTACACCCTTTCTGGCTCCATACTCTTGGACAAAGATGTTTTTGGCTGCAGAAAGAGGCTCACAGACCACTGTATTTTCATGACTGAATGAAGAGTTTATTTCTCCAACACACAAAGAGGTGATTACCCAGAGACTTGTCCCCAAAAGCACTCTTAAGATCAAAGACCTTAGCTGAGCTACTGAAGTGTTAATTGGCCAAATACAATTGTCAAAAATTAGTTTCTATGTGAACCAATTAAAACAAGATAATTGGGAGATGTCAGCACTTCTAAATATTTATACCAGTTGATGCAAATATTTATTTACATATCATCTGTTTGCAATTTTTATCACTTCTTCTCTCTGCAAAGCTGCTCATAAACTATTAGATCATGTCTCTTGATGCTTAAATTAAAATCTAAACTTATTCTAGTCAACTGACAGAAAGGTAAAATATTTTTGTTCAAATTCTTTTGACAATGTGTATTTTTGACAATGTGTTTATATTCCTCATTTGTAATGGAAAGTGATACTGTAGCCATCCTTTCAAAGGGAGATTTCTGATTTTTTTCATAGCCAATTCATTCTGTTTTCCCATGTGGTATTCATTAAAGCAATTCCTAACTTTGTTGATTTTCATTATTATCTATAGAGTGTTAAAACTTTCTTTCACACTCCTGCAATTGGTTAGCAATATCAGCCCAGCTTTTGGACGTTTTTTTCTATGACTGCATTTCAAATCTCTGCTTCCTAAAATGTCAAGAATATCCTACTAGAGGAGTATACCTCCCCCTGCTACACACTCATAAATCCTTTTTCCAGTCATATGTCTTTCAACCACCTCAAAGCATGTCTTCACTCATAGCTTCCTTATCATTTTGAAATTTATTTACCTATCTTCTTCTCTTGTCTTCAAAAAATAAAGTTCCCAGGGTACCTGGGTGGCTCAGTCAGTTAAGCATCTGCCTTCTGCTCAGGTTGTGATCTTGAGATCCTGGGATCAAGTCCCACATTGGGCTCCCTGCTCAACAGGGGGTCTGCTTCTCCCTTTTCAAACTCTGCCCTTCTCCCTCCCCCCTCATGTTCTCTGTCTCCCCCCCCAAATAAATAAATAAAATGTTTTATAAAAATAAAGTTCCCTATGACTTTCTAATGCTAGTACTGGCATTAAAATACTTAAAATTGATGAAGTTTATTATTTCTGTTATATGTAACACTCAAATGAATAATGAAAAACTTTGGAGAAAAATCCTACCACTTAACAGTGACCTCAGTATGCATTCTGATATAGTTCCATCTATAGTTTCATCAGTGAATAGTATGTTATTTGCTTTCATGTGTTCATGTAATTGTGATATTATATATTCAATTCTGTTATTATATTTTCATTTACCATTATACCATAAGCATTTCCTTGATGTAATTACAACTCTTCATAAAGTTGGGGGTTTTTTTTGATGGTTATATGATAGTCTCTTAGTAGACAGATGCATCATGGTTTAATTAAACCATCTCTTACTGGTTAGAGAAGCTTAGGAAGGAGTTTGGTGCCTGAATCTGATTACTTGATCCAGTTTCCTGCAGAAAGAAAATATATACAGAGAACAACAGAGGCAGATGGGATATAAAATATTGGACCCACATTGTGGTTATCAGCCATGGATCATAGCAGAATGCTAAGTGTTGTCTGGGGAGAAGGATTCACAGAAAAATTTGGAGAAAAAAGAAAATGTTCTTGGCCTCAGCTTTGTAAGAATGCCCATCTAGAATTCATGACCAGGGAGCATAAACAATTGAGCATAGAGATTTTGTGCCAAGAGATAGGAAGGAATTCTTTGTAACGCCGTACTTCCTGTACCCTTGGAGGCAAGGTGGGAGAAGGAAATCTGCCTATACACCTTGTTTTCTCTCTGAGACTGGCATTTGAGACACTCCTATACTCATAAAATTAAGAAATTTCAGTGGTGGCTTTCATCTCCAGGTCTTCTTGTGTCTCTGTTCTATGCTGTGTATCCTTTTAATTTTCAATCCATGTTTGAGCCCCACGTTTGGCCCCTCTCCCCAGTACTGAATCCTGGGTGGCTCTTTAGAATGACTCAGCTTCTCCCTCTTGGAACAAGGTGTTCATGAGGGAGAGGCACCTGTTTAAACAAGGGCTGTGCCTTCCCCAGGATCTCAATGTCTTGCTTTGCTTTTTGTATTTCTCCATCTGTTGCAGGATCCCAGTGAGTGGTATCTTTGCTTCCTGCCCTGGAATTCTGTACACCACTGGTTCTCTAAATGTGGCAGCATGGGTGCATCACCTGGGAGCTTGTTAGAAATGCAGATTCTCAAGCTCCACTGAGATCTGTTGTATCAGCATCATTGGGAGTAGGACACAGAAATCTGCGTTCGATGAGCCCTCCAGGTGATTCTAATGCATGCCGAGTTTGAGAACCACTGCTGTGGACCTATCTCTGAATGATACAGCTTTCTTGCTTGCATATTTCTCTTACTAAGCACTTGCCCTCAACAGATCCCCTAAGACTTGATGATGCAGCTGCAGCTTGCATACTCAAGTGGTAAAGACATCTTTTACCATGAGCTCTTCCCCCAAAACTTGCCTTTGCTTAATTTTTAAACCTCCAGACTCTAAGCGAATTATGCTACTTCATTGGTAATAAGAACATTCATCTCTGTCACCTTATCCCTCTTGCAGTAGCAAATGCTTCTAGTGTTATATTTGCCTTTCTCTTTCTCCACTCTTTTCAAACAAACTCAGCTGTTTTTAAAAGTGTAATATGCTTCCTAACTTGGCTCCCTACCTTTTCCATATGTGGTGCTAATACCCTTGGCTGGATCACAGCGTCTTCCTGCCATTCTCTTTCTCTTTGCTTTCAGCCCCATTCGTTTTCTTTATGATAGTATTCTAGATTTTGTCCTTTGAGATCCTCCTTAATAAGATATGCGAAGTTAGTGATTTCAGAAGCTGCCAAAATATCCATAGTTCAAAAAAACCTTGTTCATGGCTAGGTCTCCAAGTTGTATAACTCTTTGGCTCAGCGTCGGACACCATCCAGACTCAAATGTTGTAGCCCACCTTGGCTTTCCTTAAGGCAGTTTCTCAGTCTCGGCACTACTGACACTTTGGCCTGGGTATTTCTTTGTTATGGGGGCTGTTCTGTGTATTGTAAGATGTTTAGTGGTCAATAGCTCCCCCTCCCCAAATCATGATCATCAAAAAATATCTCCAGGCATTGCCAGATGTTCCCTTGGGGGTCAGGGTATAGTTCACTTAAGGCTGGCTCTGTCCTTCTCCTTGAACCGTCCACTAAGGACTGATGTGCTCTATTTCTAATGGCATCCCATTGCATCTGCTTCATCACTTCAACAACTGCGTTACTCTGGCGATACTGAAATAGTCGCTGCAGGTTTCCGTCCTGAGATTCCTGGTTTTCCCTCATAGTCCTATGCAGATGTCACAGCATCTATCATGACTCTCCCATCCTTCCATTCAAGCAGCTTCTCATGGTCCCCCACATCTGGGCATCCTCTGGGGCATTAGTCTCCTTTGTTCTCTTTCTTTAATTTTTTGTTGGATTTTTAAAGCCTCAGTCATGCCTCTTTTCTGACTCCCAACTTTAAGAGCATTTAAAATGTTTTAGGTTTGTATCTGTCCAACCTAGCCTCTAAAATCTCTGCATTTCCCCTAAAGAAGTAACTTTTTTCCTTCCACTTTGTCATAGCAACTTTCTTCATTTTCTTTCATTTCCAATAGCTGAATGCGAGATCACAGCCTATACTTTAACCCAACTCCATCTTCCTTATACCTCATCTATCCCAGACACAGATAGTTCAAGAAAATAGCCTTTTAAATAAACTTCCTAGCCAGATTCCTGAAGAAATGAACCTGGGGCCACACTCCTGTTGAACCATCATTTGGGCCTGGATCTTTTAAATCCATATCATGATCAAATATGGATTTAAGAAATTATATCTTATTTAAGACATAAGCTTTATGGAAAAGAAGCCAATTTGAGACCATTGGTAGGGAGTCCCAGGGGGTCGTGGGCAAGCCACATGAATCAGGAAACCAGTCTTTCCACAGTCCCCCTCGGGCCTGTGCGATTCCAAACAAAATGAAAAGGACCCAGGTTCGATCAGCTGAGCCGTGTTCCCACCCAGTGCCTGGCACGAACCCTGAAGGCCAGAGCGCTCACTCTCATTCTCTCTACCCTGGATGGAATCTAGCTGGATTTATTTTATTTTATTTTATTTTATTTTATTTTACTTTATATTTTTGGCTACTTAAAGTCCAAATCATCTATTATTGGCCTCAGCAGCAATTTACTGCAAGCCAGTGACACCAAAACAAGTCAGAAACCACGGCTGGCACTGCCCATTCATGCGAAAGCCTATCGTCACAATGGCTGTACTGAGATCTGTGGTCTTATGTCTAAGTCCTTTGTTCTCCAGATGTTTGTATTTAATTTTAAGGTTTCTAGACAGTGTACTAATGTGCTAGGGATCAGGATTCTAGCCCTTCACTTCTTCTTCCTCACTAAAAAAGTATCAAAGTATCAACTTCATTGAGAGCTGGGAAATGTCCAATAAATCTAAAATGTAGGACAAGTAGGAAGCTTCACTGGAGAAGCCAAGCCATGGCTTCCCACCACCCTCCACTGAACTGAAGTGACTTGTCCCTGGCGTCAGATTCACAGACTTCACCTGTCCAGTCCAGCTGAACCTGAGAGAGCACACACCTGCCTTGCAGCATTCACAGAGCACCCTGGAACTCTAGGCACACGAGGGCCATGGCCCAGTGTGGAAGCACGGCCTGGTGGACATCTAGCTTCACACGGTCTAGGAAGTTAGCCTCTTCCTGGTCAGAGAAGAGAGTGAAGAGAAACTAGATGTGCTTATTCGATATCTGTCACTCATGGGTGTGGGTATAGAAGTTCCTCCAGGTGAACATGGTGGGGGCAGAAGAGACATTTCTCCTTCTCCACATTGACTAGTCTGTCTACATTATCCCTCTGTTTTAAGAAAGCTTTACTATGTGCCAGTGCTATTTTAAGTGCTTTCCAGAGAGGAACACATTCAGTCTTTCCAACAATCCTAGGGGAAGGCTAATACCATCTCTGGTTTACAGACAAAAAAATTGAGGCTATAGTAAATAATTTGGGATTTGAACCCCAGTAATTCATCTCACCCTGTTCTTATTTAGTGGCTTTCTTTTAGGTCTCCAGACAAGACATGCTCTTTCCTACCTCAGGATCTTTGTATCAGCTTGTGCCATTTTCTCCCTCTCAGTAAGCTGCTCCATCCCAGCTTCTAGATTTCCACTTAAATAACCCTTCCTAATAAACAGCCCTAATCTGGTACCCCAGATGAGATCAACATCCCCTGTTTTTGTAGACAAGACTCATCACAACTCTTCCATTTTCAATTTTCTATGCATAGAAAAAAGACTGGTGTTGGAGAGGTTCTAAAATTCTAACAGTGGGTGCCTTTGAATGATAAAGCTGTGGTTGTTTTTTATTTGGTTGATTGGTTCTGATGTTATTTGTTTTTGTTTTTGCCTTCTGTATTTTTCAAGTTGTCCAGTGATTAGAATATACATCTTACAAGTGAAATAGTTCCAGGTAATAATGAGGTTTGAGATATGCCAGTGAGTGACTGGCAGCCTTGTGGAAGTCATTGAACTGAGGTCAGGGAGTCAGATGGGTCACACATGCACACGTTACAAATACCAAGAAAGATGGGAGGCAAGGGAAAGCTGAGGGCTCCATGTTGGAGTCCATGGGAGGCAGACATGGGACGTGGGGAACAGCTGAGGTGAGGGATAGAATGGGAAAATAGGGTGCCAGCAATTATGTGGAACAAGAGCAGCGTAAAACATGCGTCTGGAGGAGCCACTAGGGCTCAAGCGCAGATAGAATTTGCTTTGAAAGTAGAAACAACAGTGGCCCCTATTGGAGGCCAGTGTGAAGGTGGAAAAGCCTCATTTCTACTCAGGTGAGCAGTTGGACTGAGAAGGCAAAGACAGAAGTGAGCTTTCTCACCTTACAATAGGGGTCCAGAAAGCACCAGGAAGGGGAGAGAGGGTTCTGACTGAGACAGGAAAGAAGAGGCTAGGGAGGGTTAAGAATGAGTTTTCACTTGGCCCAGGAGGTACCAGGCATGAAGGAAACAGAAAGCTGAGAAGCTGGCTGGGCCCAGACGGGGCCAGCTCCATGGGCAGACACCTGCTACAGTTTCACAGAGCCTCATGCTTCGCTTAGTGCCCTGTCATCACTGTCTTGAAGTTCTTGATCATTTTAGAACAAGGAGCCCCACCTTTTCATGTTTGTACTGAGCCCCACGAATTACGGAACTTGTCCTGGGCATAGGTATGGGTGGCGTGGGTGTGAGAGGCCGCTGGCCAGACAGGATCTTGTTGGCCGGGAAAGCCTGGAGGTTTATTCCTTTAACCACTAACTACTGAAGAGCTTCCATGTGTCGAATATTCTGCTAGACACTGGAGAGGATAAGAAGTGACTAAGAAGTTGCTCGGGTTCGTGCTCCAGTTCACAGGAATTTGAGCCATGGCTCTCCTGTTGGAAGAGTTTTAGATCAGTGTCAATTGAGGTCAGTTTTATAAGAAAGAACTTCAGTGCAATTTTTAGATTTTATTTATGTGGACTTTATGATTTTTTGTGACTTCAAGGATATGTTTCATTAAAATTGATGGCTAGATATGTAAACACTGGCCATTGATCAGCTTTCATATTCTCTACAGCAGATTTGAAAGATACTTCATTCCTCACAAAAATCCTCTCTTTGACATGTAAATAATTAATCCTTAGAAATTCATTATTTAATTATAGGGTTTGGACAGTAGCCTATGAGACATGAAAGGGTTCTATGAGTCTGTATTGTCAGCTGACAGAAGATCAAAATTTGAAAAGAGGTGTTTAGATGTAGAAAATATTCCAAGCCAGATAGTATTTTAATAATGTCATAGAGGAAAGATCTGAGCATAACTGAAGTTTTAAGACATTCTTGGAGTGAGCCCTTAGGGAAATAGCTTGTATTCTGCTTTTCTGTTCTGGCAGTGTTATTACCTTGAAGCCACTAGCACAGAAATCGGGAACCTTTCTAGAGACTAGTATCAGTTAATCAGAAAGAGATGACTTCCTAGACAGTGTGCTCTGCTAGAAAAATCAGAACCAGGAGCCAAAAGATCTAAGTAGCTCTGTTCCTAAACCAAAGCACTGCAGCCCTCCACACCTCAGTTTACGCATCTGTGAAGAGTGATACCAGGCAAGAGGATCTCTATACTGACCTTTGTGCAGTCAGGCCTGAACAGTCTAGGCACCAGCACTTCAGGAATCCAGCATCCCACATAAAAATTAAGTTCACTGGTAATTCCAGTCAAAGAAATTAACCTCAGAAAATGAAAGATTTTGCCGTAAGATGTGGTAAAAGAAGAGGGGAATAAAAGAGGAAAATATAAAAAGAAAGGGTAGGAGGTGACAAGGTGAGGACAGTGACATAAGCCCCATGCTGTAAATATCTGCCAGACCCCAGGAGAGGACATTCTCACAGCCACATCTGGCTTGGGGTCCCATTTGAAGACTGGGACAATGGAGGAGTCTAACACCACTGCAGAACAGTGACTAGTTTAGGACTGAATTGTAAGCATCCCTGTCATTCCAGGCCCTCCATCTTCCCAGCTAGCAGGAATTTCTCACTGTTCTTTTTTCTGTAAGACATCAGACCCCTGCTGCTCCACAGGGTGCCCTCCTCTCACGTAGGAATTCAGTTCCCCTCACTTTCTTCTATAGCAGAATGTCACTCCCACACCATCTCCCCAAGGTCTAGCCAGTGTTGCATGTGAAAACTCAGTAATATATTCTGGGGAATAGAAGGCCCTCCCCCAGCTCATTCCCTCAGCAAGGACACCGGTTAATTCCAGAACTCCCCCTGCCTGTTCTTCCTTCCTCCAAGCTGACTTCACTGAGTGTACAGCTCTGCTGTTACCAGCGTGATGGTTTTGACAGAGCAGGTCCGTTCATACTGCTGCCTGTGTCAGAACTGTTAAATACCTCTCTTGACTTCAGGGTGACGTTCAGCCCTTTACCTGGATGGAATGATCTCACTGACTCTTAGTTATCTCTGTACTTGGTCACGTGAAGTTCTTTGGCTTCACTCTTTGGGCTACTTAGTATCACCATGGCCCATGCCCTGTTCCTGCCTTTGTACAGGCTGTTCCTCTGCCGAGAATGACCTTTCCCGCCTCCTCCAGCTCATCTTGGAGCCTCACCTCTGACTCTCCTCCTATAGACGAACTCCCTTTGATCACGGAGGCCATTGATCCCCAATGTGTCCCTCAGAATGTTTGGAAGAAAGGTTCTTCAGCCCCATACATTTGGGACATGACTCAAATGTCCATTGGCTCCCTGGAATTTGTAATAAATATTTAACTATTAAAGGCTCGGAAAAAGATTACAGCAGAAAGACCTACTTAACTATCTTTAACCCAGTGTTTTCCAAACTAACATTTAACTTCTTTTTTTTATAAACCTGTTTTAACCCTTCTTTGGAAAAATCTGCCTTAATCTCATTTAGAAAGAATCTCCTCTGCTCGTATAGTACCCCAGGCCTAGCTCTATCATAGTAGTTACCACATGTCACTTTAATTGGAGAGTCATTTTCTGATAGGTCTTTCATGCAACAGAAAGACTGCAAATGCCATAGTGATAAAATAATCACTATGTTTTGTCAGTGTTTTGTATCTAATACCTAGAATACATTTTAAATATCTGATACATACATCATGAACAAGTACATTGTTGACTGAAAAAAGGACCACCTACTTCATTGCTATCGATAATTAACATACATTATTTGAATAGTGTGTGTGATACAATGACTTTGCCAAAATATGCCCATATGCAAGACAGACTACAGTTCATATTATTGGCATGCTTTCTGCCAGTGCCATATTTATGTGAGTCTCTTAATGTCCTTATCCTAAAGATGAGAGTATACACTTGGTCTGACATGTCAACTTCACTTCAATATAGAAATTTCTTTATTGTTTAGGAGTCATTTTTTAATTTATTATTGTTGTTTTGTGTTTTGTTTTTGGGAGGACCAAACTAAAGATTACATCAATTGAATATAACTTGAAGAGAACTCTTTTTTTATTATTCCTTTGAGAGAAAGAGAGAGACAGAGCAAGAGCATCAGCAGGGGTGAGGATCAGAGGGAGAGGGACAAGCAGACTCCCCACTGAGCAGGGAGCCTGATGCGAAACTTGATCCCAGGACCCCAGGATCATGACCTGAGCCTAAGGCAGATGCCAAATTGACTGAGGCACCCCTTGAAGAGAACTCATAATCTCCATTTGCCAGGAGGATCCTGAGAACTTCGAGACCTCTCCAAACCACTCAGTTGAGAGGTCCTAACCTACTAGCCCATTCACCAAGAAAAGATTCTTCCTTTACCTGCTACCACTTGCAAAGCCACTACTACTTAAGGGACCCCCACAGTTTACCCGCATATGTGCTGAGGGCCCTCTTCCATTATGGGTCAGGAGGTCTGGGTGTGTGTAGACAAGTAACAGATCTCATGGGGAGAGAAAATGCTCAAAGCATTAATAGTGACTCAGCATTTGAAGGGGGAAAGAAGAACATAATCAGAGTAGATGGCTCTCTGTGAGGTATCCTTAAGGGAAAAAATAAAAAAAAAGAACTCTAAAAGAAAGTTATGTAAATTCCTAGGGAGACTAGGGAAGTTATTACAAAGGAGCAATCTGAGAAAAAGAAAGAGTTCTTGGAACTCAAAAACGTTGCTCAAAATGGAATTAAGTATCTTGAAGCTCAGGTGGAAGAATTATCACATGGAGAAGAAAGACTCAAAGAAATAGAAATTACGAGTGCAAAGTGAAAGATACATATGAAGGATACATCTTATTGTTGGTACAGGGTGAATAGGTTCAGCCTTCTTGAAGAGTAATCTGGGCCTCTCCATCTAATATCAAGCTGCATATACCCTATTATAAAGTATTGACAATTCTAAGAACTACCCTACAGTGTAAGAGCATAAATCTGAAAACTGATGTTCAAAATGTTTTCTCATTGCAAGCTCATTGTCACAGCAAAAATCACAAGAAACTTAGGTGTTCATCAGTCAATATGGAATTGGTTAAATAAATTAGGGCGTGTCCATAAAGGGATTCCTATTTAGCCACTAAAAAAGTGAGATCTGTATATACCAACTTGGAATATAGCTCCACAAAAAATACTAGTAAGAGAACAAAAAGCATAGTATAGAGAATTACACAGCATGACCTTGTTTTTGTTGAAAACATTTTAACAACATGTGTAGATAGGTATACACTTTTATGTATGTGTGTATGTATGTTTGCTTTCATAAGCATAAAAAACAGTTCCGAATGATACCCTAGCACACTACTGACAGTAATTACCTCTGGAAAATGGGGCTGGAGAGTCAGGCAAGATGTTCACTTCTTTATATACTTCAGAATAAACATGTGAGGTTGTGAACTCTTTCAATTCATTTTTGTAAACTTGTGTATTTTCCAAATTTTCGGTAATAAAAATTGCTTCTTTAACTAAATTTTTTAAATTTAGTTAAATTGTTATTTGTATCTTGTATCTTGTTAAAAAGATAGAAAAACTCAAAACACAAGAAGCCATTCGTAAGTAAATATGGCAAGCCTATGGAAGGGTTTGCTGAGGTCTTGGTAAAGGCAGAGTCAAGACTAGAAACAGAAAAAAAAAAAAAAACAGTGGAATTCCAATACCAAAGAGAAATAGAAATGTTTACAAAACTCTTAAAACACGAGTGGGAAAAAATTTAAAAACTACTGTGAGCAAAATTATTAAGAATCATGAAAAACTGGGGCACCTGGGTGGCTTAGTTGGTTAAGCGTCCAACTCTTGATTTCAGCTCAGTTCATGATCTCCGGGATTGTGAGATCGAGCCCCATGTCATGTCGGGCTCCACGCTCAGTGGGGAGTCAGCTTGAGATTCTCTCTCTCCCTCTCCCTCCACCCCTCCCCACCACACAACTCACTCTCAAATAAATAAATCTTGTAAAAAAAAAGAATGATGAAAAGCCAATTGACTATGACTTTTTAAAGAGGAGCCTACTTTAAGTCAGACACAGAAGTTGGAGATGATGTTTTCTTGTAACCATTTAGGGAACTGGTGCAGAATATTTTGATCCAAATGGAAAGTGTAATTCTTGGTAAATTTTCAGTCTGGACTCAATAAAGATAATCATAACTGTCATATGTGAAACACTTAAAATGGGTAAAGTCTGCCCAGTACTTATATGCATATTCTTCTAAAAAGCATGACAATCTCAGAGGAAGTGCAGGTGCTACCCTTATTTGCATTTTATAGACAAAGGCATCGAGATACACAAAAGCTGGTGTTTGTGTGCTTTCATAGGCATAAAAAGCGTAACGTTCAATAACTGGCAGCATGTCACACTGGAAGTCAGTGGAAGAACCAAGACTCCAACTCATGGCCGTCTGATACCATTGCCTCTACCTCCAGAGTGGGAGCCATGGGCAGAGGCTCTCGAAGTCAACATCAGATCCCTGTGCCTGTAGCACATAGTCTCAGGTTTTAAAGAATACTTGATCAAAGTGAAGAGGCGGTCCATCATGTATAACATATTATTATTACCTGAGAATTGGCATATTCTACCTTATATAAAACCTGCATCAGTTCATTCTTTTTTTTTTTCTGCTCTGTTACAATACCATTGACTACAGTCCCTATGCTATAACAAAATTTTATCCTCATGGCTTATTCATTCTGTAACTGGAAGCCTGTACCTCCCACTCCCCTTCACCCATTTTGTCCATCCCCTGAAACCCTCTCCCCTCTAGCAACCATCAGAATGTTCTCTGTATTTATGGGTCTCTTTCTGCTTTTTTAGGTTTTTTGTTTCTTTTCTTTTTTAGATTCAACATATAAGTGAGATTATATAGTATTTGTTTTTCTCTGTCTGACTTATTTCACTTAGCATAAAACCCTCTAGGTCCATCTATGTTGTTGCAAATGGCAAGACTGCATTTTTCTTTTTATGGTGGAGTAATAGCCGTGTGTGTGTTTGTGTGTGTGTGTGTGTGTGTGTGTGTGTGTGTGTGTGTACGTACGTACCACTTCTCTATCCATTCTTCTGCTGATGGATACTTTTTCTGACTTATTACATGTACTGTAATGCCCTCAAGGTCCATCCCAGTCCATGTTGTCACAAATCACAAATGGTAGGATTTCCTTCTTTCTCAGGCTGAACAATGTTTATAAATATATTGTATATATATTCCGTATATACACACACACACACCTCTCTATATACACATCTATATACATCTCTGTATAGATGTATATATATAAAATTTTCTTTGTCCATTCATCTATAGATGGAGACTTAGGTTACTTGGGTTTCTTCCATATCTTGGTTATTGTAAATAATGTTGCAATAAACACAGGGTCCATATATCTTTTTGAATTACTGTTTTCATTTTCTTTCTAAATACCCAGTAGTTGAATTACTGGATCATATGGTGTTTCTATTTTTAATTTTTTGAAGAACCTCCATACTGTTTTCAACAGTGGCCACATGAATTTACATTCCCACCAAGAGTGCACAAGGGTTCCTTTTTCTCTACATCCTCGCCAGCACTTGTTATTTCTTGTCTTTTTGATTCTAGCTATTCTGACAAGTGTAAGGTGATATCTCATTGTGGTTTTGATTTGCATTCCCCTGATGATGAGTGATGTTGAGCATTGTTTCATGTGTCTGTTGGCCATCTGTATGTCTTCTTTGGAAAAATATCTATTCAGGGCCTCTGCCCATTATTTAATCAGATTATTTGTTTTTTTGGTATTGAGTTTTATAAGTTCTTTATAGATATATCATTTGCAAATGTCTTCTCCCATTCAGTAGGTTGTCTTTTCATTTTGTTGATGGTTTCCTTTGCTGTGCAAAAGCTTTTTATTTTGGTGTTGTCCCAATAATTTAATTTTACTTTTGTTTCCCTTGCCCAAGGAAACATATCTACAAGAATGTTGGTATTGGCCTCTGTTTATTCTTAAATTAACTTTCCAGGTAATTTAAAAAACTGTTGCTTCCTAGCACTCCTGGGAATATGTGAAATAGAGAATAAGTATTCCTACCATAGCATCAAGCAAATAGGTAAAATTAACGTAAAATAAAATTTGTTCAATATTCGGAATAAGAAAGTGGTAGCCACATCATCTCAAAACTTATAATCTTAGACATGTAGGAACTAGTTTATTTTTATTGTGCCTTATAGAGAAGAAGAGATATGTAGGAGATTAAGTTCTATATGTTACATTATTTAAACAATTACACTTGCATTGATGCAATTTTTGCATGTCGTGAAAACTTTAGATAGCTGGCAACTCAAACCAGATACTTCAGTCAGCATAGAACATTTTGAAATTACTAAGTAGTCTGTTTTTTAATAGAGTGTCAATTGTAGGTTACAGATCATAGCCAGATGGGATGAGCCACAGGAACCAGGGTAAGAAGTTGAGATAAATAGGTGGTACATAGAATCCCTCGGTTGAATACTTTGGCCTAGAGATCAGTTGCTCCAGGACTATCAGTTGACAGACTTCAGTGATCATCAGAGCCTAGGAATCTGGTTTCCTAACAAGGAGATCTAAGAGCTTTGGACATGGGCCATTCCATGTGGACCTGTCTCCTGAATCAGGCCCATGTGTGACCATGACCCAGAGATGCTGGCCTGGTACTATGTGGGTGTGGCTCAGAGGAGAGAGCCAAGATGGACCTTGCATCTCCCTGAGATGTGGCAAGACTTCTGTAATTTGAGTTACTGGGATTGGTATCAGAAGAGCCCCATCTGTGATTCTTTAAGGACTCCTTCCGTGGTGGAAGAATGGATTTTGCAGAAGAGTGTGCAAAATAAGGCAAATAGTGTTGTTGGTCTGTCAGTCCCTTAAGGGAGCCAGTTTCTCCCATTCCAGGGCCCGTGCCCTTGATGATGTCCCTTTGCCTTTTTAACTCCTACCCTGAGGTGGGACTAGTTCCTTCCTAGGGTGGTTAGGAGTAACAGGTGAATCAGAAACACATAGGACAGTTCCTGATGCATTAAGACTCAGCAATGTTAACAGTCATTTTTATTAAATATGAATTTTTCTTCAGATATTATCCCAACATTCCCCCAATTAGACTTCCCTGATTTCTCTTTCTAGACGGATCATCAAAGGCCACCTCCCCTCCTCACTCACTAGCCTGTAATTTTGCATTACATCATCGTGCAATCCCTCCAAAATGTCTAGTTGTCTCCCCTACCAGACAGGCATTATCATGATAGCAGGCAGTGTGTTCTTAGAGCCTAGCACAGTGTGCTGCACGTAACCAGGCACTGAATACACATTTAGCAAATGAGTTAATTAATAATTTTAAGGGCTCTCTTTCTTCTTTAAGAATTCAGGTTTTTCTTTTTCTATTGTGGAAATAAGCTTAGAAAAGCTAAAGCAAGCTTTTATGTTCCTCTGTGGTCTGTAAAACCTCACTACCACCCACACTGTTCTTGATTGCTTTATTTATTTTGTACCCCAAGAAAAATGATCAGTACCATTGCATTAGGTAGCTTCATAATGTAGTCTCAAGGACAGCTCTGAATAGTTTTCAAAGTAATCAATGATATTGCTGTGAAATTGTTGCCCAAATGAAAAGCTCTTGTCCAATGAATCTGTGAAGTAACAGACTGTTTTCTTTGTTAATACTTTCGTGGCTAAAGAAGAAGCTGTTATCTGAAGCAGTAGTAAAAACTTTCCTCAGCAGGTGAGAGCTGTCTGAATTTGTTTCCTAGCAACAAGTTCCTCAAAGGAACTGAAGGGCACACAATTTCAGAAGAATTTTCAGTATACTTTTTGGTTTGGAGGAGAGGTGGGGTGGGCGTTGTATGTCAGAGCAATGTTCCTAACTGCTTCCAGTCAGTGACGCATAGGACATCTTATTGAGTTACACCATAGGATCCATCTAGAAACGTCAACTTAATAAAAATGCATCAAGCACCTACCTTGTGTAAAGAACTGTGAAAGAAGAATTATGCCAATTCTTTCTAGCACCAGTAGTTCAATAATTTAACAATTTGTCAATCTAGGAACCTCACCCGCAGCCATCTCTGTGGATAGGAAATGAGGAGTTAAGGGGCTCCCCAAAACATTTAGGGATATTCCAGCGTGGATGTTTATCTAACTCAAATTGTACTCATCAGTTGGAGAAATGAAGAGTGGAAGGAGACAATCTGGGAGAGAGATTTGGGACAATGGTACAGCGCAAATTGCCGACAGAGGAGACCTCTTACCCGAGCAAAACTCTCTCCGTAGCCACCTTTCTAGCTCCAATTTCATGGACTTATCCTATCTTCTTAATATGGCTTTCCAAATTGGCCTTCTGGTAATAACAATCACAGTAAAACACTAGATAGGCCAGCTTACATTACTATTTCTCATGTATTATCTTATTTAACTCTTACAACAGCTCTTTAGAATAGCCACATTATTATTTCTGTCAATCCCAGAGCATTGAGTCAATTTGCCAAAGTCACACTATTACTAAAAAATGGCAGAGCTTGGGAAAATGTTGCTCACCAAAGTGACTAATCTGACTTATCCAGATCCATGTGGGTGGCATGGCAAGATCTTTCTGTAGGTCTGAGGACACTATGACTTGAATGTTCAGTCGTAGAGGTGACCTGGAATCATGTGAATCTCAGCATGCGGATTGTTCATATCAATCATGGGGACTTACTTGCCATTCCCAATTAAATCTACTACCCTGAAAAGGACCCCTTTGGATATAACCACAATATATCTCCCCAACCCCCCCCCCAAAAAAAAAGGATTTGGAAGTAAGCTGAATTGTCTGGTGGGCCGCCACACTGAACAAACTGTCTGCACAATTGGCGCACTCCTTCCCAGCATAGGCACGGTGCAATTGTTTTTTCTTTTACTGCCATCTTGAATAAGGAAAAACCTGGCATTGATTTCAAGCCCCCCACTCCACTACTCCCCAGAAAAGCTTTTTACTTCTTGGAAAAGAAAACGTGTCCACTTACCCAAATAAGCATGAATTGAGAAGATCATAATTTTTAGGAGGAGTTTAATTTAATGGAATAATGTGTCAGAACAGGGCCTATGAGAATGAGGTGCAATGTCAATACGAACCAGAAGCGAGAGAGTGCTGAGTCTAAGCCATTGAACTAGGCAACTAGGCCCCTCCTATTTCTCTCTCCCCAGGACCAGGCATGGGAGACAGAGTGAGCATCAAGGGATCTCGAAATTCTAGGATGTTCTAGGGCAGGGAGATGAGCATGCAGTGAGATAGGGCAGTTGACTTCCATGTTTGCTCTGTGGGCTACTTCTCCCAATTACAATGTTTTCAGCTCCAGGCTCCCCATGTTTTCAGTCAGCAGATGTACCTTCAAAGGCAATCCAATGCCTTTTTCAGTTGGAACGGGTTACTCAACATTTTTTTTAACACACTTCTTTTTCCCCTTTGTTTCAGAAGCTGCCCTTTAAAGACAGGCATTTTACTTGCAGCAAAATGTAAGTATGTTTCCTTCTTGAAATGATACCGACTTCTCAGTTGTAATTCCTCAAACCTCCTCTTTCGGGCTCCCATCTCACATTGCTGCCTCTTTAAAGTCGGGCTCAACAAATGTAGCCACAGTGTGAATCTGCCACAGACGCTGTGGGTCTGTCTAGCATCGTGCAGCATCTCGCCAGCCATTTGGGAAGCAGATTGAACCCAATCATGGCTGCTACTATGTTGTATCTAAAAAATCAGAAAAAAAGTGAGGAGGAAAATTTAGATGGTATTCTTCTAGACGTGATGATCACGTGACACGAAACATTTGAATATTCAGGTTCTCTCAAATGGCTAATTCATTGCTCTTTGCTCAGTTGTTCTTCACAGTCACAGGCTGTTTCATATTTAATAGCATGGTAGTTATCTTAACAATGCCTTCCTGTGTGTACTGCATTGCAACCACTCTGTGAACCCATGTTCCTCCTAGGATGAATCTCCTGTGCATTGTTTCTTTACTCTTGGTACTCTTAGTGTCTGTAGCCAAATTAGAAACCCCGCCTATTTTAAAAGACCAAATAAAATTACACCAGGTCCAAACTGGGAGTTCGAAATATGAGTATTACATCTGTCTCTGGATTAATTTGATACTACCCAGGTTCAAAAAACGAGATAGCTGTGAATTCAGTATAAAGACTCTAGCTATTCAAAAGTAGTTCAAATGGTGGTGAGTTGCTTATCACTACAGATAAGGAAGCAGGAGATCAACAGCCATAAGGTAAAAAGGTCAAGCCAGGTAAACCAAGAATGTACGTCAACTCCCAGCTCCTGATTCATACAGAGTTTCCAATGGAGGATGAATGTGAGTAGTCCCTGAAAGATTTAATTAGACATTCTTGGACCCAGGAGAATCGAAAGGTCTCACTCTAATTATACATATTATGCAGGTTCTAATAAATTCTCTTTTGAATCATTCAGTTTCTGAGAAGACTAGATATTCAGCTGAAATGCAAGAAAAGCTCACTTTTTGCTGATTTCCCTGGATGGTATCTTTTGTTTGCTCTCTAGAATGAATTGATCCCTTTGCTGTACACCAGATATTCAAACACCACCTTAAAACCGTTCAGATTTTATGTCAAAGTATTAGGCATTCACTGGAATTTGTTTTAAATGTCAGTATCTGGATTATATTGCTTTGGTCTTTATTGCATTATCAAGACACCTGCATGTTATGAATGTTTTAAGCAGCTTTTAGCTATAAAGTCAGTCGTGTTAGGTTTTATGAGCTGTCTCCGTTTTCATGTGCTATCCTAAGTATTTTATTTGTACAAATTTTAACTTTTGCCTGTATTCTTTCTGCTGAGCATAGAAATTGTGAGAACAGTCTGTGTTTACCTTCCTGCATATTCATATTCGGGAGCTTTCTCACACTCTATCTGTCCATTTGGGTTTGTCACTGATTTTCAATAATTTAATGTGAAATACTAAAAGATGCTCGGTTTATGTGCATGGTGAAAATTGGATGAAAGGCAGTTTAAGATAACATTTTCAGTCATTAACTGCAAGTATGCAACTATAAACACATATGTGACTCTTACCTTCAGATCCCTTTATCAAAATGTTGGTTGAAAGCACCTTGTATCTCCTGGGGGAGTTGTGTGCGGGGGGGGGGGGGGGGGGGGGGGGACAGCTAGCTAACTGTTTTACATTAGGAGGTTAATTTGTGATGGCTTTATTTTCGCGTTTTTTTTTTTTTTTCCCTCAAGCACATACAGAGTGCTTGGTGACCTATTTTATTAGTCAATACTTTGAGAAGTAACCTTGCACCATCCAGACAAAAACAGGTCTCCACACCTCTCCACGTCGTCTCTGAGCAACTGGTGGAAAGTTGGTCTGACCCATGGAGTCATGGAAACGTATTAAAATCACCAGGCAACTGTGACTCGGGTTCATTTTGGCAGTCAGACTCCATCAGCCCCTCAGGAGCTGGCATTATGTCCTAATGATGATTGTGTTATACAACCAATACAAATGGAAAACGACCTAATCAGCGCGCATTCAGACAAGGCTTGATCTGTAGTGAATGGCAGGAGGCTTTCCAAGTCAAGGGCCTGGAAATGTGTATGGGCCACATAAAATCCCAGCACTGCTGAAGGAGGGCTGTGTAGCCAAGTCTGGAAGATATAGGACAAAGGGGGTGGGTGATAGAAGGAACTCAGGATGAAAACTCAGAAGGCTTAATGTCTGAGTCCCAGATCACTCCCTGCGAAGTGGTATGAGTTTGAGAATGTTAGTTAACCCCTCAGTTTCTAAGTGTCTTTATTATGGGTTGGAGGAAGAAAAAGGAAAGCGTTTTTTCCTGCCTCTGTCAAAGTGCTGTTGTAATAATCACATTAAGTAACATTTCGGAAGGAGTTTGCCATCTAAACGTGCTTTGTATCTTTAAGGGATTCTTGTTCTGTCCTTATTAGAGGCCCTGTCTGTCTCAGCGGGGATCCCTGGGATTGGGGGGTGGGGCACGCTTTGGGCCTTAAAATCAATACTACATAACAGAATAAAATAGAACCATATTGGGCCAAAACAGGCCCCTGGAAAGACTTGCACCCACATTTTTTGTTTCTTTTTAACTACAAATATTCTTTGGGACCACTGCCTCTGGTGGAAGAGAATTGTCTTCTGGGTGGTATGGGTGAGAAAGTTGCCAAACAAACCTGAATTATCCAGAGGCCTGTAAAATGCACAATTGCTTTTTAAGAGGCCTGGTGATACTGTGTGTTCCTTTCGATTTTTGGCAGTAACGATTTTCTGCAATTTGTGGTTTTGCAATTTCTCTTTACACAGACAACACTCTGGCTCTCATTCAATGCCCCACTGGTTGGGGGGAAGGGGAGGAGAGAGAGAGAGATTCCCTGGGGCTCTGGCCGCTCCAGAAAAAAAAAGGAAATGTTAATGAAAGAAGCAGAAAGAATGCTCCAGACTAGTAGAAGCTAGTTGGTTAGTGGGGAAGAAGCAACTTTTAATAAATTGCATGGTGTGGTTGGGATTTGATCTGGGGCTTTCGTCTGCTGGCACAGGTCTGTTCCCCTTAACTCTTCTTGACTCTGCTGAGCTTTGTCTGGATTGCAGTCTCAATCCCATCTCTTCTTTTTTTTTTTTCCTGTATTCAACCAGCCTGGTCCCTTCTACCGGCTTCCTTCTGCTTCTCCTGTCTTTGGTGGGATTCCCTTTAAGTACTCCATCTCTAGGCATCTACCTATCAATTGCATTAATAACTTGGTTTGTGTAAATTATTTGACAGGATTTTCGCCCTCATTCTGGGGCATTTTCTTCTTCCCCAAGGCTGAAATGCTTTTTACAGAGGAAGGTCTGTGGCCAGCACTGCAGATACAGAGCACGGATATAGCCTTTATCTAGACGAGAGTGATACATTCTGTTTCTATTCATCACCTCTGGAAAGGTTTTGCTGACTTGTGTTTGGTTTTTTATGACTGCTAAGCGCTGTGCTGAAGGATTTAAAGCTGCACCCAGGGTAAACCTTGTATTCCCTCTCTGTTCACTTCTTTGTATCAAAAAAGCCCACTGTTGTCCCCTGAGCAGATTCCCTGGGTTTATGCGCCTAGTTCCCAGGCTTTCTCTGCACAGAGGCCATTGCACAGGCCATCTATTTCCTCTCTTTTCATGACCCAAATGTCATTGCTTCTTTTGCTTCTTGGAGCAATATGAAGATAATTGCTACTCATATGTTAATTGTAGTTTTCACCTGTTTGAGGAAAAGATGATCTTCTGGTGTATGTATTCTAAAAGTTTAGGGAATTGTTTGTGCTGTGCCATTATAAATCACGGGATTTTCATTTTGGAAGATGGCTCAACACGATGCAGTGCAACAACCCGCCCCAAGCCATCCTTCTCCCAACATCTTTAGGACCCCACTTCCTAGCCCATGGAAGTCCAACCCATTTTCAATAGCTCAACACTTCCAACTTTCTTTTACTAACCTGAGATAACCTTCAGGTGGCTTTTGCTAGTTTTGCCTTCTGGAGTAGCTCAGAAGTTGACTCCTTCTTCCACATGACAACCCTCCAAATATTCTGGAATCTGATCCCATATACTCTCCTTCCTTGTCCAGGCTAAACATCCCCTGTTGCTTCAGCCATCCTTCATATGACTTGGTTTAGTTACCCTTTCCATTTGCCCCAGTCACATTTTTCAATGTCCCTCTTAAAATGTTACGGCCTGAACTTAAAAAAAAGGCAAAAAAAAAAAAAAATACTACCAAGATGGCTGCCCATTGCAGAGCTAAAAAAAAAAAAAAAAAAAAAAAAAGTTCTTGTTCCGGACATGTTATTTCTATTATGATAACCTAAGAGTACATCACAAATTTTAATAGCACTTTAGTCCTGAGGTTAATCCTAAAACCTCTAGTTGTGCTATATAAAAGCTGCTATAAAAACAAAGGTTTTTCCAGTCCCGTATTTATGCACTTGGTTTTGAATACTACACAAACCTGTACATTTATTCCTGTGACACTTACTAGTTTCAGAATACTAGTGGAAACTGTTAGGAGTTTTTTGAATTTGAATTACTTTAAACCTAACTGTTTCAGTTTGGGGACATATTTGATTTGCCTCAACTTCATTCAAAAGATTGATAAAAACAGTGACCACTATCTGGGTTTTAAGCGTTTCGGCAATGGAATCATGTTTTATTCATCGTCCTCTTCGTCTCTCCTGAAATGTCTGTGACATTCTGTTAAACAACCAGATTGTCAATAAATGCTTTTAGGAAATCACTCAACAAAATGTGGTACAGGCAGCTTTCCAACATCCTGACACAGAGCTATCTTTAGAGTGATATCGGTGCCTTTTGGAAACTGAGGATAATACAAATTTTACACTACCTTGCTGATTTTGGTCAATTTTATAGCATTATATATTTCGCTAGCAGTATGATCGTCAGGGCTAGATTGCCTGGATTCTAATCGTACTAGATTTTGCTAGCTCTTTGCTTTGGAGCAAGTTACTCTACCTCTCCAGGTCCATGTCCTGATATGGAAAATGATGCTGTTAAGTTATGTGTATCTGCCTCATAAGGTTGTTATGATGTTTAAGCAAATTAATCCATGTAAAGAAAGGAGAACGAAAATCAATAATATAAAAACAATAATTAGTGGTAGTAACAGTTGTATTGTTGTCACTTTTATCGTTATTCTCAAGCTACACTAGTATAACCACCCTATCGTAAGAGGAACGAAGGGAGTTTGGCATAATTTATTCATAGTGAACCCATATGGACTCCAAATAATAATTTTATGATCAAAATGTTTGTGTAACCTAAATATAACTCAGCTGCTCCATGGCCCTCTAAGTTTAGGTATATATTCAAAGGAAACACAAAAATCTAAACACATGAAAACAATGTAAATTTTTATTAAAATCCCTCAGAGGGGAATTATATTACATTCCACAGTGAACTATTCTAAAGACTATTCTCATGGTAGCTGCTCAGAAATCTTGCCCCTCTCTCTCCCTACTGCTCTCTATAACAAAATGCTAAAGGGGCACCTGGCTGGCTCAGTCAGAAAAGCATGTGATTCTTGATCTCAGGGTTGTGAGTTCAAGCCCACGTTGGGTGTAGAAATTGCTTAAATAAATAGAACTTTAAAATTTTTTTTTAAAATGCTAGCTTGTGTTGCTGTTTTCCTCACTTACCTCTTCTCTTTCAAATATGCCCAGTTCCCAGGATTAATAAATTGCTAGTCTATTATTTTCTGTCTCTCACAATGTACATCTCATGTAATTTCAGCGTGGCCCTTCTAGGCTGCTTCTGGAATAAATTATATATATAGTTTGGAGTATATATATATGTGTATGTATATGTATGTGTGTGTATATATATGTGTGTGTGTGTGTATATATATATATATAGTATTTGGCCCAGGTTTTTATGGATTTGAAAAAAATTATTACAAATATCATTACATTTTCATATGCCCCCTTTTTTATCCTATTCTGCTCTATCATTCTCCAGAGAAAAACACAATCCTAAGTGTTTATCCACATTTTGTTTGTTGATGAGTTTATTGATATCCACAAAATTTTAAGTTTTCATAAATGGTGTGCCATTCTGCACACTTTTTCCAGTCAACGTTATGTTTTTGAGATTTACCCAAGTGGACACATGGCTCTGATTAGTTGCTTAAACTCATTGTATAATGAGTTGCTTAAACTTATTGTATAAATGTAATACTATTTATGAATTCGTTCTCCTGCTGATGAACAATTAGGTTGTTGCCAATTTTTGCTATTAAAAAAAAAAAGTGCTTCAATGATTATTCTGATAGCCCTTATGCATCTGAGTAGATGTTTCACAAGAGTACCTAGATGTGAAATAGTTGCGTTACAAGGTGTGTACCTCATAAACATTGCTAGATAATACCAAGTTTCTCTCCTAATGGTTGACTGGCTTGCATTCTTATGAGCAGTTCCTGTGAGTTCCTGTTTCCCAAATCTTTGCCAACATGTTGTTTTCAAACTTCACACTTTTCCAATCTGATGGGTATAAAATGGTGTCTAATTTTTCTAATTTTCAATTCCTAATTTCTAGTGAAGCTAAACATTGTTTCATATGTTTATTGGTCATTCAGTTTTCCTCTTTTGTGAATTGCCTATCCACATCCTTTATTATTTTTAAACTAGTTGCTATTCTATTTTTATGGATTTGTAGAAGTTATTTATCTATTCTGATAGTAAACTTTTGTGTGTTATGTGCAAATGTCTTTTCCCAAGCATTGGCCTTTTTACTTATGTGTACTAATTTTTATTATGGAGATATTTATATTTTAATGGTGTCTAAATTATTGAACGTTTCACTTAGAGTTTATTTCTTCCCTATTCTAACATTATAAACATATTCTTCTGTATTTCTATAAAGTTTTTATTTCCAATTTGTTTTTTATTCATATGGAATTTATATTATATATGGTGTGAGGTAGGGTCCAAATTTAAATTTTTCTCTATGGAAAACGTTGTACTTTCATAAATAGTCCTGATTTCCCCCCATTGAATTGTTATACTATCTCTGTCTTAAATTTGGTTTCCGTATATGTCTAGATCTGTTTCTGGGAAATCCAAGTCTATCCAGTAGTCTTTTGGTCTATCCTGCACCTGAGATACATGATCTTAAATACTCTAGCTTTCTGTTAACTCTTAGTATCTGTCAGGGCAAAGTTTTATACCTTGATCTTTATCTTCAATATTGTATAGGCTATTTTTGGCCTTTTACTTTTTCAAGTGAATTTTGAGTTCAGTTTCCGAGTTTCCACAAAAATCTCTATTAGAAGTTTCATTGCAATTGCATTGAATTTATGGATTGATCAGGAAAGTAGGCATCTTTATTATTATACTATAGTTTCCCATCCATGAGCATGATACATTGTGCAGAATATTTGAGGTTTCATGAACCTCAAAATGTTTTCTTTGTTTTTCCTACAAAATGCCTACATATCTTTTGGTATATTTATTACTCATTACAGTTCATTGCTGTGTGACTGATCTTTTTTCTATTTTATTTTAATGCTTGGTTTTTAATCCAGCAACCCTACTAATCTCCCCAAAGGTTTTAATGATATCTCTGTAGATTATCCAAGGAATTTCTACAAAGACAATCATATACTCTTCAAATAAGAATAATTTGGTATCACTCCTTCTAAATTTTGTTGTCTTTGATTTTTTTTATATTGTTTTTGTGGTCTTCTAATTATGTTGAATACCAGGGTGATGACAACCATCCTTTGCTTGTTTCTGACCTTAATAAGAAAGTATTTGAAATTATACTATTAAGAAAAACGTTTGCTATATGTTTTAGTTAAATGATTTCTATTAGCTTAAGAAAGATCTTTTCCATTCCTGTTTACAAAAAAAATAAATAAATCAGGATGGTGTGTTAAAATTTATCAAGTGTTTTCCTACATCTGCCAAAATAATAATATGGTTTTTTTCTTTTAATTGATTCATGTGGTAGATTATATGCGTAGGTTTTCTGATGTTCAACTATCATTGCATTCCAGGCGTACTCTACTCAGTAGTGCTCTTTAAAATATATTGATATACAATCTATAAGTGTTCTATTTAAATATTTTCATTTATGTTCACTTATGAGAATGCCCTATTTCTTTCTTTCTTTCTTTCTTTCTTTCTTTCTTTCTTTCTTTCTTTCTTTCTTTCTTTCTCTTTCTTTCTTTCTTTCTTTCTTTCTTTCTTTCTTTCTTTTCTTCCTCTTTTTTTGTCATTATATTATTTATATTTACCTAGCATTGTATTTCTTTGTGCTTTGGAAATGTTATATGTATCTTGCTTTCTTTGAGACTTTCCTCTCTCTTCCTTCCTCCATCCTACATTCCTCACTCTACCTTGTCTAAAGGTTTTGCTGTTATCTCTACTCAGCCCCTACCCAGGACCCCCAGTCCAAATAAATCTTTAACAGGGGTTTATGCTCATGCTGCATGGTGATACTGGAGATATCCAAGATCCAATCCCCCAAGCTAGTGAAATTTGCCTCAGTTACTGTTTATAAAGCCAAGTCTGTGTTCTGCAGCCTCCCTAGGCCACAACTGTAGTCCCAAGCAACAGGTGACATCGGCCTTTTTCTTTCTCCTTTGACATCTTTCTTCCACATTACCTCCTGGTTTCATGCAGTGAGCCTAGCTCCAGATTCCCACTTGACATCAAGCACTTGTAAACCCCAGTAAACTACAGGTACCGAGTTCCTAGTCTTCCCTGATTGTAGTCCTTCCTCCCCATCCTGATTCCAGACTGAAGCTCAGCTGGAGGGCTTCACCCCTCTACTTATTTCTTCATTTTTCTGTTCTATTATCTACAGAGTTATTGATTTTGTTTGTGAACAAGGCTTTATCTTTTTACTTTTTACTTTGATTTACTTCATTAAGGCCCATAATGGAATGAATTGAGATAATTATGATTTTTTTTAAGTGCAAAGGATAATAGCAGTAAAAAGAAACACTAGTGTAAAGTTGATGTATGCTCTCTGCCTGAAAAGCAGCTCTTTTCCTTTCTGCCTACCTAAATCTGAATCACCTTTCCCTGGCTGCTTATTCTAAATTGTGTATTGTGTTCCTTCAGTTTAATCTCATAAATATTTGTTAGGTGCTGTAATATATCAGGCACTATATTAGCACTAAGAATACAGTAATAAGGAGTATGGGTATGTCCCTGTCTTTGTGGGACTTATATGTTGTGTGGGAAACAAAAATTTATAATACAGTATAATAAGAATACTAATGCTGGGGCGCCTGGGTGGCACAGCGGTTAAGCGTCTGCCTTCGGCTCAGGGTGTGATCCCGGCGTTATGGGATCGAGCCCCACATCAGGCTCTTCCGCTAGGAGCCTGCTTCTTCCTCTCCCACTTCCCCTGCTTGTGTTCCCTCTCTCGCTGGCTGTCTCTATCTCTGTCGAATGAATAAATAAAATTAAAAAAAAAAATAGTTCCTTTAAAAAAAAAAAGAATACTAATGCTGTAGCACTTGTAATTAGAATATCTTATTTAACAATTGATTACATACTGATTTTTATTCTAATTTTTACATGTGGGTTAATCATGTTTTCATAGGTCTGAAAGACCGATGAAGATAATGGATATATATATATTCTATATTTCTCTTATTTAATGTTCATGATTTCACACACAGAACCAGAGATCATTATGCATGTAAGATTGAGTGGTCTTTATCCACCAGTGGGGTTACAGCAGATTTCAAGGCACCAAAGAACAAAGAGAGGTTGTTTTAAATTTAGCTATAATTGCTTTTCATCAATGGGCATTATAGAAGTTACAGAACAATTTGTTGGTACAGTAAAATCTTAAAATCTGAGAGTTAGAAAATAGCTTAGAATAAAACTATTTATTAGAGTTAATTTCCCCCCCCCAAAAAAGTCACCACATTATTGTTTCTCCATGTTAATTTAATTTTAATGGCTAAAGTAACTTTATTCCTGATTTATGAAGCACTTTATCTTTTAAAAAGAGAGAGACAGACCAAGAGAGAGACTCTATCCTATATTTTAAGACACTATAAAAGCTGGGTACTCAGAACAGGAATGGATACCAGTTCAAAGTACCTCCAAGGAACTTCTAGCATATAATCCAGATTTTACTAAAATAAAAGATAATAAGCTGACATCCAGCAAATAGCTATAATAGAAGACAGGAAAAACCGAGGGCTGGTGAGGAAGTAGAACAGCTGGCATTCTCATACACTGCTGGCACATGAGGCATTTGGTACAACCCCTGTGGAAAATTGGCATTATCTTCTAAAGATGGACCGATGCATACTCTATAATTTAGCAAGTCCATCCTGATGTATAAATCCAACAGAAATGCATTGTGGTGTATTTACCCAGTGAAGTACTATACATCAATGAGAATATACAATCTATAGCTACATGCAATGACAAAATAAATCTCACAAATAATGTTGAATGAGAGAAGCCAAACGATAGAAAGTGTTAATGTAATTGATAATCATTACGAACTCCTTTTGGGAGTTTTGCAGCTAGACCGAATTGACATTTGGTGGATTGTGACTAGCTGAACCTTGTCCATTTTATCATTTTTCCCCAAATGCTACCATGTCAGCATCAGATGGATGCAGATTAAAGTGATCACCTTACAGAACCTAAGTGATTAGAAAGACTATAAGATAGAGATTCAAAGCTGAGAGGTCCATGAGTCAGGACAGGACATGAATGCCAGATGTCCAATGAGTGAGGCCAAGTCTTATCCAGGTACTTTGTGGCAGTGCAAATGAGGCAAACGAGAAGTAAACCTTGAGCAAAGAGGCTAAGGGCTGATAAGAAAATCCAAATCAGAAGAGATCATGCAATGAGTTAATTTCACCATTTGGATACTCAACCACTCAAAGACAGGAAAGAAAGAGAATCTCGTACTTGTGAGAAGGACCACAACAGTGGCAAAATAAGGGCAACATCCAGATCTAAAGCCAAATACTAGAAGGTGTGGTGTGATAAGGAAGCCAGAAATGGGACTAGCTTACATAAAACTCTACAGATAGCTCAAGAAGCTCTCAAGTAGATATGCTAATTATTAGAGTTAAGGGATTAGGATGGTTATGAGTCACCTTCTCACTGTAAGAACCAACTCGGGAAAAATGTTTAAAGGGCTGCATTTAATAGAATTGTACATATGTATATTCATCTTAAATCTGAAATTACACTTTGAACTTCCAATTACATTAAGGGATATTTGAATTATGTTGTTTTATATTAAAATTTAAAACATAATTATCATGTTCTGTAATTCTGTGCCTTTGAATGCATTTCCAGTTAAATGAAACTTCATTGTACCGTGCAGAGAAGCCAGTTAGCCTCAGAGTTCAGCCATAGACCGTTATGAAATGTCAGGGAATCATAGGAAGGGAGCACAAGATGCTGCTTGGAGGGAAGTTCTAAGTGGCACACATAGAATGTGGCAGTGAGGCAAGAAGGGAGTGGTCACTTAAAATACTGTATCTATGACTGGCTCCTCTTCTCGACTCATAACCTATAAGCACCAACACATTAATTTTTAAAATGTTACTCAAGCTTGTACTAATTGTCAGACTGTGTGCTAGGTATGCTAAGTGAAGAGACGATACGTGAATAAAGACAGACATATCTTATATTCCACTGGAGGCGTCAAGATGAAGCTAGGGCAGAATAACTCTGAAGGAATAGCTTCTTCTCAGTATTTGCCCTAAAGGGAGGAAAGTCCACCTTTAATCATTTTTCCTGAATTGGTATCATCTTCAAGATTTTTTAGACTCCTTCCCTGTGTGATTGGTACCCAAAGTCACTTGCCCAGAATCAGCTCTCTCAGTTACTCAAAAGTTACTATATCACAGTCATTCCTGAACCTCAGCCTTCAGAGCCCAGCTGCCTAAGGGCAAAATGGAATTACTCAGCTCTGAGAGGCTTTCCTAATACCAAGTCATGAGAAAGCTGGATGAGTGAGTGATGTTACCACTCATCTTTAATGTTTTTTGGATTTTTATACCCGAGGCTGGATGCCGAGTCATTTCATGAATTCAGGCAGACTACATGCAGCCAGCAGTGGGCTAAGCATCACTGGATCTAGAGGACCTTAGCAGAGTGGTTATACTAACACGATTATTAGAGTGAGGAGAGAGCTAGTAAAGACCGCAAGCTTCCTAGAATCCCCACCTTGGCCCTCCGAAGCTCGTTCCTACTTATTCCTCTATGTGAGAGACCATTTAAGAAACACCATTTAAGCCACAACTTTGCTTTGGGGAAGGTTTTTTATTTAGAGAAGGATCAGTCAAATAGCCAACTTTTTGTTATTAAAATTTCAATATAATTCCTTAGTTGTAGTAATTATAATTTTTCTAATTACAATACTTTTTTTTAAAAAAGGCTTTAATAATATGAATATTTGAATTACCAAACACTTGCTGATTGTTTACTTGTCTATAGCCTCTTGAAATTTACTGGGTAGAGTTCCAAATGACACTCTTTGTATTTTGAATTATAATATTCAATGGTCTTTTTTTTTTTTTTTGCAGTCTGCAAATTTTTTTTGCAACCTGCAATATTTATAATATTCATCACAAAGAAAAAGATCAAGAACACTTGAATTGAGTGAGAAATGTTGCCTAGCCTCCAGGAAACTCAGTGGTCCTTTGCCAGGTACAAGTCTTAGAGAATAAAGGTTCCACCAAGTGGAGTGTGATTCTAGTATTACAAGATGCTTTTTTTTTTTTTTTTAACATCATGGCATCTCAACACAAGATAATGACTTGACCTGGTGCCCAACAGTGGTGTTTCCTGCCACACTGGACTCACTGAAAGATGGTCCCATAGAGTAGTTTACGGGTGACTTCATGAATTTTCACTGGTAACTTTGACAGTTGGCAGCTTTTACATGTCAACTTTAAAACCCAAATCCCACATGTCCTGTGACTACATTGTGATTCTTAAATTTTGTCGGTAACATTTTAAAGCTGATAGCAAACCCTTAAAGTAATACTGATTTATCTGTATACAAGACAGAATTTTACTTATGATGTTTTAAAGGAGAACATATTCAAGTTCCTTTTAATTATGTTATTAAAGTAAAAACTAAATAGAAGTGGGGGCTAAGGGACACTATCGAGAGAAAAGCATTGCTCTTAGGGAACTGGGGGACCCTACTCTTATTCTGAAATCTCATCACAAACCTGCAGGTGCTGTGCTAGTAATTGGTTTCTGTAGTTTTGCCACAGCACTAAGTCATGTTTTATGGATTATTTTAATAGGCGAGCTGTGTTGCAATTTATTAAAAGAGAAGACAGCATCAACCTACTAAAAGGTCAGAGAGAAAAAAGCAGATGGGTCTCCTCCCCAGAATCAGGTTAAAATGGTCCTGCTGTCAAGATAGCATCTCTTTGCATAAGAATATATTACTCGGCCAAAAAAAGGCATCTATAATCAATGCTGCTCTTTCTCTATATTCCACACTGCCACCGCCTCCTCTAATCAGATGAGGGAAAAAGCCACTAGTGATTGCAAGGTGATTCCAAACTGCACTGGAAATATAACTTGGGATATAGACTGACTGCCCAGATAGGGGTTTGCTTCCTAATTTATGCGTTTGGAGCAAATCTACCACATGCAGAGCATCATGGGCAGAGGCTTCAGTGAGAACTGACATGAGACTCTTCATCTGTTCTGTCTCCAAGAAACCAATCTCAATGAGATCAAGTCCTTACAGAGACATAATAACATCTGTCAGCCTCTGACCCATCTCTGTAACTCAAGTCACAAAAATGCACAGATATGTTTGTTGGACCCACTTGGCTTCCATTATTTTCTTATTATTTTCTTTACAAACCCCTTTTGTATTTGTTCCCTAGTAGAGCTCAAGCTTTGAAGAACTTAGCCTACTAAACAAATCATTAATTAACAATAAATGGTGCAATTTTTATGAATCAGAATGGGAAATTGCCAATCAGAACTTTGATTTAGCTGACATGATCAGTGTTACCATGTAAGTTGTTAAAATATCATAAGGAAACAAAAAAGCTTCCCATTTTCAATTAGACTTTTTAGAAATGTAGGCAGTTTCCTGTTGGTATATCCAGTCCATCACTAAAAATTATGCTAAAGTCTAATACATGAATGTTAAGGGATAGCCATGCATTTTATAAGGGAGCTTCCATTCAAAGAACTTAAAGGATATCTTAAATCCCTACCTCTGTCTTGCTTTTTTGGTACAGGCTTCGAGCATCAGTTACTCATCCTAGAGTTCTGTTTAATTTTCTTCACCTTAGAATGCACAGTTAATCAGCTTAAGTCAATAGAACATCAAACCAAAGTTAAAGGTCTGCTGCTTTCAGCATGTAGAATGGTTTCCTTCTTAAATCTATGCTCATCACTAAAAATCATATCTATCATTTTTCCATTTTCCATTCATGTTTATAAAAGAACAAGAGAAAATACAATAAACCACTCAGACAACTGACAAGTGTTGCTTTGCAGACCACGATGGCATTGCTGCTGAAACTTGGCGAGCAGTACCACTCAGAGAAAATGTCACATGTCTCTTTGACAAACTGAGGTGCAAGTTTGAATTTGCTTCAGGAAAGGACATTTAGGGGTTTTAATGTATGCGACAGAAAAATGCAGTTCATTTGAAAGTTAAACTTATAGAAGTCCAGCATGGCAGGTGTTGGAAGTGAGACACAGGTTTGCCACAAATGTTCCATAGGGTTGACCAGCAAGCAACCTTAGGTAAGAAAACACTAAATTAAGTATTTCAGAGTTTTACACCACAGTCATTACCACTTACTCTTCCTGACCCTTCCTTATGTGCCAGGCACCAACTGGGCATTTTATACACATGGTTTTTTTTTTTTCCTAATTACCTGATTTAATCCAGTTAATAATGCAAAATAGGATTGTGTCAGCATTTCACTGAAGAAACTGAAGGTCAGATATGAAGTATTCTACCAAGGTCACATGTAACTAGAAAATGGCAGAACTAGAATTAAAATTAAGTCCATTTGACTCCCAAACCCATGCTCTTTTTACCACTCTTAATTGTCCTGTTCTTAAGGTTGCTCTCTAAGACTGAATAGAGTCATTACATTCCTCCCTGCCTTCTAATTTGGGCTCGTATGTTTTGTCTCAAGCTACAGTCTAAAAAACTCTATAGGTGGTGGCAGGGTCCTGTTTGTTACCTATAGTAAATGCATAAAAAGCAATATTCTGTTTTAACTGCTGTTAATTCTAGAGAGTTGGACAGAACAGTGTCCACTGATTGGGCTTGTGGGAATGCCTTTGGATGTGACATGTTCTGTCAGGAGAAAGTGATGCCATGTACTCTGTAGGCAGCAACCAGGAGATGTTCAAAAAGAGAGATTAAGAAACATACTGTTGGGGCACCTGGGTGGTTCAGATAGTTAAGCATCTGCCTTCGGCTCAGGTCATGATCCCAGCATCCTAGGATTGAGCCCCATGTTGGGCTCCCAGCTCAGTGGAGAGTCTGCTTCTCCCACTCCTTCTGCCTGTCCCCCAGCTTGTGCTCTCTCTGTCTCTCTCTCTCTCAAATAAATAAATCTTAAAAAAAAAAGAAAGAAAGAAAGAAAAAAGAAACATACCATTGCCGAGGGCCGACCTTGATGTCCGTTGTATCATTGGTCCGCATCACAGTTTTAGGTTTGGTATGTATCATGATCCCCATCGCACAGAGACCCAGGAGAGTTTACAAGGGCATTCAGCTAACACACTGGGTATTTGAACCTTGGCCTGTCTGCCTCCAGTGGCTCCCCCCCATGATGCAGAGCGTGCGGACCCCTGGTGTATAACAACCATGGAAGATTCAGGCCCCTGCCCTCAAATATCTCTGTTTGTCACGAGTTCTTCAAGATTTGTTTTGCCGCTCACTTGTCAGGGTACAGCAATAACCACGGTTTCCATTAACTGTACACAAGGTCTGTGCCAGCTACTTAACTATGCTCCTTGCATAAGTTATGCCTAGAGAAACAAATATCTGTTGAATGAATGTAAGATTTAATACGTCACTTAATAATCACAACAATATTATGAGGCCTAAGTTACTATTTTCATGTAGCCGGAAGACAGAGGTTTATTGAGGCCATACAGTAAAAAAGTCAGAGAGCTGAAATTCAAGCAGCTCTCAGCCCCCAAAGCTCATGCTCTTCCCCCAAATGACCCTACCAGGAGGTTACCATGGGTGGAGTTTTGGGGGATTTGGGGGGGGTTGGGTGTTTTTGTTTTGTTTTGTTTTTCTTTTAGGTTCTGAGAATTCAGTTTTATTACATTTGGCATGGAAATCTACTTAGTACTTGTCAAGGATTCCCCAGAAGCAGCCCCCGAGGCAAGGATACAAGTACGTGTGGTTTATTTGGAGGCAATTGCAGGAAACATGAGTAACAGAGCGAGGAAGTAACTCACAGAAGGGAAGGCAAAAAGGTGCCTTCAAGCAAGCTAACACTGTGGACAATGGGAATTTAAACCCACTGGGGAGACAGGGAGACCGTGAGGAGAGCACGCCTGTGTGGGAGCAGCATGGAATGGGACTGAAAATTCCCAAGTTGTGTTCCAGTCTCCTAGAACGGCTCAGGGTACCCTTAAGCGAGTAACTTACCTCTAGCTAAGGTCTTCCTCACCTTGGAGATTTTCACAAGCAAAAGTTGTTGGAAGACATAAGATTAGGTCTGATGAATGGCCAGATCTATAATACTCACGCACAGAAAGTCTCAATGTTATAAAAATGTAAATTCTCTTCAGATTTGTAAATTCAAAGGAAATCTGATCAAAATAGCAACAAAATTATTCCCTGAACTTGGTGAATTGATTCTAAACTCTGAATTGAAGAACAGAGAATAGGCAAGACAATTCTAGAAAGGGACAAATGTTAAGCAAATTTGCCGTGAATGGATAGCTAGACTTTTAAAGTTGCAGTCATAAATATAGCATGTATTGTGCCAGGGATAAACAAATAGATACCAGAATAGGATAGACATCCACCAAAAATGGACCTGTGGGAGGCCCTGGTCAATAAAAAAAAGAGGTCGTGAGACATCAGTGGAGAAGGATAGACTGTTTAGTAAGTGCTGTGGGTCTGTTGGCTTTTCATATGGGGATGACTTAGAAGAGGAGTTGTACTTTTTTCCATATGGAAAGCCAATAGTCCCATAGCACTTTTTGAGATTTAATCACGGGGGCAGCATCCAGTGCTTCTGGATTTTATGCTACACCATCGTTAGCAGTTTTTCTTAGGAAAAAAAAAAAGCTTCTGTGAAATAGTTTTATTGTATATATTTATACAGTGGTTGAAACAAAGTTAGGACATTGGAGCCCCACTTGCTTGGCATCCCCACAACAATCCCCAGCCCCAATCTCAGTACCTGCACAAGAACAGAAGGCCCATTTTCTCATTAAAAAATGAAGCAGGAAAGACAGCATAACCCAAAGATCCTCCATTCCCTCTTTCTGAACTTAGGGTTCAAAAAACCCAGTTTTACTCTTTATTTAGAATCCAGGGAGTGTTGTGATATCCCTTTTTACAGCATGTCATACGTCTCTCGTGTGTTCTGCCTGCTTCAAAATGCAAGGCAAATAAGTTTCATCTTACAGTGAAGTACAGTCTGGCAAAACAGTAGTTCCAATGGTCTTCATCTAAGTCCCAACTCATAAGAATGGCAAGGTTGATTAGTAATGTCTGCCAAGGGCACAGTATAGGACAGTGACAGCTTGCTGACCGAAAATCTATCATTCTTCAATTTGACAGGTTTGTATCCAGAAATATAAACATAGTTTTTATATCATTAATCTAGGGAGCTTGGCATTATTATTCAAATACCAATTCTGCCCACAAAGTATTTTTTTCTTAAAGCATCTGGTTGGGATATGCCACACAAACTCACTCTGTGCATCATGTCTTACAGCTCTTTTCAAGTGAAAGGAGAAGGCGTTCCCTCAGGAGTTAAGTTATTTGGCTTCATCAAGCCAGCAATTGATTAGGGAACAGGGTATGCAGCTAGGGTTTCCCTTCTAAATATGATAGATAATTACATCTGATCACATATCTAAAATAGTATAGCCATCACTGATAATTACTCGGAACCTTATTAGTTTAAAAACAAACAAACAAATCTTATTACTTTTGAACAATTTTAACAAATTTTCCCATGCAGGGAAGTTGGAGGGCCAGCTAAACCCAGTGCATCATTTCATTTACTGAATATATTTATACTTCACCTCTTTCCAAAACAATCTTGAAGCTGCCTAAAACAAGAGCCATATACAGTCGTGTTAATAAAAACAGATAGTCTTGTTAATAAAACAAAAAAAAATTCGTCATTCTTTCCCCCCAAAGAAAACCAAATTGTGTTTACTCAGTATTTTTTCATTGGTCTCCTTTACCATGGGACCATTGGGCAACTTTGCAATGGTGTGAAATAATGTTTCAGTTGTAACTTAGAAGAGGTGCTCTCAAAAACCATGATCTGTGACTCAGGGAGTAAATAAATGGAATCTCATGAAAGTGTATGTGGTGATTTTTTAAAAATGAAACTTCTATTTCTAGAGCAGTGTTCATTGTAATTAAGCCGGAATTTGACTCAGTTGCATTTAGATCAGGAAAGACTTTTGTAACACAATTAGCAGAGAGTGTAAATCTTCTCCTGTCCAAGAGGTTTTCTCTCTGAGGTCCAGGTTTTCAGATGAGACACCCATCTCACAACTGCACAGCTTCTTTCCCACTTACTGTTTTGATGCTAAGGACCACCCACTTGACCTCATCTCATCTGTTTTGACTCCCACCCCAGATGAAGCTTGAGCGTGAACATGAAAATGTATGTTCCATCAGGAGAATTAAAAGGAAAAAAAAAAAGTAACCAGTACTCCTAACTTCTGTAGGAAGAAATCTTGTGAGTCCATGCAAAAAGTTCCTGGAATATGAGCATTAAGAGACTAAAGAGAGGAAAATGAAGCAAAAGGGGAGGGTAAATTCTAAAATGAATGCCAGGAAGTCCTGTTCAGATGCTGGAGTTGAGTTACAAATCTGTCTCTGAGAGGCGCCTGGGTGGCTCAGTCAGTTAAACGTCTACCTTCGGCTCAGGTCATGATCCCAGGGTCCTGGGATGGAGCCCCATGTCAGGCTCCCTGCTCAGCGGGGAGCCTGCTCCTCCCTCTCCCTCTGCCCCTCCCTCCTGCTTGTGCTTTCTCTCTCTCTCTCAAATAGATAAAATCTTTAAAACAAAAACAAAAAAAACCCACAAATCTGTCTCTGAATCAGTAGTCTGTATCTTTTTATATTGAGCTATGGACCCCTTTGAAGATACAATAAAGAATCTGAAGCTTTCTCTCAGAAACAAAAAGGGAATGATTTATCAAAAAACTGCTATCAGTTAAAAAATAACAAGTTTATTTTTACACCATAATATCTCCATAGCAACTTAATTTTAATTATAATAACACAAATAAATAGATCTTTAGGTGCTAATTAGGAAAAATAACTGGAAATAAATTGCTTTCCAAAGTATCATCATAAATCTTTGGAAGTATTTACCTACCTCGGGGTTGGGAATTGAGAAGGGGATACACTACAAAGTTATAGCAAGGGGACTGGAAATCCATATGCATATCAAGAATTATCTATTGAATAAATGGTAACTCTTGTATGCATTTAGCAGTCTTTACATATATAGATGCTGTTTTAATAAATGAAATAAAATGTATCTAAAAGGAAAAAAATCCAAAATTCGAGAAGCCATTCAAGAGTGTATTGATTGATTCATTCATCCCCCATGCACTTACTCTACAAATGCTTGTCACCTGCCTACTCTTTGGAATATTGAGAATGAATTTCAGGGATACCCATCAGATTGTAAACTCCTAGGGGGAAGGTACCATGTTGGCTCAAGGCAATTAGCTGGCAGGTATTTCGTTATGATTGTTGTGCTCTGTGGTATAATCACAGAACACAGATTCACAAGATGCCATCCATCCACCATGTAGGACCTTTGCAGGTTGATCATGTATGCTCAGAGAACGTGAACTCCTTTATGCCTCCAACACTGCTGCCACCGAGCAGGACTTTAGAAACCATGTATTTCCACTTCTTCGCTCTACAGGTATACAGAAAGGCCTGCAGGATAAAGTGGCTTCTCTAAAGTTACACAGCTAACCGTGATGGAACCAAGACTGGAGCTCTTGCTCTTATGTGCTTTTAACTAAACTAGGGCAGTAAATCTGTGAAAGAATTATTTAAATGTATTCCTAGGCCAGCTTAGTTTGTTTATTTTCCTCCCACATCTTCAAAGGTTCTTTTTTTTTTTTTAAATACACTGTGATAAGATAAAAAATAACAACTGAGGGAAACTGGAATGAGAAAGAGGAGGTGAGAAAAATTAGGTGAAATAAGAGATTATTTTAGTAAACTAAATGCACCCGTAAGGTTCTGCATGGTTACCAACAATGGGTCACTGATTAATGCTGAACTTCCTAGCAGCAGTTCATGGTAGGCATCAGATAAAAACAATCTAAATCTGAAAAGATTACAGACTCTATGATTCCAATTATATGACATTCTGGAAAAGGCAAAACTATGGAGATAGTCAAAAGATCAGTGGTTGCAAGAAGCTAGAGAAAACGGAAGGGTTTCAACTATCGTTGAAGTGCAGAGGATTTAGAGCAATAAAAATACTTTGTATGATAGTATAATGGCGAATACATGTCATTACACATTTGTCCAAACCCATAGAATATACAACACCAAGAATGAACCTCAATGTAAACTACAGACTTTGGGTGATTATGATGTGTCCGTCAGTGTGGGTTCACTGATTGTAATCATTGTACACTTTGGTGGGGGATGTTGGTAATAGGGGAGTCTACGCATGTATGGGGGGGCAGGGTTGTGTGGGAGATCTCTGTAATTCCCTCTCAATTTTGCAAAGAACATGAAGCAATTCTTTTTTTATATATAGATTTTATTTATTTTTAGAGAGAGAGAGAGTGCACAGTTGGGGAGGGGCAGAGAAAGAGTCTCAAGCAGACTCTGTTCTGAGCATGGGCCTCACTCTCAGGACCCCAAGATCATGATCTGAGCTGAAACCAAGAGTTGGAGGCTTAACCGACTGTGCCACCTAAGCACCCCAAACCTAAAACCTTTCTTAAAAAATTGAAGTCTTTATATTAAAAACCTAGATTCTCAGGAGAAATACAGTTGCTCCTGGCCTTGAGGCCTCAGTGAAATTACTCCTGTGGGTTCTCAGATAATGCACCTGCCTCTATCAAGTCAATCGTAAATTTCAACAGGCTGGTTCTTGAGCCATTCTTCATAGAGGCCAGGAGGAATGCAATGCCCAGGACAGTGAAAGCATCTGGTTAAGAAGCCAGAACACTGTAGTCCAGGCATGGCGATCATGGAGGGTCTGACTTCATCCAGGGATAATATTTAGACCACCTAGAGGAATAACAAAGCATTTGCCTTGCTTGGGCTCTCACTAGATGCCCAGACTATTCTGGGCTTTACATGCTATCTTCATATCTTCTGGGCAGGCCCTATGAAATATTATTTCTTAAAACTGAATTTTTAATAAGGACTGAGCAGTGGAACATTCAAGGTTATAAAGGTCATATATTCTGTCAAGTACTTGGAGAATAAATGTTCACGGTTGCTGATAATTTTTCTAATGCTGAGCCAGTAGTCTTCTGTGAAAATTAAAGCATTTCACCAGAACATGTACCAGAAGATGTTCAGGGGAATAAAAACAAAAAAAACCCCCACAATTTTTCAGCATATTGGGATTCCTGAACCACTGCCTCATCCCCATCATGAGTGCAGGTAATTAATAATTTACTAGTATTCGAAGCACTCTAGAACCTGAGAGAATGCAAGGTATAAGTGTTTTCACTAATTTTAAAGTTGGGCTGTGAGACAATGCTATGTGACCAACAACAAACCACAGTTAGTGTTTCTATCAAATGAAAGTTAAACCAGTTTCTCTCACTACGTTGTCTATGTGTAGCAGTGTGTGAAGGGTAGTGAGTTGAGCCTGTTAATTAGCTCACAGGAATGGCTGCATTCCTTCTTCACAGCTGGGACTCTCGGGTAGCTCCTTTCCCTGGGTTATATCTCTGATATCTGCTTTCCTCTGGACTGCGTACAGTCTGTTTCCCTCCACAGCAGGGCTTTTCAACCCCTGCTGCACATCCAAACTGCCAGGGGAGCTTTGAAAATGCCCCACATCCAGGCCATACCCCAAACCACTGATATCAGAGCCTCTGGGGTAGAGAGTACATTGAGAGCATGAGCCCTGGATCCCGGGTATTCAGGAAGTGGGGAGAAGAGGCGATGAGGAAAGAGACCAATAAAGGAGTCGGGGACATGTGCTGTCGAGGGGGGGGGGGTCTAATCCTGTGGCTCTGGCTGCAAATATATGGCATCTCTTAGACACAAAGGACCCTGCTCCATTACCACTTTCTGTACATGCTGCCTCTGCCCACCAGACCTGAAATCCATTAACATTAAGGCTGAAGTGACCACTCTCAGAGAGGGCCAGGGAAAGGAAGAGTGAACAGCAAAAGTCAGTGAACATTTCCAGGAGGGTGTGAGAGTAGGGGGAGAAAGGCAGCAGGGAAAGTGACTCCTGGGTTCTAGCCTACCTTTGACTATGGCCATTTGATTCAATGATTCTCTTCTTTGCCAACCCTGCATTGATGATATTTCACTGGGCACAGCTTGTCACACCTGATTGATGATTGTGTCGCCAAAGTCCTTGAGGTTGGAACTAAGAATATACTAGAAAGAACTTTGGTACCTTTGGGTACAGAGAGGGTAGAGAAGGTAGGAATTAAGTCCAGCTTTTTCACAAGCTTCCTGCTTCTGGGTCACAGCACAGCTCCAGACTCCTGGGATATAGGATTCAGCTGTCTCTGCCGGTGCAGTCCACCAGGCATGGACATTTGCCCCAGAGAAGGACACTCACTGTACCCTTTAGGCTCAGGCAGGGTGGAAGGGGATACTCTTTGTGAGACTTGGACTTGTAAAAAGAAAAGAGTACACTTGCACCATTTCCTTGGTCCCCCAAAGAAGTCAAAATTAATCATATAGATTTAGAAGTGGCTAATTTTTAATGGAAACTTAATCTGTATGTTACCCCAGTGAAAAAGTATTCTGTTTACAAACCAAGAAGGTCAGTGTGGTAACTGTAACCCAATCATGCTTTGTAAATGGGTCAACTTTTCACTGGACTGTTGTGTATCACACAGCTTTTACGCAAGCTTGTTAAATTTTAGACATTCAAGACAATCAAGTCTAAAACATTTGAGGACTTTGGTTATATTTTCTCATTGCCAGTTAAGCTTCCATATTATAATAATAGGAATTTATGTAAGAATTGTAAATTCACTATGGAGAAAAATTAGTAGATGATAATTCTGCCTGAAGAAAGAATGTGTCATGAGCTGAGACCTGCCCAAAAAGCGGCTGTTTCCGTCCTGAATTCCTTCATTGTCCAGCTATGCAAATTGACAGTGCCAGAGTTAGTCTGGGAACAGCCTGGTAGGGCTTAGAAAAGATTAATGAAAACATTTTCAAAGACTCAAGTCAGGCCGTTTTATTGGGGAGCAGAGAAGTATTGATTTTAATCCATTATTTGTGAGCTTAGAAGGAAATACTTATTTGCAAATTACAAAATAAGAAAAATGTGATATTTCTTTTGGTCTCTCAAAATCGGGGCATTTTTCTCCTGGCAGTCGCAAGCCTTTCCTCCTGTAGTTCTCTCACCTTATGAAAGGAGGCTGGAATTCACGGGGTTGGCTTTTTCATGGTGGAGAATTATTTGAGGCTGAGAACCTGCAGCAAAGAGTAGAAGAAAGGGAAGTGCACGTTCTGAAGGTGTACGAGTGGTAGGAGGTGAGAGAGCAGAAAACGCAGCCAGCTTCCCTTTACTGCCACCTGCCCATAGCTTGCTTTTCTTGGTGGGGAGTTTTAGGCCACATGCAATTATCAATTAATATAAACATAGTAAGTACTCTACATAGTGGTTGATAGTATCCCTATTTTATAGGTACAAAATTAAGCCCAAAGGCATAATGAGCTACTTAAGACCACACATGTAGAAAGTGACGAATCGGGAATTCAAACCTAAACCTAGTTCTTTTGCCAAACCAATATTATCTCCTAAGATTATCAAAACTCACTAAAGTGAGTCAAGTCTGAATGTGCCTTTGTAATCATTTGTTTTCTCATTCATTCATTCAAGTTAGGCCTGGATTACCCAACCACATACTGGTCAACATTGTGGACTTTGAGATCAAGTCCTAGATTTGCCACTTGCTATCTTGGTGACTTGGTCAACTCACTTAAGCTTGGGTTCCTGATTTATCAATAGGAGATGGTGATGGGTTATTGAAAGGGGCCTTGTAGGTTGAATAACTTCTAGCCCTCGGTTTGGTGCCTGAATATTGTAAGCACTCACTAGCTTTATGTTGCTGGTGGTAGTGATGAGGATGATGATAATGTGGTGGTTCTGGATGTAGAGATGCCATTTCTCTGCTAGGGACAGCTGGCACTAGAAAGCTGTGATAATGGTCAGAGCCCCTTGAATCTTGGAGCCGATAAAGACCTTCGGGATTCATCTGTTCCCTGCCTCTGGCTGCAGACGGAGCTGCAAACCCCAGAGCTACATTAACGTGACGTGCTACACAATTAATTTATTCACTGGCCCTTAAACACTAACAGTTTGTCTCTTGCTCATGACTCTGGAAAAAGAGGGCAAATCCCACAGCTCAGGGCCTGCAGACACCCAGATGACATGGTGGGAGCATTTTCCAACACTGTTTAAAACCCTCCACTTAGACTCTTAGCTTCTCTCCCGGGATGATGCCCTCTTGAGAAACCTTGCCAATTTACTCACAGTCACCAACCCTCCAGGCCACAAGCAAATGAGGACATGAGGACTATCCAGGGGACTCCCCCTCCCCCGCCAACAACCTTCATCCAGATGTTTGGCACTGTAGAAACAGGCATAGCCACAGTTTCCTTTGGACAATTTAAGGAATTAATATTGAAGGATGTGTCACCCTGGACCTAGAAAACAGGTTGCCATAGATTTTCTCAAGCAGTGTCTGGAGCTCCAGGAGAGGACTTTGGAATCAAAGGGGAAACATGCACGGGTTATCCTATGTGTCTTCTCGCCTCCCGACATGCCCTCACCCCTTCCAAGAGCGCTTTGTCGGCTGCTTGCCCTGTCCCTCTTCTAATGCCACCCTGAAAAACTCACCGCAATTCCTGCACCTAAGACACTACCACCAGCTTCTGTAGCACAGTGATGATGCTGCCATTAAGTTCTCTTCTGAAAGTCTAGAACTGTAGCCAGAGTAAGAAGAGCCACGGGAGGGCTTACAAATTTAACTCTTACCTCTGTGTTCACTTGGACATGATGACTTTATTAAAAATGATACAGTGTATTTATTTCCCATGAAACCCCCATCTCACAGTTCAGATGGGATTTAGATGGCTTTACCTGACAGGTGAACTTTGAGGAACTTCCATCACCCATGGTCCAAACTAGAAGTGGTAATGCCCTTCTGTGGCTTAAATGTATTTTAAAGATAGTATTAGGCTGTAGACATGAAAATAATAATAACATTAATAAATGATTACCGTCATGCTAGTTTTTCCCCTCTAAATTGGCTCCATTTGCCTTCACATTCCCACAGTGTGTGAAGGTTTTGTTCAGAGTTCCAGGTCGGGAAGGACCCCATGTGCTTTCTGTGTAAAGCGTGGAGCCTGCCCGCCATGGGCCCAAATTTGGAATAAATGGCTGGTGGAGAGAGAGGACCTTGGAGCATACACAAATTATCTGGCCCACCGCAGCTAGCACTGGTCTCTTTATTCATAAAATGGTAGGCATGTCCCTTTGTCCTGACAAAAGTTCCAAAGTCTGAGATACAGTGTCACTGCACAGAGGAGTAGAAAGAACATCAGCCATGATTTGTTGGGTGCTTGTTGAATCTAGACACTGTTATGTGGAGTATCTTCTGTAAGCTTCACAACAGCTCTGTAGTGTAGTTACTGTTATTATCCCCATTTCTGTGGGAACGAAGATACAGCCAAGTTCAGGCACAGGACTAAAATCCCCCACTGCTAATGGAGTCAGTGTTCGGATGCACATCACAGGTCCTCATTTTTAATCACTGGGCCACAGTGGGACTTGGGGAGTCAGGTGTTCTCTATCCTACTTCCAGTTCTGTCACCAACTCTTGGACTTCTCTTTCTTCCTCTGTTAAGTGAGGAGGTTGGAGTGAGTATTCTGGGTACAATTTATACCACTGAGATTCAGGGAAGGAGGACAAAAAGAATTTAAAAAAAAAAGAGTGAGGTCCACTGACATCTGATATCACAGGTGAGAGAGAAAAAGAGATGGTAACAATTTGCCCCTCTGGTTTGTCAATGAGCATAATGACACTGGTTCAATGACCTTAACTAGACTTTAACTAGAACTAGTTAAGGAAGACTGTATCCTGTGTGTTTCCAATTAATGCTTGTGGCAAATACATAAATCGTTTGATTCTGTCCTCTTTCTCAGCTTGTGATTCCTTTTTTAGTGCCATCTTGCCAGGTATACTTAAGGTTCCAAAAGATTTGGTATTGCACACACACACACACACACACACACACACACACACCACCCCATTCAAATTACTTAAAGGAAGTAACTTACTCACAGATGCAATTTAGCTGATTATGTGCAATTATAAGCATACATCTGCCATCCAAACAGAGCACTGCACTGGGTTTTGTGTGAGGATTGCCCAAAATAGATTCATCTAAACCATGGTGGCCTAAGAATTATCATACCAAATTTTAACTTTTGGATATTCAGCTTCCCCAATGTGACTTCCTGTTTTGCAGAAAAGAGCTTGAAGAAATAATTTTAAGAGAAGGTTCATACTCATTTCTGTTCACCAAGTGGCCGTTCAAAACAACATTTTAATGATTTAAGTGTAAATGAATCAGAAGCATATGGATTAGATTTCCCTTAAAATACACAAGGATTTTTAAATGAGGGAGAGTGGAATGAAGAAATTTCCCCAAATTTAGTGCTCCTTGGAATGGCCTTTTCTAATGTTCTTAAAAATTGATGGTGGTGGTAGGGTGGGGCTAGGGTGCTGATTCACTTTGAACTACATTTGGCAAATACAGAGGGTGGGGTGGGGGGTAGGTTCCTAACATCCTCTTTAAAAAGAGGACCATACTTCTCCTTGGGCATCGACTAATTCATCCCAACCAGCACTTTTGATGAGTTAAGTGTAAATGAATCAGTAACATACGGATTGCATTTGAAATACACATGGGATTAAAAAATGAAGGAAAAAGTGCTTGGTAAAGTATGTCTGGGGTTTTGCCAAACCCATAATTTAAAAAAAAAAAAAAAAGAAGAAAGAAAGAAAAGTTTGAAACAATTGATGAATCCCTCCCGGGCTTTGACAACTTCACCGGGAGGAGTGGACGCAGGGCTGTTCATGTGACTCTTCCAGGCCCCTCCCTCTTAAGCAACACTAGGGAATAGCCAGGATCCAGCCTCACCTGTCTGGTGCATGGGTCACTTCCTAATTGTAAGCTTCCATCCTACAGAGGATCGCTTCCTGAGTAGGAGAGAAGGCAGACTCACTGCCTTCTTTTGAGAGCATGTGGATACAGTACATTTGGCTGTTCAGATAATAGTACATTTGGCTTTCCTAGATAAACATAAAAGACAGTTAGATATTGGAATCTGTCCCTAACTGGGATCTGCATTTTGTGTTTACTTTTCGGCACCTGAATAAAACATGCAATGACCTGGTACTTTGTGTCCTGCACGGAGCCCCCCTAAACCAGTGGTTCCCTACTTTTCACCTCCAGGGAACTTGTAATCTTCCTCTCCTCCCATATTCCATATTTTGAACAATAAGGTCTATATACCGGATGCAATTATTGAGAAATAATTTTCTCCTTTTGTTATTAAACAAAAACTGCCATCGTAAGAAAATCAACATAAACATATTGAGTTGATAGAATTCGAGTTAAAAGAAATATATTTTAGTTCTCCGTTGCGTCTGAACCCAGTTAGCTCTACAATTCCAGCGAGTGTTTCTGACATGTCGGGAATATCTCATGGAAGCTCATTTCTCCTCCTACTTGGGTCACCAAGGGACCAGGATCCAGGATAGGGAGTTATTAGTCTAATGAGTCTGACAGGCATTTCAAGGTCAAGAAATTTCCAAAACAGCTCCAATGGAACGTTCTAGATCTAAGTCCTCCAAGAATCCTACTAGTATTTTCATACATCTTTCCTCAATACTAGGCAGATCGAAAGACTTGGTAGTGCTGAGAATCATCTCGGAGAGAAGCTGACGAGGTCTGGTGGGGCCACTGTCTTCCCAGCAGTGTTTTTGATTTCTTAGAGTGGCCCCGAGGCTCCCCCCTTCGCTCTGGAGGCGTTCTGCTCCTCATCTGGGGCCTGAAGTCATCCGGCCGGCCCCACTTAAGACCTTTGCAGAGACTGCGATGGTTTCAGTCTGTCGCAGCCACCCAAACACCTATTTTATTTTCAAGAAAATTAAGTGTGTGTCGTCAGCGATCATTAAAGAGCTTAAGGGAAAATTTATTTTATGATTTCTCTGCTCTGTTTTTGAGGGTGGGATGGGGGAGTGGAGTGGGAGGGAGTGATTATTTGAAGATCTGTATAAAAATTCAAAAGTTCAGTCGTTTCTCGTCAGGACTTGGGCAAACACACTCCCACGTGTTTTCCTCGGGGTAGGTGGGAAGGCAGTTCTTTCGTAACATTTGAAAATGAGCTTGATCTCCCGATGCCCATGAAGCAGACACAGTCCTGGCAGATGCCTCAGGAGACCAATTGTCTCGAGACAGCCGTGGAAACAGTTTGACATTAATGAAAATGTGCAAATGAGATCATGAAGCAGGATGGAGGAGCCATTTCAGAACAACCTGCGACCTTTTTTGTTTTCTCTGACACCGCCCCCCACATGGAGCAGTAACACAGATTGTTCAGAGGAAGGCGCCGCCGTGGGATTAGCCGGTACAGGAAGAAGGAGATTGTCCCCTTCTGCCCGGCATTCTTTTCCGTGTCCAGCACCAGAGGTAAGGTGCTGCTGGAACAATAAGCTGCTCTAAGAAATTAATTACGTCTGTGGCTCCACGTACATTTAGTGCTCAAATGACCAGACCTCGGCAGAGAGGCCGCGTCATGGGAGCACACACATATCCTTCATTTTACCTCAGGAAAGCAATCAAAGCCGGGCGCCGAGACCCCACAGTGGGGCCCACTCAGAAACAAGACGGACAGGTTCACAGGCCATTGCCCACAAGCCTCCGAAGGGCTGACATAAGATCGATTGGCCATCCTGGGCCATTTACCAAACAGTTTACATAGACGGCCCAGGCAGTGGATTTAAATTAAATGAGGACTATTGGGAGAATTCCCTATAAAGTGGACTTGATCTATATTAGGGAACAGGCTAATTATAGGGATTGGCATATATGGAATCAAAGTGAAACACTATATGGGACTAGAGAGTGGTGGTCTTTTATACCAGGGTGGTCTGAAACCGGGATTTAATGTATGTACAATATACAAACATTTTTGACAGACCATTAACACCTATAATCTTGTAAATATTTGCAATTTTCTAGATCATAAATATAGCTGCATAAGCAGTTCTTTCAGAACATCATTTATACACCATTAAAGGTTAATTTACAAGTTAGTACCTTATAGAAAGAAGATATGTGGGCTTTATGCTAACTTTCTGTAAAGGGAGACCGGTGTCTCCAAAAGCAATTTGTAGCTCTCCTGTGGGTCTGACTGGGGTCCTATTCAAAGCACTATTTGATTTCTTTTCATCAGCTCATGTTCACAGCAAACTTAATCTTCTGTTTTGGGGGGAAAAAAAAACAGAGGGGAGAGAAAGATCTGAGGTCTTCAGGCTGTGCTTCCAAGCATCCAACTGTTTATTTGAACAGTCTCTCTTGACACCATTCTCATTTGTCACAGTCCCTCTGATACCTGCTGTCCTACCTTAGCCTCCATCCCGAGGGACTTCCAACCGCTCGAAACTTAAAGACTCCTCGGTGCGACCGACCAACAATGAAAGTCTGACCTCCGAGGCTGCCATTGTGTGACATTTCACTTTGTCAAAAGATCAAAGAGGGGAAGGAAGAGAGGAGGGGAAATGGTGTGCGAGGACTTCCCCCACCCTCCGTCCAGCCAAGGCAATACTGGTCTCACTAAAGAGGGTGAGAGGGACCCGGGTTCCTCCAAGAGCCGGCCACAAATTACAGCAATGGAGAGATGCTGGGGCGCTCTGGGAGAAGAGCATCTCCTCTGTGAGAGGGCTGGTGAATGTGGGTCAGATCCATGAGGAGAAAGCCACAGAGTGAGGTCAAGTGACCACAGTGGATTTGTGTTGTCTCTGAGGAAGCTGAACTGTGTAACTTATTCACTGTGTGGAACCTCTCTTCCTCTGCAGAAGGATTCCATCGATATCACTGCCCTTTTCCTGAAATATGAACAGCGGGGTCTGCTGGCTGCATGCCTACCTGGCCTGGCTTGGGCATTTTTCAGAGCCTCTTCTGGTCTCTCAGACCTCCCGAGCTTAGAGGATTCTTGGTATTTTCCTGCAACTCTGGTTGTAAGACACTGAAGTAAATTTTAAAAGTTTGCAGTCTGGGGCACCTGGGCGGCTCAGTCGCTTGAGCTTCCGACTCTTGGTTTTGGCTCAGGTCATGATCTCAGGGTCATGAGATTGAGCCCGGCATCTGGCTCTTCACTTAGCGGGGAGTCTGGTTGGGATTCTCTCTCCCTCTCCCTTTGCCCGTCCTGCTCATGCGCTCAATATCTCTCTCTTTCTCTCTCTCTCTCGCTCTCAAATAAATCTTTCAAAATAAATAAATAATAAATAAATAAAAGTAAATAAATAAATAAGAGTTTTGAGTCTACATACACACTTCTTCTTCTGTTGATTTGGGGAAATTCCCAAGCATGTCCAGTCTCTCCTGTGTACTCCTGCCCCCTCAAAGTCAGCCTGTTCTCAGGATAGCAAGACAGCTGTCTCCCACACTTGCAGCCCTCAGCACAGTGTGAACAGTAGAACTCGGAACTGGGCATCTCAAGGTTTAGAGCCTAACCTTAGCCATGCACTTCTCTGAACTAAGAGAAATGACAGCCCACTTGGGCTTCAGTTTTCCTCATTTGTAAGGAACTACACTGGGCAGTTAATGAGATGGCCTCAAAGTTCCCTTCCATGACTCAGTCTGTTTTCTGTGGTTCCTCTTGTTCAGAACCCATAAAACCTCAGTACCCTCCTCTCCGCGCTACAAAGACTTTGTCTCGGGGAGTAAACACCGTTGCCCTCCCCAGAACCCTCCCCCTAGTCCTCATGTGACTCTCTCATCACATACTTTCTAGCGCCTTTTCTATGATATTCCCATCAAACTGCAGGCACTCTGAGAAGCTTCTATTGCCTCTTTCTCTGCTCTGCATTTACCTTTCCATGCTCGTTTAATATTACTTTTTTTAAAAAAGGATTTGTTTGAGAGAAAGAGAGCTGGGGAGGGGCAGAGGTAGGGAGAGAATCCCAACCAGACTTCCTGCTGATCACAGAACCCAGTGCAGGGCTCGATCCCATAACCCTGAGATCATGACCTGAGCCAAAACCAAGAGTCGGAAGCTCAAGCGACTGAGTGAGCCACCCAGGTACCCCTAATATTTTTTTTTTAAATAATAAATGCTGGAGTAGCTCATGGGTTTTATGGGAATTAAAGATTCCCTGATATTTTGAGAAGAAACCCAAGATTTGAGAAAATGGTACAATACTTAATAAAATGGGAAGTTTGAAGGCTATGGCTACGGATTTAGGGACCTGACTTAGGGCCTGGAGGCCAAGTGTAGGACCATAGTACAAAAAGTAACCAGTCAAAGAGCACAGTATATGATGAGGGAGGGACACACAAAAATGGGTGTAACCATGAGGAGTGTCAAGTTATTGGCTTTTCTCTGGAACCACCAGACTATAGAACTTTTAAATCAGTAAACAATGAAATTTGGTTTTCTTGACATTTTTCAGTTGTGCTTGAGACATTTGTAAATAACACTAGTTAGCTAGGTGTTGGAGTTTTTTTTTCCATTTGGAAATATAATCATTTTGAACCTTGGACTATATACTCCTTCAGTTTCTGATTTGGGGTCTCAGAGCTAGGCCTCATTTGTACCAGCACTGTCTTAAGCCATCTACTCTATAAGAATTTTAACCCACATTTGAATCTAATTCTGTGACCTCTAGGACACCTGCTTGCTGAATCATCATGAGTCTGAGTGCTCCTTCCACCTGAGGGCTCCCATCCTGCCTTCCCCTTCTCTCCCTCTCCTTCCCGGTTCTTCCCCCTATCTTCAAAATGGCCCTGCTCCACATACCTTCCACTCAGAACCGAATCTCAGCTTTCTGCGCTAGTTAACTAAGCCAGTAATCTACTCTGTGCACACTGATGGCTTCTGTTGGGTTGACTCATTAGCTGCTCTATCTATATCCCTAAGCCCTGTCTATCCTGTATGAATTGAGATCACCGAAGTAATGTGTCAGACTTCATGCCCTTGGTTCACTGTAGATATTCCTACAAAGAACTGTAATTATCCTTGGTTTTCGTTGAATGTTAATAGATGAAACAGCCGTATGGGGATGTTTCTGCATCTTTGGCAAATTCGCTGTTGAAGACCATCCATTACGTTATTCAGTACTCCCTGTATAAGGAGCTATGTGATCAATTTGTTCTGAGGCTTCAGTGCTAAAAAGAAAAACATTCTTTGCCCCTGCCAATTAACTATTTTGCTTGCATTTAGGAGGTAATTAGAGACATGAAATTCAAGAGTATTAGAGGAGTGTTTCCTTAATTTAAGAAGGGGATTCATCATGATTCCTTCTTCTTTCTGCCGTGGTTTTAAGGAGTTCAGAGCCTTGCCTTCCACGGAGGTGTCATCACCCTTGTCCTGGTTCCTGAGCTGGTCCAACACTCTCCTTTCCTTCTCCTCTTTTCAACACCCTATTCTTAGTCTCCTAGCCATGCGTTCTCTGCTCTGCTCACCTCTGTATCTCCAATGCTTTGTGGAAGGAAGAGAGGTTAAAATAATATGTTACTTCCCCCAAACAATATGTTGCTTTGCAGGGGTCCTTCTGGGGAAAGGACACTTTAACCCAAGACCTATCGAAAAATGTTCTTATGAGAGGCTCCTCCAAACAAAAGAAAACAAAACAAAGAGTTCTTTGAACCAAAAACTTAAGAAATATCATATACTCCAACTGCCTCTTGGGGTCCTCAAAGAATATTAGCAGAGTTAAGCCTAAGAAGTCCTGAAGTAAAGAAAATAAATGTATTTGAATACACAGTCTATTAACATGTGGTACTCAGAAGAACACACTTGAAGAACAACTGACTTAATCCAGAGTGGATTCCACTGATGGATCTTTTAGGGCCTGGAGCCAGTGAGTAGAGGTGATACGGGGTCAGATGGAGGGGCGACTTTCCTGCTTCCCAGAGAAGACCAGAGGTGACTGCCCACTCTCCTTCGTGACTCAGCACTCAACCCTAGCCTCCTTCCCAGGTGCTGAGGACTTTTAAACACTACGGGCTTCCATCAATGATCCATTTATCTTCATCAATCCACATAGCTTCCCCATCCAATGCTCGTAGACCTTTGGAGCTTCTTACCAGCTGTATTCAACTTTTTTGAATAAAAGTGACAGGAACCCTTTTGGAGAAAAAGAATTTATTGGCTCATGTACCTGGAAGTCCAAGGATGGGCATAAAGCATGGCTGAATCCAGGGCCTTCAATAAAGTCACCATGTCTGCTTCTTTCTCCTTCTCTTGGCTTCACTCCTGACTTCCCATTGACATCATTCTTAGTATCTCTCTGCATGTCAGGAAAGAAAGCCACTCACCACTCCAAGTGTGCGTGCTGTGGACTAACAATCCAAAAGGAAGAGAGACCCCTTCTCACTATTGTTCATATACCAAACAGCATGGAAGCGCTGTGGCTGACCCTGCGTACACAGTCACATGCCCATCCCTGTAGCGAGGGCTGAAATCAGAGTGCTTCCCTGAAGCGACTGCCCAGCTTGAGTCTTGTGGGCCCACTTACACAGGAGGCCTTAACAACAGAGAAAAACTGCACGTTCACTGTGTGCATACCAACATTATATGGCTTGCTTGTTTTAGGGTCGTGAATTATTCCACTTTGTTTAAAAATCTGTTTTGCCTAAGAAAAAGAACCCCCATTTCATTCTACTTACAATGACTTACACTGCATCCCGTTGCTCTCACTTGGAGTGCTTCAAGTTGTTTTCGGACACCTTGTCTCCCCAGCTGGACTGTAAGCTCCTCCAGGACAGAAATCATGCTTTCTTTTGATTTCCTGTTCCTACCTCTCCTACCTAGTCCTCTTTACTCATTCTGCAAAATTCCGTTGAGTGTCTTTTGCACACCCGGAACTGCACTAAGCCCTAGAAATTAAAAATAAATAAAAATGCAAGAAGCTCAGAAAATGCTTTATGAATAGCTGAAGCCCATGTCTTGAGACGTTCTCACTGCTAAGAGGGACCTTATTCTCTTGGCCACTGGTGTCGTAGCATTTTCAGTGAGGTAACCTTGGGCCAGTCGTTTCTCTCTTTGTGTTTCAGGTTCCTCGTGTGAAATAAACAGATTAGCAAGATGCTCTCCAAGCTCTAAAATTCTAGGTTCTAAGGATGGACAGCCATATAACAGTCAGGAAGAGATGCTATTTTTGAACTCATCCCTAATTGTCTCATTCCGGCTTAGATTACAACCTGACCCTCCCTTAGCATAAAAGATAAGGGAGTACATGTTTATTTCACTCCCCGTCTGCCACATTCACTTCCAGATAAATTGGATGGACCATTTTAAACTCCTTCACAACCTTCTGGCATATTCACTATAACCAGCCATTGATATGCACTCTGCAATTTAGGCAGCCCTCCCAAACAGCTCTCGGAAGCAGATAAGGTATTGTCCCCATTTTACAGATGAGAAAGCTAAGGTTGAGAGATTATCAACCTTGGAAACTATCATCTTGTTTGAGGTCACGGAGCTGCTATGGGTTTCTGAACGGTGCCAAGATAGTGCCCCCTCTCTTCAACGCAAGGCTGCAGCCCAGTGAAAAAGACAGAGTTAGTTTCTGCCATCCAAAGCCTGGATCCCACGAGAACAACGTCTGTGAACTTCTTAAGATGTTTAAGTCAAAAGGGCTTTGGTGAAGCATAGTTTTAACCCACAGTATAATAAGGCCTTTGGCAAGGAGACAAGGAATACCAGGAGCATAGTGTCTGCAAGGAACATGCGGCAGAATGCCACATATATCAAGCAGCTCTCACGGCCTGGGATGAAAGAAATTAGAATGGGGGAAATCTCCCCATGTGTGGGGCCCTCTGTTCCGTGAAGTTCTCATTCAGGTCCTTGCAAAGTCAGCCATGCTTTCCCACATTCCCCTAAACCCTGCCTTTCATTTTTAAACCAGAGTGCCTGCTAGGAGAAATCCAATGCACATGTTTCTGATTCATTTACACTTATCAAGGCTGTTCAGGAAGAGCTATCTGGTGTCCACAAATCTTTCAGAGTCTTTTTTCTGCTCCTTTTAATAAGCCATTGGAAGCTTGTGGTAAGCTTCTGGACCATGCCTGAGTTGAGCCCATGAAACAAAGTAGGGCACCCAAAGATCCTCGTGGGCCCACAGATCCCTGTCTGCTCAGAGACCAAGATGGACAACACTGGTTAGCAGAGTCTCCTAGGCTCCATGGTGATGGGGCTCCACTAAGGGAGCCCAAAGAAGCTGGAGGCAGGGCGATTTGCCCAGAGCCAGGCCCATGTGGTTGCCATGAGGACCAGCAAGAAACAGAGAGGGCTGTAGACTCGGGGTAGAAGGTTTTCCCTGTCCTGTCCAGTCTCCAGAGTTACAAGGACAGAAAAACTACAGAACTGCTAGCTCAGAAGGAGATGGTCACCCCAGGGAGAGAGAGTCCAGCTCACAAGCAGGTGGTCCTAGCCACCACCATCCCTTCCCTGGACCCCTGCAGCAGCGTCCTGCCTGGGGGCTCTGCTTCCACTCCTGACCCTGTCCAGCCCAGCTTTCACTCTGGAGAAACTAAAGTAATCATTTAAAAGAGAAATCAGAACCCACCCCTTTTTGACTTAGAAACTTCCAATGGCTTCCTGGAGCACTTTGAATAAAATCCAAATTCCCTGCCATACCCTGAATATTCCTCAGGACCAGGCTTCACCTGCCCCTCCAGCCTCAGCCCCGACCATTCGTCTTCGTTCACTCCGCTCCAGCCAAACTGCTACTGTTCTCTGACTTGAACAGGTGAGGCTTATTTCAGCCTCAGGATCTTTGCATTTGCTGTTCCCTCAGCCTGGCCAGCTCTTCCTTCAGGTAGTTGTACCACTGGTTCCGTTGCAGTATTTGTCTCTTCTTTTCATCCTCTCTTTGCTCATCACTCCTGCTGCAGTAATGCTTCTGCCGTAGCTTGCTCTCTCGTGTTTCATTTTTTTCTTGATACTTAGCACCGCCCAAAATTGTCTTAATTATACCTTTGTGTCTATGATTGGTTCTGCTGACCCCCACCAGAGTGTAAGCTCCAGGCCAGAGACCATTCTTCCTAACTCATCTCTGAATCTCTAGTGCCTAGAACACTACCTGACTGAGGTTAGTATCTCAGTACTTTTCTGTTGAATGAATGAATGCCCTTGACAAATGTTTCAACCCAGAGTCGCACATAACCTCAAAAAGCCTCCAGTCCCTGAGCAGCAGGAGGAAGCTGACCTACAAGAGCCTTGCCTCTGTCTTGGATAAGGTGGCATCAATCCATTGCTCTTAGGCATCTGTCCCTTGGGGCAAATGCTGTGACAGTGATCAGGAAAGGCAGCGGAGCCTAAAATAGATGACCGTAGGAACAAGTGCAGCCCAAACCTCTGGAGTCTTGGAAGGCTTGATGCTGTAGAGACCAGGCTGAACCCTGGTCTCTGCAAGAGACCAGAGCAGCTCATGGAAATGCAGCCAGAACAGAGGAAGCAGAGCCCCCACATCCCACCCCAGATATTCACTGGCCAAGTGTCTTTGGGCAAGTATTTACCCTCCCTGTGCCTGTTTCCTCTTTTGAAAAACTAGGCTAACAATATCTAATTCAGAGGCTCCTGTATTACCTAAAATGTGTAAAGTACCAAACACTGGATCTGATATGAAAAGCGTATTCAAGGGTAGTTGTTAAATGGAGGAGCAGAGGTGCAAGACTTCTGATGATGAACCAGAGAAACATGGTTTTGTTATGATATTAGGACAGGTGCTACCAGCCCAAGAGTTACATTTTTAACTGGAGGCTGAGGGAGGGAAATGCCAGGGCTGAGTGTAATATCATGCAGAAGGGATCCTGATTCCACACTTACAACTGTCTGGGAAAATGTTCTTTGGTTTGTGTCCTTTAAATCCCTGCCAGGGAAAACTGATAGACGATGCCTGGATTGGGCCCCTGGTTTAACAGCGCAAATATTTTTTCTAGATATAGCTGTTAATGTATCTTAACAGCCTGGGTTGTCACTTTGACACAAAAGACGGCAAATTCTAACTCCTGCAGGACACGGTGCACGAGTCTGGCACTCTGAATCTCTCTGACAGATACTCATTTTTTTCTAATATATATGATACAATATATATAAAATATTTTACATGACTAAAATTCTTAGTTTGCATACATATTATAGCATGTTCATTTGCCTTATTATAAGCAACTCTTTTAAATATATTTATTTAATGGATATGACATACTCATTTCTGTGCCTGTCTCATACTTTTTTTTTTTTAAGATTTTATTTATTTATTTGACAGAGATAGAGACAGCCAGCGAGAGAGGAAACACAAGCAGGGGGAGTGGGAGAGGAAGAAGCAGGCTCCCAGCAGAGGAGCCTGATGTGGGGCTCGATCCCAGGACTCTGAGATCACTCCCTGAGCCGAAGGCAGACGCTTAACGACTGAGCCACCCAGGCTTTTCTGAGCCATTCCTCTGTTGTTCAGTATTTAGGCTTTTCCTTCCAATTTTTCACTATTATTTATTGTATTGTGATACATATATCTTTGCCTGAATTTTATGTAGTTTTCAAGTGGCAGAAGTGAATTTTTGGATCAAATACAATCGACATTTTTAAGGACTTTTATAGTATTGCTTAATTGATTTCAAGAATACAATACAATTAGGGGCTCCTGGGTTGCTCAGTCAGTTAGCCATCGGACTCTTGATTTCGGTTTAGGCCATGATTTTAGGGTCATGAGATCAAGCCAACCCCCCCCCCACGGCAAAGGGCTCTGCACTCAGCGGGGAGTCTGCTTGAAATTCTGTCATTCTGTCTCTCCCCCTCTGCCCCTCCCCTTGCCCTGATCATACATGTGTGCTTTCTCTCTCTCTCTTTCTTCTCTCTCTCTCTCAAATAAATACATAAATCTTTTTTAAAAAAAGAATACAATTATTTACTATAACCAAATAATCATCCTTTCATTTACATATGTGATTACTCTGTTTAGGCTGAATTGTTTCATGTTTGGTAGCTGTAACTCTAGACTGTTAAAGAATGTTACTAAAACCTAAAGGAAGTCAAAGAATATATAAAGGAAAAAACTAAAAGCATAAAATATGTAAGTTCCCAAAGTATAGGCTTAGACTCAGAAAAATTAAAGTGCCTAATATTGTATATTTGACATGTATCAGAAACTTTGTTAATTGTTTATGTGAAACCATCTTTTATCCTCACAACAAATATATAGTATGGTTAGGGCATTTTTGGCTATAATACTCCAAGCAACTGACTCATTTAATTGAAAAATGCTGATAAGTTTGGCTTCAGATGGAGCTTGATTCAGGGTCCCAAATGATACTTTTTCTATTTCTTGACTCTGATTTTCTCTATGTTTGCTCATTCTCAGCAATGAATGGTTGCCCAAGAGCCTGGGCCAGAGTCTTATTACATTTCATTGACTCTCACCAGGTCACATTTCTAGGACTATGGTAATACAGCATTCTTATTGGCTAGATTTTACTCACACACAGTAGCATCCAAAGCACATGAGCTACGAGCAGGATAGAGGGCAGCACCATAAAGAAAACTGGGGGCTTTTTGACCAGGAGATGTGTCAGTGGACACTGAGCAGCAGAAATAACTCTACTATAGGCCCAGACTCTTACTAACCACAGTTCTACAGATACGAAACAGAGGCGCAGAGAGCTTATTTGGCTGCTCCAAGATCACACAGCTAGTATGGGGGCAAGAGCGGTCCAAATGCAATTTCCCATTTCTCTGACCCGACAAGAAACACTGAAGAGCTTGACAGAGCCCCCATATCTCTGACGCAAACATAACCTCATTCTAGTCCCTTTGGGGCTGGCAGTTTGCCTGGGTTCCTCCTTCAGCTCTGGGTCTCCACATAATTGCATTCATTCAGGCTGAATGCATTTATTCATACAGCCCCAGGAGGAGACTTCCACTCGTTCTAGCTTCTGGTTTAATGAACTCACAGTTAATATTGCAGGATTTGGAGGGCAGGCGGGCTTGGGTTTAATCTCATCTCTGAAAAACGTACCATGGGAATATTTACATGGAGTGAATGTCCCTACCTTCATATGGTGGTTGTGAGAATAAAGTGCGCTCATGCCCGCGAAGCTGTTGAGAGCCATGTCTGCTCTTTGTCGGTACCCACTGGTGATTGGTCATTTGGGGGCATGAAAGGCACTGTCACCACCTCCTTCCGTGCTATTACTACCCATCCTCAGCAAAGGTCGCTTACAATTTCAAATCGAACATCTAAAGTTGAGTGTAATGCATGGTAGGGAGACAACTAATGCAAGAACGATCATTCTTTCATAGCAGAAGATTTAACCCCTCCTTCAGATTGGAATTTTGCTGGTTAACAAGGAGGTGAATGTTACAAAGGGGAGTTTATGCTTATTTCTTAACTCATGAAATTTTTATTCCACTTACTCTCAATTGCTTATCTCCCCCCCCCCCCGAATTCTTTCTTACTCGTTATATATTTTGACTTATCATAGGCTATGTTTACATGCTTTAGACGAAGCCATTTTTTTGCTGACTGAGCCCCCAGCTTCACTCTCATTTTTCTTGAATTGTGGCAAGTTCACTTTCAATTTTATTTGAGGCAAAGGAGGCTATTCAAAAAAGTACACTCTGTGCACCATGGCAGTAATGTTTATGGGTTGCCCCTTTTGTTAGGGCTCTGCAGAGGAATAGAACCAATGGGATGGAGAGAGAGAGCTAGAAAGATGTATGTTATGAGGACTGGCTCACATGATTAGGGAGGCCGAGAAGTCCCATAATCTGCTGTCTTCTAGCAGGAGGCCCAGAAAAGCTGGTGATGTAGTTTTCATCCAAAACAGAAGGCCTGAGAATCAGGGGAGCCAATGGCCTAAGTCCTAGTCTGAGTCCAAAGACCTAAGAATCAGGAGCACCAGTGTCCTAGGGCAGGAGAAGATGAATGTTCCAGCTAGAGCAGAGAGCAAACTCACCCTGCCTCCCCCTTTCTGTTCTATTCAAACCCCCAAAGACTGGATGATGCCCACCCACATTGGTGAGGATGACCTTCCTTACTCAGTCCACTATTTTCAAATGCTAAATCTCTTCCAGAAGCGTGCTCACAGACACACCCAGAAATAATGTTTTACCAGCAATCTGGGCACTCCTTAGCCCAATCAAATTGATACATAAAAAAAACTATCACACCTGAACTCCTGAAATCCCAGCTGTAGAAATGATCTAGAATATAGGAGCCATCCAGGTCAGTCTCCACTGCCGCGTTAAGGGAATGACAGCCAACTGGTAGCTGTTGGGTATGTCCACTTTTGTTTAAATATTTATTACTAAACAGCTGTCAGTTCTCTTCTTGAAATTCTCCAGGAACAAATCTGAATTCAGGAGTCAATTCCAGGATTTTTTTTTTATTCCTAAAAATCAAAAGGTCATATTTCTTTTTTACTTACTCCCGATTGTTATACAATGTTGAGTTGCATGGTGTCATACAATATTCAGTAATAAAATGCCTATTTGACTGAATATTAATCATTAAAGTAATTTTCATTTTATTCTTAAGTGATAACTAAGCACTTTGTAGACACACTTGGTGAAAAATATAGGAACATATAATTCCAAATTCTATGAATTTGACTTGCAAGATGTCAGTCTTGTTAAGTCCTTTGTTTTTAAGACCATTTCTTCTCAGGGCACCTGTGTGGCTTAGTTGGTTAAGCCCTGACTCTTGATTTCTGCTCAGGTCATGATCTCAAGGTCATGAGCTCAAGCCCTGCATCAGGCTTTGTGCTCAGCAGGGAGTCTGCTTGAGATTCTCTCTCTCTCTCTCTCTCTCTCTCTCTCTCTGTCTCTCCCCCTGCCCCCCAACACACATACACATGTGCACACATGTTCTATCTCTGTCTCTCTCAAAAATAAATAAATCTTTTTTTAAAAGACCATTTATTTTAAATTTACCAACCTACAGAGTTCTCCTATGATGATATAATAGTAATAGTAGTAACTCTTGTGTATTGAGTGCCTAGTTTGTGCCAGACACTGTCCTGGGTGCGACACATACATTTCCTTAGGCAGTCCTCACGGTAACCCTGAGAATTAAGTATTCATATTGCCATTTTACAGAGGGTAACATCAGAGTTCAAAACATTATGTCCAGAGTCCATGATAGTAAGTAACAGTACCAGAATCAAAACCAAATATAGCAAACTGCAAAGCCTACACTGCTTTAGAACTGAGTTTGCAATCCTTCAGAGTTTGAGTTTTAGAAATCTGGCTCACTGCCATAGAATCGTATTTTTAGCCCAAATGGTAGAGATCCAAGGAAGTGACAGAGCAGTTTGATTAAAGCCTGAAAGCTAGCAGTGTAGGTAAATTTTTATGGAGGACAACACGGATCATGTGATGTGCAGAGTTTCCAATAACTGAGCCAGTGGTGTTGCTGTCACTGACATCTGCACACTCTTCAGTATACCACTCTGCCAACACAAGCAAGGGATGATACCCACCGTGTCAGCATGTCTGATAAGGCGAGTTTGAAAACTTGCTCCCTTTAGAAAGTAATCATTTATCAAGGAAACAAGAGATCAACTGGTCCTTTATTACGGATCAATGACTTTTTAAACGTAACTCCCTACAAAAGCCGATTTGAATTACCCATCCACAGCAATATCAGAATGATCAAAGCAGCTTCTACCTCATGCTAAAGCCTTTTCTTGTCTAAATGCTTCTTTGCCAACCTCTCTAGCATTCTCAAAGGTAACCACAGTGGAATACAATCTGGGTCCTCACGAGATGGCCCCCAAGGAACCTTCCCTTCCCTGCCATCTCATCCCCCTCCCTCCATTACCCCTTCCTTAGTCGTCCCCTTGGATCTGAGTTTTCCAAAATCCCCAAATTAGGTATTAAGTACATGTTTATTCCATCACGATTTTCTCCTCTAATCTGGGAGATAAAAATAACAGAACGAAATGTCTGTTTGTAGTCTCATTTTATCCTCCACCATCCCCAAAGTAAACTTCAGAATGCCGCGGATCTCATGCCTCCTCTTTCTTCCTTGGGCCCAGTCCAAAACGGACAGCTTTGAGGGTGGACCCCACATACAGCTCCAGTTTAGAAAAATTATTATCACTTCAGGAATATGCAGACTGATTCTGAATGCACTTCTGGCACATCACCAGTATTTTTTTTTTTTTAGTTCTACTACAAAAACTAGAGAATAGGGTGCTTTATTGGCAAAAGTAATTCTGAGAGTTGATAACCAATACGCAGCTTGAACAACAGCTTGGAAGCTGCCTTCTGACAAAACACAAATAATCATAAATGACTCCTAAGAACCCAGAACTTCTCCCTGACTGAAACTGCCTTCATTTGTCTTGAACTGCCTCGAAATGAGAAAAATCGTGGACCTGTGACGTTTGTTTTGAAAGATGTGCAATGTGAAGCTTAAAGGTGAATGATCCATTTAGCATGGCTTGTGTTAAAGCTTTGAAATAAGCAGTGTCCGATTGTTACAGTAAAAGCTGTAGGCCTTTGGGTAGAGACATAATGGGGCTCTTAGATTTTCTTCCTCAGTAGAGTAGTCCCGTGGAACACTCATTGACCACCCTCTATGTGCCATGGCCTGTGCTAATGAGAGAAAACCAAGGAAGACAAGCATGGCTTCTGTCCTCCAGGAGCTTAAAAAAAAAGCTTATGCTGGAGAGAGAAGCACTGCAGATTCTAATATCCTCAAGTTAAAGAACTAATCATTGCATACCATCAGTTTTTCTGTCTATTGTCCTGTCATTTCTCCTTTCCAAAGAGGATGTTGAATCCCACGGAGAGAGAAAATAAATGTGCGTGCTGAGCAATGTTCTTTTCCCTGTGATGTTTAAAAGCAATTTTCTTTAAATGAAATTTCGATAGAAATTGCTAATATTGAAGTTAGTAATATTATCAGATATTCTGTGTTTTTACCCGAGAAGCATAAGAACTTCAGTCTTCATGGTGTTTCTGCAAATAGTCTTTTGTTTTTATAGCTTGAACCTTGACAACACGAAGACAGCTATTGACTTGGTATCCAGGGGTAGAATAACACACCTGGTCCTGATGCCTGAGTTCTTTCTTTCAGTCTTCCCCCTCTCTCTATTCCTTCTCTTTGTGACTTCCCAGAGGAAATTCATCTTTAGAATTTTGCTCAGTATGATACAAAGAGCTAGATAACATTCTCTGCTGGCAAGAAAACGGCAGGTATTTCACTGGGTTGGGAACTGCGCTGGTGGGTGTTTTTGTAAGGTTGACATCAATTTTGTTGTACATCCATACGACGTTGCGTGAAGAGCAGTGGGTTTAGAGTGAGTCAGTTTGTAAGTTTTGTAAATTCAGGCAACTCACTTATAACTTCTGAGCCTTAATTTCCACATTTATAAATTTGGAACCACTAAACCAGTGGTTCCCAAACTTGCTTCACATTAGAATCATCAGGAGAGCTTTTAAAAATCCTGATGCCCAGGTTGCACACCAATTAAATCAGAATATTTCAGGGTGGGAGTCATATATATGTGGTTTAAAGATCACCAGGTGGTTCCAGTGTATAGCAAGGATAAAGAACCACTACAGAACACTGTAATTTGTCCATTGTCTTTTCCAGGCCTAGTATTCTAAACCCCATGGCTCTCTGAGCTTTGGTTTTCTCATCTCTGTCATGAGGCTCAGGTTATTAACAATGTACCTAGAGCTTCAATAAAATCATAATCAAAATCTCAGTGTGCTTTTTTTTTTTTTTGGAACTTGGCAGACATTCTTAAATTTTTATGGAAATGTAAAGGATCTAAAATAGTCAAGGCAATTGTGCAAGAAAGAATTTTGAGGGCCTCGAGATTGTCAAACTACGGTAATTCAAACATGTGGTATTAGCGTGAGGACAGACAAATATATCAGTGGAACAGAAGAGAAGATCCAACACTTGACCCTCACTTATACCATCAATTGATTTTCAACAAAGGTGCCAAAAAGGAAAGGAAAACCTTTTCAATGCATAGCACTGCAACAACCAGATGATAATTTGTATAAGAAATGAATCTCAATCCCTACCTCACATCAAATATAAAAATAAATTTTATATGAATCACAGACCTAAACATACAAGCTAAAACTACAGTGTAGAGCCTCTAAAAGAAAATATAAAATATTTGTGAAGATTCCTAAACAGGATACCAAAAGTACTTGCCATTAAAAATGATAAGTTAGGAGCACCTGGGTGGCTCAGTTGGTTAAGCGTCTGCCTTTGACTCAGGTCATGATCCCAGGGTCCTGGCATCAAGTTCAGTGTCAGACTCCCTACTCAGTAGGGAGACTGCTTCTCCCTCTCCCTCTGCCCCTCCCCCTGCTTGTGCTTTCCTCTCTCTCTCTCTCTCAAATAAATAAATAAAATCTTTTTTTAAAAATGATAAATTAGGGGCACGTGGGTGGCTCGGATGATTGAGTGGCTGACTCTTGATTTTGGCTCAGGTCATGATCTCAGGGTCCTGGGATTGAGCCCCCCTCCCCCGCCAACAGTTGGGCTCTGTGCTCAGCAGGGAGTCTCCTTGAGGACTGTCTCTCTCCCCCTGCCCCTCCCCCCACTCTCTCTAAAATAATCTTTTAAAAAAGGATAAATTAAAAATTTAGAAGACTCCGTTAAAAAATATGAATAGGCAAGCCACAGACCGGGAAAAAATATTCACATTATGTAGAACCTATATTCAGAATATATAAAGAGCTCCTAAAACTCAATAATCAAAAGATTATTAACAACCCAATTTAAAAATGTGCAAAATATCTGAATAGAATAAACACTTTACAAAAGACATAAAAATTACCAGTAAGCACATAGAAAAACATTCAAACTCATTAGACATCAAGGTGATGCAAATGAAACTTCGAATGAAATCGAAATGAAAGCTCCTTGCATGCATTAGAATGACTAAATTAGAAAGACTGACAGCACCAAATGTTGGCAAGGATGTGGATCAACTGGAATTCACATATATTGGTCATAGGAAGGTAAAATGGTACAATTACATTAGAAAACTGTTTGGTGATTGCCTGTAAGGTTAAATATGTATCTACCTTATGACCCAACAATTCCACACCCTAACTGTTAGACTAAGAGAAATGAAAGCAGATGGCCATACAAAAACTTGTAAATGAATGTTCATAGGAGCCTTATCCATAATAGCCCCAAACTGGAGGTGACCCAAATATTTGCCAGCAGGATACTTGGATAAACAAATTGTATATATTCATACTCAATGATAGTAAAGAGTGAACTATTCATACAAACATCAGCATGGATGAATCTCAAAAACATGCTGGGTGAAAGAAGCCAGACACAAAATACATGCAGTATGATTGCATTTATTTTTTTTCTAAAGATTTTATTTATTTATTTCATTTTAGAGAGAGAGAGTGTGGGTGAGTGGGGAGGAGGCAGAGGGAGAGGGAGAGAAAGAATCCCAAGAAGACTCAGTGCTGAGTGCAGAGCCTGAGGTGGGGCTCAATCTCAGAACGCTGAGATCATGACCTGAGCGAAAACCAAGAGTTGGAGGTGCCCCATGATTACATTTATATGACAATAAAATCAGAACAATGGCTGTCTTTGTGTGTGAGGTGGGAGGGTGTGCAATAGACTGGAACTCTCTGTTATGTTAGAAATGTTCTGTCTTGGTCGAAGTGTGGATTACAAGGGTATATATGTTTGTTAAACATTTGTTAAAACTCATCAGACTGTATACCTAAGATCTATATGTAAATTATACCTCAAAATTAAAATATAAAATAATCATTTTTGTAAACTATGAAGTGTACTAGGGAAAGCTTTAATTTTTAAAATCTTCCAAGAAACGGATGAATTTGGGATGGTTTGAGTGCCGAACAGATGTTCAACAATCGTACAGCACCGCATATCCCATTTTCTTCTGGATATTTGATGTGATTTGCTTCAGTATGATGAGTTTGTTTCATAACTTAGAAAATGAATGCAGTGCTTTCTAAGGACTCTTGCTAGCAATTAAAAACAACAACAACAACCTGGTACCAAGAGTGATCTATGCTATGTATGAGCGTATAGAATCTTGAAGCCTGACACAGCGTTGGCACGTTCACCTAGATACTGCAGTTGCTGCTGATTTCATTTAGTGATTATTTTTTAGTGATTTAGTAATTTTACCTTTACATCGAAGTAAAAACAAAATAGAAGTTTAAAACATATGGCACTAGAAATCACATTCTGTAAAGCAAATTCTACTAATATCCAAACAATGATATGGAAGTAGGTGCATGACGCTAAAAAGGTAAAAACTGATTTAAATATTTTACAACAAAATCTCACCTGAGAAATTCTCCAAGAACAAAGTCCTGTCTCCTCTTTTTTTAGCAGACACACACACACACACACACACACACACACACACACACACCTATACACCTTCCATAGAGCGTCGGCAGTAGCGTTCATCTGTAGTCAGGTCACAAGAGTACGGGAAGACTGAACCACGAGGATAGGTGCCCAGGACGAAACCCCTCGTTGCCTGCCTTCTTTCTCAGCACATGGGTATTCAGGTGTAAAGAGCTGTTCTGGACAAAGGTGTGAAGCTGACAGAGCTTGCTCCAGCAATACCCGCCTTCTTTCAGGGCTTTGAAAAAACTGTGGGGCTGTCCCCTATGCTAGATGTTAGGCCTAGAGTGCTCCACACACACTCCTTCCCATCCCCAAAATTATTCTGTCAGGGAAGCCCCAACCTAGGTCTCATACCCAAAACAGGGAGCCTCTCCTGCAAAACACTTAACTTCGCATAAAGGTGCATCTATTGGTAGAGGACACACTCACTGGGGGCTTTGCTCACTATTAATCCCAGTACCTAAATTGGAGTCGGTGCCATATGCATCTTGTAGACCATGCAGCTCAGTGAATGAATGCTGACCTCATGACGCCATTGTAACAATTCAATGTAGTATATTTGAAGTGTTAGCAGAGCACCAAATACGTAGGTTGAATTTCTGTTCCTTTTTCCCTTTCTCTTTATAAAGATTTTTCTCCTTCAGGGACTCTTTCCTCTTATTTGATGACTAGATCTTATTCATTTTAACTACCACAACCCAATCCCTTTGGAAAATAAAAAATAATTATTTACGGCTTTCAAAAGACTGGTGCCACTTTACCGTGACTGTGTCATGGTTTCTGTTTCCTCACCCAGCAATGGACTTTTAGACACTTCTGATTGGGAAACTCTGATATTTGATAAAAGTTCCCAGAGATGTCTGGAAATGTTGCTTGCGTATCTGTGTGGGGGATGCCTGAATGTACACACATGTGTTTGTGTATGAGAGAGAAACTGATTTGTATAATTCCAGCAATGGACTTAAGTGTTATAAATTCCTGTCCCAGGATGCAAAAAAGTATTATAGAATGTCCAGTTATAGGGGCGCCTGGGTGGCTCAGTCATTAAGCGTCTGCCTTCGGCTCAGGGCATGATCCTGGAGTTCTGGGATCGAGCCCCACGTCAGGCTCTTCCACTGGGAGCCTGCTTCTTCCTCTCCCACTCCCCTGCTGTGTTCCCTCTCTCGCTGGCTGTCTCTCTCTCTGTCAAATGAATAAAATCTTTAAAAAAAATGTCCAGTTATAATTCATCTTTGAAAGTTGTCTTGGAAGGTAAAATGTCAAAAATACTCCTAAGATCTTTTATTTTCCCTTTTTCTTCACAAATAAACACACTGTCCATCTTCTCAAAGGAATCCAGTCAGGGCTAATGATTTCCCACTTATCTTGATCTAAATTTCATTGCATCTAATGGAACAGCTCAGCATAGGAAAGCACATCTTAGGAGAGAAAAGGATGGAGACCAGTAGAGTATAAAAAGCGGGGTGCTTTGGGAAGATTAAGATTTTGTGAGATTTTTGTTTCAGTTTTATATATGCAGTGTGTGTGTGTTTACCAGGTCCCGATGTAAAAAGAGTGTTTCTTAGTGAAGTGACGGTCACAGAAATTTGAAGGCCACTGCTCTGTGTAACAGCGCATAATGCTCCGGCAACAACCAAGGTAGGAGAGTCCGAATCCGGTAAAAGAACAGGGTTGAGGTGCGCCAATGTACAGAAGTGCAGGAGGTTCCAACATAAACAGGGAATTTCCAGGCACCCTAAAGAGAGACTTTGTTTAGTTCATTGAGACAAGCTTAGTGAGATGAGGAAAGAGAGGCAGGCAAATTCCTCTCAACTTCCCAAAAGAGGAACAATTTCCATAATTGTAAGAAACATGTCAGAAAGAACCCAAATTACCTAGAATGAGCTATGTAAAATATGGAGCCCGAGTCAGGATTCTGTTTATCCTGTGACTATATAAATATTGCACTATTTTTTGATAGAAAGGAATCTGTGACTACTGCAGTAAGTCATCTCACAGAGAAATCTGCAACTACGACGTCCTTATAATCTGTTCCCTTCTCACAGAATTTTAATTGAGCCATGCCAGTGTCATTTAGGGTGACAGCAGGGTGTGGTTGAGGACTGTGTGTGGTCTTTCCCTTGCAAACAAATTCCTATTCTTTAAAGAGTGTGAGGCAGAGACTGGACAGGCTGCTAAAGGCTGATTCCTTCAAGCTACTGGGCTGGAGGTGGCATCCCACCCTTGGTGAAATCTTTAGGCTCTTTTGGTCAGAAGCGACCAGCATCCCAGCCCAAGTCTGCTTCAAAACATCCTTCCTCCAGAACTTCCTTCTACCCCGCTCCTTATTTCCCTGCCTTTTCTCCCTCCGCAGGCATGCACACACACCCCAGACGACTCCTGTACGCCTCTCTCTATCTTTATTCCATCTCCCATGAAGGAGTTTCTCAAAACAAAATGGATAGTTAAAATTCACCCTCTTGGTTAAGAGAGTTCTCAGAGTTGGAGCAGTGCAATGCTGATGTGTTTTTTCTTCTTAGCTTTCTCATCATTAAGACTGAGCCTCAGGGCGCCTGGCTGGCTCAGTTGATTAAGCATCTGCCTTCAGCTCAGGTCATGATCTCAGGGTCCTGGGATCGAGCCCCGTGTTGGTCTCCCTGCTCAGTGGGGAGTCTGCTTCTCCTTCTGATGTCACCCCCCCATGCGTGTGCCTTCTCGTGCACTTGTGCTCTCTCTCACTCTCTCAAATAAGTAAATAAAATCTTAAAAAAAAAAAAAAAAAAGACTGGGCCTCTCTCTCCCTACTTAGGATCCAAATCCTGCCTGTGCACCTGGCCTTGTGATTTGGCATATAACTGTTGCAGAGACGTCCCCATCTAGGTCGTCACACTGTTCTCCCTAAACTTCCCCTTGCTGTGGTCAGCCAGCTGACCACGACCCTCATCACCTCCTACTGATTGGCTGGTGTCCCACTAGTCTCTAAGTCTGGTATACCTAGGACATTGTGGAAAGTCACTTAGCCAACCCCGTGCTGCGCCTGTTTGGTTAGCTGTCTTCCTATGGCCTGCCCTGGGGCCATCCCTTAGGTGTACCATTACAGATTGGCCCAAACAACATCTCCTGCCTCCCAGCACAATCTTGAACTTCCAGAATGGAAAGCTACCCTAGCCAGATAAACCTTAAAGAAAACTGTGATGTTGCCTTGGGGTTTCTGTGACCCGGTTTTAATATTTCCAAATCTTTTCCTGCTTAACAACCCTCCCCGGCTTAGTGACTTAAAACAGTAATTATCGTTTATTATCCCTCACGGCTTCTGTGGTTCAAAAATTCAGATTGTTGTATTTTGGGCAGCTTGTCTCTGCTCCATCATGTCTGGGGCCTCAGCTAGCACTTTCAGAGGTTGAGGGCTGAAATTATTCAGAGGCACATTCATTCACACATTGATGCTGGCTGTCAGTTGAGCCTACTTGCGTCTGTTGTCAGAACACTCACACGTGGCCTCTCCATGGTACCAGGACTTCCTCCCCATATGGTGGCAGGGTTGAAGGACAAGTACCTGAGCCAGGTGGAAGCTGATCCTTTCTTATGACGTAGGCTCATTTAACATCAAATCCCATGGTATCTCTCCACTGTGGTCCACTGATCAAGGAGGTTGCAAACCACTATCAAGATTCAAGGGCAAAGGATGTTAGATCCCACCCCTTTTTAGCAGGAGAAATGTAGTCACATTGTAAGAAAATCATCTGGGATGGGAGATGATGGATGAATGGATGGATGGATGGATGGGCAAGCAGATAGGTGATAGATAGATGATAGATAGATAGATAGATAGATAGATAGATAGATAGATAGATAGATGATAGATAGATAGATGATAGACAGACAGAATATCTAACTTACGAAAGTAACCAGGCACATCTTCCAAGCACCCCACCAACCATAGGCAAACTGTTACCATCCTTGTTAGCTCCTTCTATCAAAAATTTCTAAGGATAAGTGCCTTGATACTATGATATGGGGTGACAATTTTCTCATCAGGAATACTACTCAAATCCCTTTTTACATGCTTGTTACAGTTTCCCAAGACTTTCCGTCTGATCCTCCCAACCCTGTGAGGCGAGAAGGCAGGGTTCACACTCCCCATATTTCAAGTGAGAAGGGAAGGGCAGCCAGGTAAATAATTTACCCAAAGTCACAGATCTGGGTCTCAGTACAGTCAGTCTGATGTGGAATCAGCTTTCTTTCCACCACCAACTAACATCTGCTAATGAGCAAGCAGGACAGCCCTGGGGTCTGAGCCCGGGCTTTGCACCAGACGAGCGTGAATTGGAGTCCTGGTTCTATAGCTTGGTGGCTTGGAACAAAGAGCTTACCCACTCGGAGTTTCCATCTTCTTATCCTTTGAATGAAGGCAATACGATCCACCTCGTGTATTTAGTTCCTGCTGTGGAACTAGATGATGTTCGTAAAGAGCCTAGGACAGTGCCCCACACGTCTTTGGTGCCCAGACAGTAGTAGCTGAGAAGTTAATTTTAACAATGATGAGTGACACAACCTATTGAGAGCCTGCCCTCGGGAAGTAAGCACTAATCCTGGCCACGACAGGCAGGAGATGCTCGACATCTGAGTGTAGATGGGAGACCATCCTCTAGTCACTCCTGCAAGACGATTTTTCATCAGTTGGAAGAAGAAAACTTACAGAGGGCCACCATGCAAATATTACTGAACAGGATACAGTCTAATAATGAAATCTCCAGCTCAAAAGACGGCCGACGATCTGGAGAGTTGCTTCGTCATGCAGAGCACACGGCTGGTAGATGACCTTGGAGGGCCAAACTTGGGTGGCTGAGCACAGGGTTAACACAGTGGAGAGGCCTTCAGCAAGTTACCCTTGGATGCTGTTGTGACGTAACTCTGTATTGTATGCACATCTGTGAAGGGAGACCCTGAGTCATTCAAAGGCCTTGCGTTTTGTTCTCACTGTTTCAAGAGGACAGTGTGCTATTGGCAAGGGCTCCCGGATAGTTGTCATTAATGGGAAACAAGTAAAGGTCCAAATTCATCAGTGTTTATAGTACCTGAGATCTATGCCATAGGGGCAGGGACAGTCCTACAAGATGCCTCACAGACCTGGAGAAAAAGGCATTTTGCTAGAGCTCAGTAGTAGTTTTCCTGTCCCTTATGTCCCATCACTTGGGCCTGGCTTTGAGGCCCCAATTCTGTATCCGGGGCCAAGAGGACAGCAGATTGGCTCATCAGAAAGCCCAGGGGATTCTTAGAATTTACGAGCCGGTCCTCAGCTCCTTACTGTGTACAGTTGTCATTCATGTCACTGGGAAGCCTGTCTACAGGGCAGAGCATCTCAGTTGAGTTCTTTCTCTGCTTCGCTGGTTCCCCATCAAACTTGCCCTGTGGCTGCTTGAAGTGTTGAGATCTTAGCATCGAAAAGCAGAGAGACAGCTCCATTTCTTCTGGTGCGTGGAGCCCGTGCTTTGGGACAGCCCACCCTCTTCCCTGTGGGGTTGCTTTGGAACCCTCACTGTTTATGAAGGAAGCCCACATTGGCCCTGTTGTCACTCAGTAGCAATGGGGAGTTTAAATGTCTTAAGTGACCTCGAGGGTAACCAAAACCCTGAATTCCCTACCGGAGTAACTGACTTTCTGCTACCGTGCTGCCTTGGAGTTGAACAGCACTCTGTTTTCCAAAGCTTCTTCATGTGCTTGGTCTCCCGTGGACTGGCAGACCCTCTGAGGAAGGCACAGCAGTGGTAGCCGGTCCCATTTCACAAATGAGAAGACAGAGGCAGACAGTTCCATCATGCAGCTGGTGAGTTGTGGAGCTGGGACCTAAACTCCCCACCCATTACAGTCCCCACAGTGGCTGGGTGTTTTCCTTTCTCCTCTTCGCCCCTCTTCTGCTTATTTTCCCCTTCTCATTCCCTCTTCCTCCCCTACTCCTCTCCTCCGTTCTCCCCTTCTTCACCTCTTTCAACCTCTCTCTCCCCTCTTTCCTCAACAAAGATTTCAGGCAGGACGATGAACACTGTAGAGTTACAGCACCAACGTCCCTGTTAGTCCCACGATTGAAACAGACGCTTGAAAGCTATCAGGAGAAATCTCTTTGCATCTCCGGGACTCATTTTCTCCATCTGTGAAATCGGATGCTGTGTGGATAACTACAAGATGACAGAGTTGGAAAGGTTCTTAAAAGCCAGAAGTGCCCAAAGGAGTATTGATATAGGAGCCACATATAACCGGTGTCTCTTTAGATCGAATTTATGTCCACCTCCATGTAGCACTTTTTGCTTTCTCTTTTTGGAGTTTGGAATTACGTTCAATTGGCACATTTGAGTTGCAGCCAAACCCAGAGCTCTCTCCCCACACCACCCTCTACTTGGGGAGACATGCAGACCAGGTATTCCAGAGGTGCAGGGGAGAGCTAAGTCTGTCTGATACTCCAAATAAGGATAGCTCAGCAATCCAGAGCAAGAGTATGAAATTGTCTGTCTGCAGCCCAGCTCAGGCAGATGGTAGCTGGTCTCATTAGTCACTGCCCGGTGCCCCCGATAGCCTCTCTCACCTCAGTCTCTATTGATTTGCAGATGTTTGGAGGAATATCTGATCAAAATTACTGTCTGAACAGTGTCTGATCTCATTTTCTCCCTCCCGTGAAAAGTAATGACATACAGACAAGCTTTCATGAGTGCCTGTCTCCAGTGTCCAAGCTATGAGGTCTATAATACTTGGAGAACACTGACTTAATAGAGGGATTTAAATACCTTCAACCTAATTAGAGAGGCAAAGAAAGGTTGTCTTTCAGAACTGTGCCCCTACCTCTTTTTTTTAATTTTTATTTTATTATATTAGTCACCATACAGTACATCCCCAGTTTTTGATACAATGTTCCATGATTCGTTATTTGCATATAACACCCAGTGCACCATGTAATACGTGCCCACCTTAATACCCATCACCAGCCTATCCCAATCCCCCACCCCCCTCCCCTCTGAAGCCCTCAGTTTGTTTCCCAGAGTCCATAGTCTCTCATGGTTCATTCCCCCTTCTGTTTACCCCCCTTCATTCTTCCCTTCCTTCTCCTACCAATCTTCCTATTTCTTATGTTCCATAAATGAGTGAAACCATATGATAATTGTCTTTCTCTGCTTGACTTATTTCACTTAGCATAATCTCCTCCAGTCCCGTCCATGTTGCTGCAAATGTTGGGTAATTGTTCTTTCTGATGGCTGAGTAATATTTCACTGTATATATGGACCACATCTTCTTAATCCAGTCATCTGTTGAATGTGCCCCTACCTCTTAAAAACAGTATTTCCAGCTTGCAGATAAGAGTCTGGGTCATTTCTGACCATCCCATCCTGAGGAATGACCAGAACCAAGAAAACCCTATTGAGACTGTCAGTAATTTCAGAGGGGCAAAATGTCTCCAGAAGAATGTCACTGGAGCATCTCAAGGGTCAGTGTGTAATTTGGTCCCATGTCCACGTCTCTGGCAGAATTTGTTCTTGGTCTTCCTAAACTGCTTGTCTGATTTTCCCTCTGTAAGGGCTTTGGATGGATGTTTTAACTCATTAATTGACTGAACATATGAGATTCTTCTATTTTGAGTGTATTTACTCTCATAACATCAGAGGAAACTCCTGTGATTGGGGAGTGCCTGCCTTACATGACCAGTAATGTCCAAGTAGGGCAGATCAATTCAGGTCAAGACCATGTCAATGGACATGGGCTATCCTACTGGATAGAACTGACCTTCTGATGCCCAGATATGTACTAGCCCAAAGCACATTTAGCCCAAAGCCTGATGTTATTCCAGCTAACTGAACCTTGGCTTCATCTAGCTGGGCTGACCTGGACACTGGACAGCTGCCTGTTGCAGTGGCCTTGGGTAGCCTTTGCTTCTTGCCCAACTTGGACTATAATCCTTTGCTGCAGGGCTTGGAACTTAATAGCAGGGCCAGCAGAGAGCCTTGCCACCCAGCATGCTACTGCCTCTTCCCATGGACCATCCAGAAGTTCTCCAGTGCTCTTTCGAAGCAAGGATGGGCTGTAGCTTCTGACGCTTGGTCCAGAGGCAGCTGTTGAACTTCACTAGCGTGTTCACCTATTTCTCTGAAGTACCTTTTTAGTGCCAAATACTTGCCTTGAAAATTAATTGGCAAATGACCCTAATTTAACAAAGAACCAGCAGTAAATTGGCTTAAGAGAAGGAACTTTATCCACTAAACTACATGGAATTCTCCTACAGTTTGTGACAAATGCTTTATCTCCTTTAGAGCTGCTGCTGGTACTTCTTCCTTCATTTCAGTAGGACGCGGGAGAGCCAACCAGGTGGCATCTCAGAAGGAGCATGTTGCCGAGAACGTACGTTGCTAAGTAGTGGGCATCATTTGTACCTCCCTGGTTTTCCTTTTCATCACTGGCGTGGAAATCACAGTGCCTTCCAAAGCGGCAGAGGCTGAGTCAGATTCCTGCTAGGACAAAGTAAAACTTGGTTTCCTGGGGAGCGTAGCTGAACTGACTCAGAGACTAAGGATCTAATAATCACAGGAAAAACAAACCAAATTTCAGTACTCTTGATCCTGTACCATCTTAGGGCTGCCTTCCAGGGAACAGAGGTAATGTGCTCAAAAGCAACATGTGGTCTCACCTGGATAGAGTGTGGCTCTGAGAAGCTGAGGACCGTACCTGGGGAGAAAAGACTTGCTCTGCCAGAGTGTGCCAGATTCCAAAGGAAACCTTTTTGGGAGAAATGGAGTATCCACTCTTACTGTGTGTTTGCAGTGGGTCTCTAGGTGGTCCTGTGGAGGACAGGGGTGCAGACATCAGTATGTATGTTTTTTTTCTCCAGACCTCTGTTTTCTCCATTCACCAAACCAGTTTCTCGGTTAGCATCTGTAACCATTTCTAGCTAACATCCATATTCCCTGAAGCAACTGGAAAGCAAAGCAAATAAATGTAGAATCTCTAAGCAAAGCAGAGTTTGATTAAAAAACAAAACAAAACAAAATCTCACCTAGCTCACCCTAGCGTGTTCGAAGAGACCGCAGGATGAAGGCACGCTGCCTGGGCTGCTGAATCAACCGTAGGAAAGAGCTTCTCATGCTGAGAAGCACCAACAGCTTTATTAAATAGGGTCATACTTTTCTCACCTACTCACTCGGACTGTGATGTCCTCTGGTGGCAGCAGAATGACCATCCCCAGGGAAGCTTCGCTCCTTGGTTTGTACCTTCATTCGTGCATGCGTGCGTGCCTGCGTGCATTTTTTCCCTCAGACATTTTTAAGCTCCCACTTACCTGCCAGTGGTTTTCAATTCCATCTGTCCATCCATTTGTTCATAAATTATTTGTTTCTGAACCTGACTGGTGGGCCAAGTACCACTGTCTTGGGTACTGGGCATGGGAAGGTATATAAGACACAGCCCATAACATGAAAAAGTGATAGTCTGTGTAGTAGTTTATACTCTAGTCCCTCACCTACTCGTTCATCCATTGATCATTCCCTTGACAGATCTTTGCTGAAGACCTGCTGCGGACCAGGTGCAGCGTTAGGCATGAGCCAAACGTATCTGTCCTTGTCTTCTTCCCTACCCTCTTTTTAACTCAGTGTCTCACACGTAACCACCACCAGCCGTGCCAAACCCAGATGCAGAAACAAACCCAGCAGCGTTTTGGGTTTGGCACGGGTGGATTTGTGTGTGTGGTTATTTTAGGGGAACGGGTGAGTGGGCTTCAGGTGGGCAGGCAGGGTTAGTGAGTTCTATAGCATTCTTCCAAGTAGACATTGGTTTCATTTGGGGTAAGATATAAGAAGGCAGGTAATGAATTCAGTACAGCACAGAGCCAGCCTCTGAGCCATAGGACCATGGAGCAGTGGGATGAGCTGCCACAAAGTGGTAGCCTCCCCCCTCCCCCGCTCCCCAGGATGAGGTCAGAGGTCAGGCAATGATCTGCCAAGGCCAGCACAGAAAAGATGCTGCCTCCCAGACTTCTGATCCTTGATCTAGAGTCTCTCCCTACTCTGAGATTTCATTAGCAAAACAGCCTCCCTGGCATAACCAAGTGTTCAGTAAATACTTGTCAGATGAATGAGTGAATTTGTTGGACCTTGAGCTCCTTGAGGGTAAGAGCTGGGCCTTATTTATCCCTTGTAGTCCCAGGGCCTCCAGTCCTCCCCAGGGCTCCAGGGAATAGTCCGAAGGCCTTTGTACTGGAAGCCCCCAAGCTCCCTTTTTAGCATTCCGGGCAGAAACATCTGGTAGGTTAGCCACCCGGCAGGTTCTCTCAGCAAGGCAGGCATGCTTTATAGTCAGATTCAATTGTCTTTTCCTTAAACTCCAGGCTTTGTTGTCTTCTCTAATTAGCAAATTCCTGGTCCTCTTCCCCACCATGAGACCTTATGTACTCAGGGAACAAAAATTTGTTTTGTTATCAGCTCGAAAGGCAAAATAGCTATATAAAGAAACCGAATGATGCCTTCCCAAAGCAAACAAAAGAATTGGCTTCTGGGTCTGGTCTGTTTGGGGTTATCTGTGGCTGTTTCCCTTCCTCTGGTGGCACCCGTAATCATAAAGAGAATGCCTGATTGCCTCTGGAAACCCGAGTGATGGATCTATAGCACTGTGGGCCAGACACCACTGCCTGGAGGGAGGCTAGGGACAGGGGAAGCCAGAAGCCGACTTCAAGATTCTTGGGCCACAGGCCACACCGTAATTCAGGTCATCACACTTTGCCAAAGAAGCTTATCAAAGAAGAAAGCAGACTGACATTTTCTGGCCCTCTGGTCTGCTCTCAGAATGTGAGGCTGGAAGTTAGCCTGGCTTTCTCCATCCTTGGGAAAGATAGTAGAAGTTTGAGAATTTGATTCTTTGATAATGCAGAATATTAGCCTAGTACAGCATCGCGGATGCTGTTTTGCTAAAGCAAAGACACAAAGCGAGACCCAAAGAATTGTACACTGGAGCACGGGCCTGACCTGCTTGCATTATGGCTGTGTCATTCAGGGACAGCCCAAGTCTGGCAGAAAGTTTCTGCCACCGAGCTCAACCCATTAATTTGGATGAAAATATTACTGAGAGAACACTGATTCTAAACACCCTCTACTCCCACTATGCTAAGAAACTTCCGGAAGCCGTGCACACTGCACGAGCCTGAGCCATCAGGGGGCTGGGTAATTTTTCACAGGGCATTTTGATGGGTGAATCTGGGAAAGCAATCACAGGTTTAGCAAGGGCATATAAGCTTTCCAGCCACAGGAGCAAGGTCCAATTCCTAGGATGGCTGCAGAAAATGACTAAGCTTGTTTGCAACCCTCTCTAAAATTACATCAAGGAACAAAGAAGCCAGTATCTTTTCACCTTATTGATGGAGAGGAGACTGTCGGAAAACATTGGGCCTCCTCTGGCTTTTATCTGTTAACGATCGCCCCTGGGATTTCAAGTGCCACGGCCATTCCTTGGGAAACCCCCTGTGTCATGATCTGGAAGACCCAGTTTGAAATGCGTCCGGTTCTCCGGGTGACGATCTCTCTGACCATATCACCAATCCATCATTTCAGCAGAAAGGCAGCGTGGCATGGAACTCCTTTTAAAATAACAGGCCTCTTTCTCTGGAGGGTAAAGCTTTGGCAGATCCTCTTCTCCAGCTGCATTTAGAGGTGCTCCCAGACCAGCAGGATCAGCTTCGCCTGGGGACTTGTTCGGAATGCAGACCCTTGGGCCCTACCCAGAAATCCCGACTCGGAAACTGGGGCGGGGCCCCAGCGGTCTGTTTTAACAAACCCTCCATTCCAATGCACACAAATGTTTGAGAACCACTACTCTATGCTCCATTAAGAAACAGGTCCCACCATGATATAAAGAAATTTCTCTCTATATATATAGTAATATATATACATTATATATTTAAGTAATGTATATTTAGTAATACATCCGTATATGTTTAATAATATATACACATGTGTATTTAGGTCTATGTATAAGTATATATGTGTGTTTATATTAGTGCTTAGTACTGCCATACACACACACACACACACACACACACACACACACACAATTAGTACTTAAGTTAAGGATTTTAAAAATTCAGTTTAATAGGATAGAAAGTTTTATTGAAACCTCTGGCTAATTGATGTGGTAACTAGGAGTCCCTCGTGAACGAGCTCCATGTGTTTCCTGTGATCTCAGTACCATGGGTGGTAAACCGGTAACCCAGGAAGTGAGAGGATTTTCTCCTGGCTGATTTAAAATTAACTATTATGAATCTACCCTACCACTGAAGATTCTCTAAAAAAGTGAAATGCTTGGTCTTCTTTGGCATTTCTATGAATCTGATGAAGAGAAGTTTACACAAATATGAGATACCTTCCTAAAAGAAGCTGGTTAGAGTGGTGATAACACGGACTTTGGAGTCCAATTAGATTTGGGTTTAAGTCCAACTTCATCCCTTGTCCGTTGAGTGACACTGGGCAAGTGGTTTAACCTCTCCGACCCTCCATTTCTTTCTTCATTGGTAAAATGGGAAGAGTAATAGTGCTGAACTCCTAGGGCCGATGTGAGGATTAGATCAGATAATACAACACCTATAGCATGCTTGGCCAATATCACTGTTCACGCAACACTTGGTCTCATTGTTACTATGAGTGTACGGGGTTCACCCACGGCAAATAGTACCAAAGTGCCCAGAGAGTCGTCACTGTGAAATGTAGCTTCACTGGATCTCTTTAAAATTCTTCTTCAGGGACAGTCCAAGATGATGAATGAGCACGAGAACCTCGACTCCTGTGAATGTTTGGGGAAAGTTCTGGGATGAGAAGCAAGGCGCAGGCGTGGGGTGAGGGGAATTTGTTGGCAGGGTGGAGGCTGCAGTGGGTCGCTGGCCTCCGAAGCTCTGTGGTGGCCGCAGTTTTCCTTTCTCATTGTTATGGCGTCTGGGCAGAGAGGAGCTCCGGAGCCAGACCTCTGAGGCTGTGTGTGGTGAGCCTGCAGGGGCTGGCAGTCGCTAAGGGCGGAAACCACTGTTTGGGAGCTGCTGGCGGTTTAACTGTTTCTGTGGCTCAGTGCTGAGGATGAGAAAAAGGCAGGAGGGCTAGAACATTCCACATCATGATGCTGTTCATGCTAAGACCCTGCTCACCGCGAGCGTCCGTCAGAGGTTTCTTCGGAACCATGAGCGTATCAAGAGGCTTCTGGACCTAGATTTTTAGCTAGGTGCCTGTCAGACATCCGTCTCGCAGACTCCTGTCTTGGTTCTCCTCTCCTCCTGCATATTTCGAAAGAACCGTTTGGCCCATCTCAGAAGTCAGTGATGACTGCCTTGTGAGAGACGCAAGGCTTGCTGGGGTCCTTGCCGCACACCTAAAATGATTTCCTCAGGACCGTTCCTTTCAGTGGTGTAGGCAGCATGACTCTCAAATCCGAAGTAACCGTGGGGGTGTAAATGTTTCTTTTTATCCCACAGCTTTAGATGTGCTCGCTTCTGAGTCTCAGGACATCTTCCTCACCTTAGTAGTGTTTTCTTCAAAACACGACAGCCTCCAGTCAACGGGTGGGAGGAGCTGTTCAACAGCAGGGCATGGTTAACAAATCATGTAAGGAAATGTGATGCAGCCCTGAGAAAAGATATTCTCCAACAACGTAACACCCCTGATGCCATAGGAAGCCATCCAAACCCCCCAGAGCCGTGGATCCCAGAGTGTGGTCCCCGGACAAGCAGCAGCAGCACCCAGAAACTTAGTAGAAATGCTCATTCCCAGGCCCCGCCGGCCCAGCGGAATCAGAGACTCCTCCAGTGAGCCCACAGCAATGCAGGACTTAATAGCCTGGTGACTCTGGTATAAGTTAAAATTTGAGAACCACAGGTACAGAGCATGAACTCATATAAATATGTAAAATATACGCACACGGAAGAAAATACAGAAAAAGATAAAATGCTCTTCTCTGCGATCAGACTGTGGACGCTTTTTGCTTTCCCCTATTTATCTGTTGTGTTTTTTACATATTCTACTTTTTCTACAATGGGCATATCTTGCTTTTACATTTGGAGAAAAAAGTAGGAGTGAAGTCATCAGATATTTGTCTCATACGTGTATCCTGTCAACTCACACCATATTCCCATTTTCTTGAAGACTCAATTCTTCATGCACCTTCACTATTCTTCAATTTCTTATTCTGACAAATCATCCTCCCTGTATTTTCTCTGCTAAAGCTTCTCAGCCCTGCTGCTTGTTTACTGACTTTCCTACCCTTGAGTCTTGAAGCCCCTACTTTTAATGATAAATAACATTTTGCAAACTGTCAGAAGTCTCTATGCTTGGTTTGTCATAGGTGAGCAAATAGTTGGGGGTTTTTAAGCAGGCTGTTTCTTGTATCTACTTAGAGGTTAATGTATTTTCATGCATTAGTAACAATTCTAGGCTCTACATATATTTGTACGCACAATTTACATTTTGTTGGGAATGATTTTTTAGAAACTTGCCCCTGCTAATTTTAAGGGTTCGTTTACAATTTACAAAGTAAGCAGAGACCGTGGATTTGCATTTATACAGGGGTTTAAATTCTAAAATCAGCAAATAAAATAAATATCACATATGGTTAAAATTGCTCCCTCTCAGTAACACCAACATAGACTGTTACTCCTCCAGCCGTGGAACTAGCTGATCCCCTAAGTACTAACAAAGATGGTGAAGGTCTGTGTTATGCAAAAATGGGCACCTTTCATCTCTAGAATCCCTTCACACTGTGAGATGCTCACATCACAAGAGGTTCTCAGAGTCAGAACCAACTGGAATGACAGGCTCCTCCTCCCGTCTTAGACTCAGTTTCTAGGCAATGGCAGATGAAATGGCCCACGCAATTTATTTTGGAGGGTTTGTTTTCTTTTGTTTCAGGTGATGGTTCATGATTGCACTTACCTGAGTCAGAGGTAGTGTTTGGTGGGATTTTTGTGCATCTCTGCGATACCTCCATTGTGCCTGAGGCTTCCTTCTCTCATCCCTGTCTCTCTCGGATGTGCTCCAGGCAGGAATGACTCTGACCTCTCCCCTGGTATTCCTGTGTTACCCAGCCTTTAAAACCTTATGCAAAAGCTGCTTTCTACACAAATCCTTCCTAATCTCAGTAGAAAGTAATCCTTGCCCTGAAAGTCTCTGGGACATCTATCACTCTTTATTATATTTACATTCAAATATGTCTTAGCTTGCCCAGGAGACTCTAGGATTCTTGAAGGCAGAATCCAAGTGTCTTTAACACCAGTTTTGGCTTTGAATCCTAGATCTGCCCTTTCTAGCCAATCTTAGGTAAATTACCAAATCCCACTGTGCCTCCCTCCTCCTCTGTAAAATGGAGATAGGCATAGTACCGACTTCTGGATGTTCAAGTGAGCATTAACGGAGACACTGCTCAGTAAGCCGCTATCACAATATCAAGCACGTAGTAAACCCCAATAAATGTTAGCTGCTTTTATTTCTGTTCTCCATTGTGATCCCAGAAGTACCTTTGTGTTCCGTAAGCATGTTTATTGAATGTATGAGTGCGTGAACACTATACAAATTCATACATACCCCTCTGAATTCTCAGTGCTCGACGGGGAGTTTATACTTGCCATCTGTCTATGAATCCATTATAGAACTTAATGAACCAATGATTCTCTCTTATTCTCAAGGCAGGTGCAGGGTGTATATGGGTAAATTTTCTGTCTTAAGAAAGCTGCCACCAACCATCCGTTTAAACCCCATCGAGCTCTGTGTTTTCATCCATGAAATGGGAATTATAACGCTGATCTGTGATTTTGCCTGGATACAAAGAGAACCCGAGGAGGACTAGGCCTTTAGGGAGAAATTTTATAAACAGGGACTGTTTTGAGTAATTTGAAGAATCAGAGCATGAGTTTGTAAATTAGCATATTTCAGTTACAGAGCTTCCAATCACATGGGACTCTAGATGTCGCTCAATGAGGGCATAGGGCAAACCCAGCTGCTTTTTGGGTTTGTCAAGCATCTCAAGTTATTTCTCAGGAGTTGGGGTTTGGCAAAGCCTGAAATCCGCATTGCCAAGTCCTTCTTTCCCCCTTAATTTTTAAGCCCATGTGTATTTTAAGGGAAATTTAATCCGTATGTTTCTGTTTCCTTTACACTTAACTCATAAAAATGGTTTGTCAGAGCAATTTGATGTCCCAAAAATCTTTGGAGCCTTTATAATGATATTTTTTAACCTTTCCCCCCTCCTTAGACACAGGAAATTGCGTTTTTTAGAAGAAAATGAATCAAACTGAAAGTCTCAAGGTCAGTATTGATGGGTCAGACACACAAGCTCAAGGAGCCATGCGTTTGCAAAAATGGCATCTTCCCTGGAGGCTCCTGCAGGCTCTGAGGGCGAGAGAAAGATCAGTTTCAGAGGCAGATGGCAATAATTGGCAGTGTGTTGTGATAGAGTCCTACGATATTTGATTATTTGCCCATCACACTGAGAGTCTCTCTCCTTGATGTACTCCTCCCTGAATTGGGAGGTCTGCTTAGACATGGCACACTACATCAAAAACTATGGGTGTACTGTATGGTGACTAACATAACATAATAAAAAATTATTATTAAAAAAAAAGAGTTTGGGTCCCTCCACTTGAGTCAAATCCCAGAGTTCAGCACCAGAAGTTCATGCACACAAGTCGTCTGAAAGAATTGAAACCACTAATTCCAAAACACAGTAATTGTTTTCTAATCGAGTTTTCCGCATCATCCCTAGAGAGAGAAAACAGGAGTCATCATGTGTTGACAGCCGTAGGAGTGTTCTCACAAAGCTTTGTTAGGACGGCATTCCTCCAGAGTTACGGAGCTTGCCGTCATGGAAAGGGTTCCCGTAATCCGCAGATATCCACAGCTCGGGCAGAAATGTGCCATGCATTGGTGCTGCATCTCAGCCATAAGAGGGACTGTCTCGGGTTGTTTGAGCTGCCTCAGATCCAACTTTGGAGCCGTGCGGCCTCTTTTGCCATCAGCTGGAGTTAAACTCTGGTCAGGCTCCTCTCTGGCAGCTGGATTGGATTGCTTCTTTCTGGACACTAAGAATCAAAGAGTCTCACCATGCATTGCATGTAATAGTGTAAGACAGATCAACCATAATGGCTCAGTTTAATTCAAAACACCCTACAGTGCTGGCTTATCCCATCCCACTTTCGCTATCTGGCATTAGAACTTGGTATGTAATGGCCTGAACTGATGCTTTCTCATGTGGACTTTTCTCATCTCTCAAAACACAGTTACAGATAAGGAGTCCCATCCGGGAATGCCCTGATAACTCTGCCATTTTTAAAAGGGGATAGGTGCAGAACAGCTGAGCCCATTAGATGAAGATTGAGAGCTTCGAAGGACCTCTCTCTGCACTAAGCTAGCTTATGACAGGCGGAACGGTGAAATTCCGGCCCTGGGCGGCTGAATGAAGGGTAAAAGGAGGGCATGTCTGTAGAACACCAACAGCAAGCCAGGCTATTGAGACTGCACGTGGCTTTGATTTTGGACCTTGGATGAGAATAGGAAATGATAGGAAGTGGCCAGTCTTGGAAATTCATTGAGTCGATGGGGTCTGATGACTCTGAAGCTTTTAGATGATCGATTGAGAAGTTGTAGGCACGTGTGTGAGTCAGAAATCTAGCAGTCTTGGGGCGCCTGGGTGGCACAGCGGTTAAGCGTCTGCCTTCGGCTCAGGGCGTGACCCCGGCGTTGTGGGATCGAGCCCCACATCAGGCTCTTCCGCTATGAGCCTGCTTCTTCCTCTCCCACTCCCCCTGCTTGTGTTCTCTCTCTCGCTGGCTGTCTCTAACTCTGTCGAATAAATAAATAAAAAATCTTTAAAAAAAAAGAAATCTAGCAGTCTCCCACAGCCTACGACTGTTCTAGAACTTGCTTCTAAAATTTCTTCTTGAATATCTTTTTGTGTCAATAATGCCTATCTACCAGATCCTTTTTAAGAGCTGCATGGTATTCCATTATAAGGATTGCTATGGTATATTTAAATCTATTGAATATTTTTATTCCAACTTTTGGCAACCAGAAGCACTACTGCAATGAAATGTGCACTGCTTATGTGTGATTGCACATTTGCAGGTGGAGAACCGTAGGCTACTATCTCAAGAATGGATTTGTTGGATGGAAGAATTCACAGCCCATGCTCTGTCTGCCATTCAAGGCCACTTCCTTTGGCTTCCTTTGGCTTTCTAGTTCCTTTGATTTCTGAGTAAGCTGAATACCAAATTTTCAGACAAGTAACTTTATCTTCCCCTTGTATTTCATTGCTAGGGCATCTGAGAGCCAACAATTCCATTAGATTTAAGGAACAATCAACATGGTCCAACTCTGAGGCAAAACAGCAGATTTCTGAAAGTGTCCTTTTCTTCAATATTACATTTAGGAGCTACTGACTGATTTTTAATTTTGTGCAAAGCCCTGTTCTAGATCCTGGGTAAGCAGTAAATTGGGTAGCATGCCGTTGGGCCACCGGAGACCTGGATTGTACAAAATCTCTCTGCTGCTCTGCACCGGATTACTGCCATGCAGGTAGACCTAGCTGCGGGGTTCCCAGGACCACGCCTCCGTGCTCGTGTCTGCGGAGCACTCTGAAAGGAGGTTAAATATCAGGCTACTGAATGAAGCAGGCTATTTTCACAGTTGATCAGCGTTTTAATTAAACTTTTAATTTTGAAATAACTGTAGGTCAGATGCTGTTGTAAGAAGTAACACAAGGCGATCCCGTGTGCCCTTTACCCAGCAACCCCCCCCCCATGATAACGTCTTGCATCTTATGACAACAATATTAACACCAGGTTACTGATATTGATACAGTCCAGAAACAGAACGTTTCTGCCACCACAAAGATCCTTCCTTTTGTCCTTTGACAACCACATATCCACTCCCTCCTTAGCCCCTGATAACCACTAATCTCTTCTCCATTTGGATATTTTTGCAGTTAAATGGGATCATACAGTATGTAACCATTTAAGACTGACATTTTACTCAGCAAAAAATTGTCTGGAAACGTATCCAGGTTGTTGTGTGTATCCAAAGTCTGTTCCTTATTACTGCTGAGTAGTATTCCATATTATGGATGTTTGTTTAACCATTCAGCCATTAAAGTATATCTAGCTTGTTCCCAGTTTGGGGCTATTATGAATGAAGCTGCTATAAACATTCAGGTACCTGGGCCAAAACTTGTCTCTGAGATAAATGCCTCCTAGTGCAATTGCTGGAACATAGGCTGGTGGCATGTTTAGTTTTTTAAGAAATTGCCAGTTTTCCAGAGCGACTGTACCATTTTACATTCCTACCGACAACATGAGTGATCCACTTTCTCTGCACCCTCACCAGCATTCAGTGTTGTCCACGTTTTCTTATTTTAGCCATCCTGACAGGTTTGTAGTGACATCTCATTGTGGTTTTAATCTGCATGCCCCTAATGATTAATGATGTTGAATATAATTTCATGTGCTTATGGTGTATTTGCCACCTGTACATCCTCTTTGGTAAAATGTCTCTATCTCTTGCCCATTTGAGAATTCTTTATATGTTCTAGATACCAGTTCTTTGTCAGATGTGCAGTTTGCAAGTATCTTGCCCCATTCTGCAGCTTGTCTTTTCACCTTTCCTCAAAGCAAAAGTTCATTTTGATGAAGTCCAGTTTATTGATTTCTCATTCTATGGAATGTACTTTTGGCGTCAAGTCTAAGAACTCTTTGCCTAGTTCTAGATCCTGAAGGGTTTCTCCTGTATGTTTTCTAGAAATGTCGTAGTTTTCCATTTTACACTGAAGTTCATGATCCATTTTGAATTTGTGTTTGTATCAGGTGTGAGGCTTAGGTTCTCTTTCTTTCTTCTTTCTTTCTTTCTTTCTTTCTTTCTTTCTTTCTTTCTTTCTTTCTTTCTTTCTATGGATGTTTAATTGCTTCAGCACAACTTATTGAAAGGCTGTCTTTCCTCTGCTGGGTTACTTTTGCACCTTTGTCAAAGGAACCCTGTTGGGCATGTGTGTCTGGGTTAATTTCTAAGTTGTCTGTTCTGTCCCATCAGTCTGTGTGCCTCTCCCTCTGCCAATACCACCCCGTCTTGATCACTGCAGCTGTATGATGAGTCTTGAAATTGAGTAGACTGGTTCCTCCCAGCTTAGTTTTCTTTTTCAGAATTATTGGAGGTACCCTAGTTCCTTTCCCTCCCACCTATATTTTGAAAAATCTGTTCTATATCTATAAAAAGTCTTGCAGGGATTTTGGTAGTAGGAATTGTGTTAAAACTAGCTGTCAGCTTGGGGAGAACTGACACCTTTACTATGGTGGCCTTTTCTAATCCATGGACATAGTATGTCTCTCCATTTCTTAAGATCGTGGATTTGTTTTTAATCAGTGTTTCATGGTCAGCATACAAATCTTATACAAGTTTTTTAGACTGATACCTAAGATTTTGTTTTTGGAGCAAACTGTAAATAGTATTGCATTTTTAGTTCAATGTCTATATATTCATTGCTAGTATACAGAAATACAACTAAGTTTTGTGTGTTCATTTTCTATCCTGTGTCCTTATTGAATTCACTTACTAGTGCTAGGAGTCTTTTGTAGATTCCGTGGTATTTGCTGTGTAGAAAATCATTTTGTCTGCAAATAGGGACAGTTTCAGTTCTTCCTTTTATATCTGATGTCTTGTACTTCCTTTCCTTGCTCTCCTATACCATAAGAACTCCCAGTACTGTGATGAATAATTAGAGTGGTAAGAGTTGACATCTGTGATTTACCCCTGATCTTAGGGGGTAAGTGTTCAGTCTTTCAACATTTACTATAATGTTAGATATGGATTTCTTGGTAGATGTTCTTTATCAAGCTGAGACCCTTCTCTATTACTGTCTATCTAAGAATCATTATCATGAATGAGTGTCGAATTTTGTCTGATACTTTTCTGTATCAATTGATATGATCAGGTGAGGTTTTTTTTTTTCTTCAGTCTGTTAATATGATGAATTACATTGATTGATTTTAAGATATTGAACTAGCCTTGCATGCCTTGAATAAATGCTACTTGGTCATGGTGTATAATTCTTTTATATATTGTTGGATTCTCTAGCTAATATTTGGTTAATGATTTTTACACCAGTATTTATGAGAAATTGTGCTACATGGTTTTATTTTTTGATACTCTCTTTGTCTGGTTTTGTTATCAGGGTAATACTAGTTTCATAAGATGAATTGGGATGTGTTCTTCCCTCTTCTATGTTTTGCAAGAGCTTGTGTAAAATTGATATTAGTTCTTCTTTAAACATTTGATAGAATTCTCCAGTGAAACCATCTGGGCCTGGAGATTTCTTTTTCGGATGTTTTAAAATTATGTATTTAATTTCCTCCATAGTTTAAAGACTAGTCAAGTGATCTGTTTCATATTGGCTGATTTGTGATAGTCTTTGTTATTTCAAAAAAGGGGTCTACTTCATCTAAGGTGTCAAATTTATGTTTGTAGAATTATTCATTGTATTTCCTTGTTATCCTTTTAATATCTGTAACGATAGCCCCACTTTTGGTTCCTTATATGGCCTACACAAGTTACAGGAGATGTCAGAGGAACTATTAATAGGCCACTCTATACATTTAAATTCAAAATTGAATTTAGATATATGCAAAATGACCTTGTATAAAGAGCTTAGTTTTCAGAAAAATTGTTCTGCAAAAATCATCAGCCATAGGTGTACTAAAAAGGATATTTCAAAGTTATCAAAAATTTCATTATTATTATTACTTATAACTTAACAGGTCCAGTAATAATTCCATCAACAGAAAGAGCCTCTCAAAATTAAAAATTATCAAAAAGTATCTATGATCTTGCATTTGCCAAGAGTAACTAAATAACTGATTTGCTTTCAATTATATCAACTGAAAATGAAGTTACTAAAATTATAAATTCTGATAACCAAAAAAATGAATTTCCAGAGAAGCTAGAAAAATCTTATGGCCAATCAAGATCACATTAGTAAAATGTATTACTGTATTAGATAAGATTCTGACGCCAGGATATTGTATTTTTTGCACATTGATGTTGTTACCCATTCTTGGTATCTTGCTCCTAATCCCAGCTGCCCTAGCTGCCCAGTCTCTGGCCTCCCATGGTCCTCCCCAGACCTTTGATCCCCTTCTGGTGTCCAGTTGTGTAGCCTTTGCTATCTGATCACTCACTGGGAAGGTCGCTAGCTTTCCATTTCATACCTCCCCAGACTTCTAGCTGATTTTGTCACTCAACAAACATTCACAGAGCAGCTGCTCTGTGCTAGGCACTGCACTATATTTTGGGGTATTATGTTGAACAAGAGGCGTACCCCGTGCCCTGTGGAACTCAGAGTCCTAGATGGAGGAGACGGATGAAGACCCCGTAAGGAAATACTAATTGCAAATTATTAGTGCTTTTAGGACAACAGGTGCTGAGATAGATTCATGGGGATGAGGGCAGAATATTACCCCCATGAGGAAATGGTGTTTATGCCAAGATCTGAAGGATGACAGAAAGCCCGTCCTGTGAAAACAGGGACAAATGCTTTAGGCAGGTAGAACAGTATTACAGATTGGCGAGAGCCCTCATGTAGAGCTTTGCAGGTTGCTCCTGGCACAAACAGGCCTGGCCCAAAGGGTAAAGAGTTGCTAATATTCCACCAGTCTCTGCTCCCTAGGCAGTGTGCCGCAGTGAGGGGAAAGGAAGAGGTTTGCTCTTCTTACTCTCACAAAGGCACCACAGGGGCTAGGAACAGCCCTGGCCTTGAGGTAGGAAGAGGATGGCTTAGTCCTTGGCCTGCAGCCTAGATTCGCATCCCAGGATCTGCACTTGGCCTCCAGATGCACGTCTCCAGATGCCTGCGCATAACCTAGTCTGTGTTTGCTTTTATCAATCAAACGGCAACAACACAGATTTATATGGCATTTTCCATTTGCCTTTGTTTCTCATTCAGTTTTCCAGCATCTCTGTGGGAGAGCTAGAGCAGACATTTTTTTTTCTTTAAGTTGAGATACAATAAAATGAATAGATTTTAAGTGTTTGGCTAGATATGTTTCAATAATTGAATACACCCACCTAACTAACACCTCAATCAAATACAGAACATTTCCAACATGCCTGGTGGTTTTCCTCTGCCACTGTCCATCAGATGGCCCCACAGGCCTAGGCCACCACTGTTTTGATTTCTATCCCTATTGTGATGGGGTTGCCAAATTTCTTCATAGAAATGCAATCGTATAGTAAGTATTCTATCGTGTCTGGCTTCTTTTGCTCCATATAATGTGGTGGGGGGGGTGGTGGCTGTTGTTTTCGAGGCTCATTCAGTCACATTGTTCTGTGGCTCCGCAGTTCACTCCTTCTTGTTATCCAGTCATAGTCCATAGACTGACTACACCACAGTTTGCTAATCTGTTATCCTATTGATGGCATTTGAACTGTTTTCAGATTGGTAATTTTGACCAAAGCTGCCATAAATATTCTTACAAGTCTTTTTTGTGGGTATTTCTTTTCCTCGCTTTTGGGTAAAACCCAAGGAAGAATTGCTAAATCACAAGGTACATTATATTTAATTATATAAAAGAAGTACCAAACCGTTCTCTAAAGTTCTTATACCATTTCACACTCCCATGCATTCCACTTGCTCCACACCCTCACCAACATTTGAGGGTAGCCGTTCCAGGCAGCGTACATTGGTATCTCACTGTGGTCTTATTTCACAATTCTCTGATGACTAATCAAGTTGAGCACCTTTTCATGTGCTTCTGGGGCCATTTTAAAATCTTCTGTTACAGTGTATCTATCCAGGCCTTTGGCAGGGTGACTACTAATAATTCCATTGTATAGATGAGCAAAATTGAGACTCAGAAGTCAAGTGACCTGCCAAAGAGTCCCTGCTGACAAGTAGCAAACCCAAGCCTTTTATTCACATCTCCTGACCCTAACTGGCATCTCGTTGCCAATATCCTAGACTTTTTCCTACAGTGGATCCCAGAGAAAAAGGATTCACCAAAAAAGGGATCCTGAAAAGGGATTCAGGCTCTAGAACAGAGTGAAGAAAAAGAAGTGGGACAGAGAAGTGTGGCAGAAAAAAAGGTGTACGTGTGGAGCAAGGAGGAAGGGAATGATTTTAGTTAGGGTAACTGAAAGTGGCAGTGATTCTTTTTCAAACAGAACTCAAAATCATTTCACTGTAAGCGCAGGATCTTTTGCTGTAAGCAGGTCACACCTGACGCCATCTCGGGCAGGAATCTACTGTCTCAACTACTCGGTGCTGCCACGCTCAAAATACACTCTTCCTGTTCCGGGGCGAATGTGTTTCACTAGGCTGCACGTACCTCTTCAGCCTATGTGGTTTTGATTTCATCAGTTTAAATGGCCACCGTTTCTCCTGTCCATATGCCACATGGCACTAAATTCCGATTTGGTTGATGAAGTGTCAGTGCTCCTAAGCACTTGATTTTCTCACTTATATATCCAGAGAAGATGGTGAGTATGTAGTGGAGTGTGTGTGTGTGTGTGTGTTTCAGTGTGAGAAGGAAATGCATTTTGGAGTTGGACTGTCATGGGAAATATCCCTGCTTTTCCTTAATGTTGCAGGTAAATCCCTTAGGAACGACTAGCTCAGGTTGCATGTGATACACTGAATTTGAATGTGGAGGAATGAAGAAATAAGTGAGACTTTATGACCTCCTTTCAAACCGAAAGGAGGCTGACCTAGCAAGATTGGCAGCCCTGATGGGAGGCGCCTGTTGCAGTCCTTTTAATCCTCTCTGAGCAGAGTCTTGGATTTTCCCCCAAATAATGAATGAAGTGAATAAGCCATTGAGCCTCTAATTCCATTCAGAGCCTTGCTCTCCTGCGAGGTGCATCCGGTCGGTCTGACAATGCCATAGAAGAATTACTTTGAGTACTTGGCATATGCGGTCCTTGAAAAAGCTCAGTGGAGCAATCTTACAAAGTGGCCAGAGCACCCCAGTCAGCCCCTCGTGGGCCTGCTGTCACGGTGGTGTTCAGACTCTGGGACAGAGTGAAGAAAGGAAAGTTGGGACAAAACAACTAGGCCAGGAATAAAGGGGCCGTGCCAACGTCTGTGATGGAAGGCAGGAGGAAGAGAGAGGAGGCCAAAAGTTAACGAGATGAATCTTGAAAGCCTTCTTTAAAAATACTATTACAACCTCTTTAACTTTCCTTTTATTTCGTCCTCTGTTTTTCTTTCTTCTCCAGTTCATTAAATGCCTTTTCGCTGCTGTGTGCTTTCAGTCGTATGCTCCTGACATTTGTATGGCAAACCTGATCCGGCATTTCAGGAGAAGGGGGAAGTTTTCCCTCTCAGCAGAGAGTAATTCCAGTGGGTCAAGTGGCATTTGCAGTCCAGTTTTTAAGTGACCGTGTAGACTCCCTTTGTAGCTTCTGGGTCCTGTTGTACGGCTGTAGGTCTTCATCCCCGTGTTTGAAGGTGCAAATACAATGAACGCCCTCACTTCTTTACCTCAGCATTTTGAATTCTCACTGTGATTAATTACAAAGACTTTTCTCTTCTCTACTAAGATGTGGTGTCGTGAATTCACGGACATAAACCGTTTGTCGAATGGGCGAGGTGTTTCTTGTGGGGCTGGGCAGGTGAGCCGTTGCCAGTAGACTGGGTCCTAAGCCAGCCGCACAGGGGTCATCGAAGGCACTGTCGGCTGCAAAGTAATGGAGAAAGAAAACCAGGAAAAGAGGGAAGACCTCTTGAGATTTATTTATCGGTTAACCAAGGGTCAGGGGACCCCCTCTGAAATTTGGTCTTAGGGATCTAGAATCCGACTTAAACCTAAACTTCATCGCTAAGCAGAAGTATCCCCGGACGAATTTATGGAAACCTGTTGTGCTTGGTGCTCAGGAGACAAAAACAGACGAGGGTGGAGAGAGGAGAAGTTGCTCTATGGCTTCCTTACCACCCAAACTACCCAGATTGCTCGTGCAAATCACTACCCACTGCACGGGCCACCTCGGGTAATCAGAGGACCCAGCCTTCCCGGGCAAGATGGCGAGCGTGTAGAGAGCCAGCCCCTCCAACGGAAGCAGCTTGTTGATTTTATCCAAAGAAAATCTCAATAGATCTAGGGTTCTGTTAATGAGTAAGATACATCTACATTCTTTTTCATTTTTAAAGCAGCATTCCTGATAAATTATACCTGCTGAAAGCCGATTTCATTGCACTCTAGGGAAAGAAAGTTCATGTCTGTTGGTTCTGAAGTATCAGAACCTATTTCCAATACAAACCAAGAGTCTCTGGGTAGAAAGAAAGCCTTTTGTCTTTGTGGCAGATATTCTTTTATGTGTTAAGCTCTCTAGTAGCCTCTTGGTTTCAGGGCATGTTAGAGCTGGGAGTTGCTTCAAAGTCGTCTAGTTTAACCTGCTCAATTATGAGAGGAGAAAGCTTCAAGTTGTTTGGCTTTTGTTTTTTGTTCTTCTGGGGTTTTTTGGGTTTTTTGTTTTGTTTTGTTTTGTTTTGTTTTTGTTTTTTAAGTCAGGAGACTCTTTGAGAGGATTCTAGTTGATGTCAACAGACACTACCTATCACCCTGCTCAGGCAGACCTTTCTGCAGAAAGGAACAACTCAGCCTGCCTCCATCTTTGACTCACAGAAGAGGTGTAAATCCCACCCACGTAGTTAAAGCTTTCTCGCTGGATTGCTGTTTATTTTGAGGTTAACAAAGGCTAAGCAAGCCCATTGTGAAATGTTTGTTTGGAAGGCCAGAATCTAAACTTACACTCCTTGTCATGGTCATTTTTTTAAAGAAGATGACAGATTGGAGCCACAGGAAGGGAAAGACTCCAGCCATGCCAGGAATAAGAGGATGTTCTTTGTGGTTTGTTGCTGTTATTGTTGTTTTCCATGTGCTTCTAGGGATATCAGGTTTATTACCGTGGCTGGGGACAGGGCTGAGAATGTGGTGGACAGTATGACAACTATTTTCTTCCTGGTGTGTCCCTGAATGGCCAGCACAGTCAACACGTAATCAGACAATCTGCGGCTGGACTGTGGCTGCTGACAACTTCATTGTGCCTGTGATATTCAGCTGGGTAATTCATTTCCCGAGCATGGCAATAGCTCCTGATATGTCTAATGGGTTGAATGTAATTTTCTAAGCTTTTGAAGATGAATGTCTCCCCTTGTGCTTAGCTATGCCCTAATATGGGAAACAATGATAGCTACCATTAGGAAACAACACTGTAGTGTTGGGCTTTTCAGAGCAGGTCGGGTCTCTAAACCACAAAAGCAGAAAACAGTAGTGATTGGAATGACCCGCTAGATGCAGGTCACTTAATGTCCCTTGAAACGGGTTTTCGGCCACCTCTGCATTGAACCTTCACGTGCCAGGGCATCCTACCAAATAAGGTGGCCTTGCCAAGGATATAAAATTAGTTAATTAATGGTTCCGGGGCGTGGGGTGGGCTTTGGCATGATATGCCTGCAGTCACTTACCAATGCTGTCTTAAAATGGAAGAACCAGATGACAAAAAAGAAATGTGACCCATGCATGGTTTCCAACACCTGAGCTACAATTTTTCTTGAAACCTAGGGACAGAAGTATAAAGTGTGCTCACCTGAATTCTCTTTAACTCAGTTCAACTAAACCTGTATGTGTTGACCATCCCCTACCATACACAGGGCCCAGGTCCTTGAGCTGAGAAGCGCATTCAAAAGTTAGGGAGGCCTGAGTCCTGCTGTCTTGGAGATCTCAATCCAGTAAGGGAAGTGAGGCCCCAAGTAATTCTAGCGAAGGAAGACTGTGCAAAGCACGTTAACATTAATTACAAATGCTACGGTGAGAGGAGAGAAAGACACTCATTCACTCCATTTGGGAACATGGAAAACAAGGTTAAGATGCCGTCTCTGAAGCCTTTCACCTTCATCCACCAGCCGATCTCAATTCTTTTGAGAGAACCTGGTGTCCTGAGAATCTTACTTGAGTCAACTTCTTAATTTCTGAGAGTCAGGACTCCTCATTTTATCTGATTTCTTCGTGCTTCTCAGTCATCGTTTTTGACGATCAGTTCCAGGTATCCCAAGTGAATATGGGGAAGTCAACATAAGAATAGGCCTAAGAATCTCTCAGCTTATCGTTTTATCAACCACCACACCTGTTTTCTTGACTTGGTAAAACTAAATCCTTCCAGGCAGACTCTTCTGAGCAGCCAGAAAATAGAGAGAGAGTCTGTGCTAATACTTGTAACTAAAGATATGTTTGATACGAAGATCTTCTTTACAGAAAAAAAGAGAAGGAAGAAGAGGATACATAGGAATAGGAAGAGTCTGCTGAAACCCAGCGGTCATTTATGCTGACTCATCAGCTTGACCACCTTGACTTGCGTATTAAGCACACGCTTACTTTATAGACTCCAGTTTTCATGCATATGAAGTTTCATGTGGTGTGCTGGGTGGGTGTACACGTACACAGGTTTTGAAACAACGTTGAAGCCATAAGGTCTGCCAGTTGCTTTATCATCCTGATCTGAGCAAACTTTCTCTGAATTATGAACCTCTGAATTTCCAAATCCTAGGGCATTAATGATTTCATTTTTAAATTAATTCAAAAATTCTGCATAACATTCTTAAAGTGGGTAAAGACACACAAATCATCTTTGGCTTCCTGTTGCAAACAAAAGACCTCCCCCAAAGAAATGGCCAAATGAATGTCGTGATTGGAGAGGGGTCCCGAGGTCTCTGTGATGGTGCCTTTCCCTTCGAAACAACCCACTATGGTCCAGATCTCACTCTCCAAAGGCAAGGTGGAGATCCAGTTAGTAGCTCAATTATTGTAAATGCTATTCTTTATGATAAAATCCAGTGCATCAAAGAATGTAGATGGCCTTGGGGGTGGTTGTAAGGAGAAGTGACCTGTGCTAATTCCTCTTGGAGAGATTTAGGTGAATACTGCCACCTATTGATAGGTGAACCATATGCCACAAATTCCTACTCCGACCTGACACGGTGCTAATACTTACCAGAACAGATCTCCATATTCATTTGGCCAAAATCTTTTAACAGCTCTAAGTTCAAAATTCTTCACGTATTTTTGATGAAAAAATAGCTACGTTATACTAATTTAAAATGACTCACAAGTTGTATTTCTGGGAGGAGACCGAGGAGAGAGGTACAAATGCCCTGAGCTTTGCAGTGAGAGATCTGAGTTTGAGTCTCAGCTCAGCCCCTGAATGCACAGAAACCAGTTCGTTAACCTCTCTGAGCCTTAGTTTCCTCACCAATAAGAAGTGGATAATCCTCTTCGCAGAGCGTGAGAATGCAGTGAGGTTGCTGCACGCCACACGGGCGGTGTTGGATAAATGGCAGCATTCGTTACTGTGTTTCCACCGCGCCATTAGAATTAACTATTGGTGATGCAATGATTGGTAATATGACAAAGCACATCGTGCATCAGACTCTGGTGAACTCTCCTGTGAGGTTCAATTATCCTTTGGCAATGCTGCTTGTCTCGTATAGTGTCTTTGACATTCAAAATTAGGACAGTGTGAACATAAATATTAGAACTTTAAGTGTGCCAATTGAGAAAATGAGGATAAATGGGCTTCATTACCAAACGTCTCCTGACTGCCCGAGAGGATATATGGGGCTGAGCAGATAAAGAATTATGATAAAACTCTGGAGCCAAGTATAAATGGGGCTTTGTGACCTGCTGGACAGGGTTGAGGCTTAGGACCAGACCTTGGAGGTTCACATTCCTTCCTCGGCATGGTGTGGGGGATCCCGGGCTCACACAGACAATAGGGGATTCAGAGTTTGAGAATTCTTATGATGACTGAAAGGAGGGTGGCAGCCAGAACAAGAAGACTTTTCAGAAGCTCGGACCCTGATTATCACATCGGTGCTACAGCCCGGCGAGAGGCTGCTGAGAGACGGCATGAAGCCGTTCTTGGAAAGCTTTCAGTGAAGTGTTTGTAACCTCCTTAAGAGAATCCCATTTCTCAAAAATGCAACACTGGAAAATCTCACATGATTAGTTCAGATAAACACTCTTGTCATCAAATCACAGCAGAAGCCACACGGCCCATCTCTTTTTGAAGAGTCTTTCTGAACGTCATGAGTCTAGTCTCCAAGACTGGGGGGGGGGGGACCCCAAGAGAGAGTTTCTTAGGATATTTTGGGACCTTTACTTTTAGTCTGAAAGGTCAGCTGGTGCTTAAAACAAAATAATCAAGAAATAGCATGCCTATGAACAGTCTGCACCTTTTGAAAAGGTCTGCTTTGGACTGAATAGCCACTGCCCTCCCCCACCCCTGTTTCCTTTTCTCTCTGGGGCTTAGTAATTGAGAGGGAGGAGGAGGAAGAGTTTTACATTCATTACTAACAACTTCGCACATAATAAGCATGTTCAGATACACCCTGGGGTGTTAGTTTTCTTTTCCTATTTTTTGTCTCCTTTTTAGCAGCTTTTGATAAGTAGCACATTTTATTTTTGAAAAAAGAATCGGAGCCGTTACTGGGCGGCCGCGCCCTGAGGAAGGTCAGGAGATTAGGGAGCGGAAGTAGGCTGGCCAGACTCTTTGCTGACCACAGTAAGGGACTGCTGCTTTCTTCCCATAACTTAATTTTGAGACTCCGATGAAAAGGCACCCCTAAAAAAAAAATCTTTGCTGAAAAAAAGAGTGAAAAACTGTTAGAAAAAGGTCATCAAAAAGTGATCAATTTAAATTTATGTCTTACAAACTAACCACATGGAACTAACCGCAGGGCAGACATGCATTTGCAGTGATATATGGACATTCTCAAAATATGGGCATGATTTCGCAGGAGAGAGTGGACATTGCTAGCCTCTGATGTTGGTGGGCTTTGGCCTCGTTTCACAAGTATCCTGAAATTCTCAATGTGGCACTTCACAAATCAGAGGAGATACACTGAAAGGGACCTTTGAAGTTAACTGGCCCTACTCCCTCACTTGCCAAGTGGGAAAGCTGAGACCTGGTGGATAGAAAGTAACTTGCCCAAGGTCACTCAGCCGGTGAGAAGCCCCTCGAGGACTCAAAGTCCTCACCCCCAGCTGGACTTCCACCACCAAGCTCCACAGCTCTGAGATGGGAAGCCCGGCATCGGAAGTCCTCCTGTTTCTGGGGATGCTCTGCCCCCCTTCCCCTGCAGATGGCCCCGTGTGTTGCCAGGGGTAGTTGCTCTGCCACAGCCTAAACTGACTTCTTTGGTGGCTGTTGAATGGCTTCTTCAGAGCAATGCATGCACTTTCCACGGGGCTGCAAGGATTCGGCCTCCTGCCCTTGTCTCTGCCTTCACGAGACGCACGGACCCTGCCACGAATGCCTCCATTATCCCCGTGTTTGCGCGCCCGCGTCGACGGATGTCGCCATCATCTGCCATCACTCAGGTTAAAACGTTCAAAGCCATCTTCAGCTTCTTTCTTACCCCCTCTCCCGGCTTCCCTCACTCTCAGCTGCACCACTGACAGGTCCTCCTCCAGAGCATGCCCCGCGGTCAGCTCCTGATTTCCAGTTCCACGGGCCCTCGCCATCCACGTCTTCCCGCTTCCCGGCTTTCCCGGCTGCAGTTCACCGGCCTCGATGGCTAGACCGGAGGGAGCTTAATCCACGGTGCTGCCGTTCTCCTGCCCAAATCCCTGTCAGCTCTAGGAAACAGTCCAAACTCTAACATCGCATCCATGCACACCCCAGTCCCAGCCCGGCCTGTTTCTGCAGGCTACATTCCATTAGATCTTCCCTTCCACATGTGCTCCAGCCCAGCTGGATTGCTTGTCATTCCCGAAACATTCTAGGAATTCTGTGCATCAACTCCATTTCCTTCTCTTCTGTTCAACCTCTAGAGGTCTTCATTCTGCCAGATCCAGGGCAACCGCAAACTTCTCTGTGAATCTTTCCTAAGCATCCCGGGAGGAAGTACTAATTCTCTCTCACTAAAGAGAGCTCTTTTATCTTCGAAAAGATACCTCCTCATCTTTGTTCCCCCCCCCGCCCCCCACCATACTGCTTTATCCAGCACTTTGCATAAATAACGTGTTTTTCCTTCTTAATATTGATTGAGCACTTAACTATCTCGAGACACCAGGCCAGGCCGTGTAAGGGCTAGAGAAGGAAGATACAAATTAACTAAAATCTAATCCCTGTCTTCAAAGGAGCTTGAATCAGTGAGACAGGTTCACAAATAAGCTAAGCAAGTGAGCTAACCGTGGGGGTGGAATTGGGTGGAGGGGAAGTGCTGAGTGTGGAACAAACATTCTCAGTGTTCCAGATGAGAACACGGGTATTATGATACGGAGGGTGCGGTGGTGGGGGAGGAGGAGGGAAAGAAAGTGCAAAGCTGTTTTTAAATTCTATCTCTGTGCTGTGGTCATTATTAGAGTGCTGTCTAGGTCTGGCCAATGCAATCCATTCTTCCCCCAATACCAGAGTAATCTTCCTAAAGCAAGACTCTGATCATTTCTTTCAAAGATTTCATTTATTTATTTGACAGAGAGAACACAAGCAGGGGGAGCAGCAGAAGGAGAGGAGAAAGCAGGCTCTCCACTGAGTAGGGAACCTGATGTGGGACTCGATCCTAGGGCCCTGGTATCATGATGTGAGCCGAAGGCAGACTCTTAACCGACGGAGCCACCCAGGCGCCCAAGACTGAACACTTAACTACCTGTTCAAGTGTCTGCTATTGAATGAATCAGGCATCAGATAATTGCAGGCTTATGCTAGGCGTTATAGAGAATACCAGTCCATAGAGAGGAGACAACGTCTAGGAAACAGCTGGAGAACAAAAAGCAAGAACGTGCTATAAAAGTGCTGGAGGACGGGATGAAATAAGTGTGTGATCGCTCTGGGCTGAGATTACTTGAGAAGTAATAATCACAGGAGGCACGACTTCACTGGATGGCCAGTTGGCAAGAAATATTAGATGTACTAAGTGAACTTTAGGGTTCCTTTCAATTCTTAGACCCCTATTATTCTTTGAAATGGTTTATTCATTCATGCAACAAATACATGCTAAGCACTTCAACAAAACACTCACTAAATATTTATTGAATGCCCTCTGTGTGCCAGGAATCCTGCTGGACTGGAAATAGAGCAGTGAATAGAAGACTTCACACTTGGGGCGCCTGGGTGGCTTAGTTGTTAAGCGTCTGCCTTCGGCTCAGGGCATGATCCCAGAGTCCTGGGATCAAGTCCCACATCAGGCTCCTCCTCTGGGAGCCTGCTTCTTCCTCTCCCACTCCCCCTGCTTGTGTTCCCTCTCTCGCTGGTGTCTCTCTCTCTGTCAAATAAATAAATAAAAAGTCTTTAAAAAAAAAAAAGACGACAACTTCGCACTTAAACTCTTATAGCAAAATAGGAATGGCTGACGTAAAGCAAGTAAGTATAACAAAATGTGATGGATGTCACAAGGGGCAAGTAGAAGGTGCTCTAGGACCGCAGAGCGGGGAGCCTAACAGCCCAAGGGTGAGAAGAGTATGGCGGAGAGATGATGTTTAAGCGAAGACTCTAGCTCTGTACGCGAGTTATCCAGACAACAGGGACGGAGTGTTGGGGCAGAAGAGTATCATATGCCGGAGTCTGGAGTTGAGAGACGGTATGGATGTCCAAAGATCTGAAGGACCTTTAAAAAGGCTGCAGCATGGAGGGCGAGTAAGAAGAGGGCAAGAAATTAGGCCGCAGAGGCAGGCAGAGCGGGATCACAGAGAAGGTTGCTAATTCTCAGTGATGAGCTTTTTGGTAACATTAAATATTTAGCACAATGTGACACACGGACTGAGTACTTAATAAACTTAAGTACTGTTTGTTAAGAGCGGATTGGGGAATGAATGGATGAATGAATGCAATGGACAGGAGATGCATGACATAACTCAGTCTTGGGCATTTGCCCCTGGAAGTGATGCCACTGTTACTAAGGCTTCATCCCCTTGGGTCTGCACAGCAGACAGAATCATGACCCCGAGGAGGCAGCCCCTAACCTTAGTAGAATGACTCAGTCACCTGGCTTTCCCCCGCAGAGGGAATTTAAGTAAATCTGCATTAAAGTCAAAGTTTGTTTAGAGATAAGGGTAAAGTTTTACCTGGCAATCGTTTAGGCTTAAGCTGCAAAAGGGTAGCCTGACTCTTTCTTAATCCTTGATGAAAAAAAAATAGCCTTCTGAACCTCAAGGGCATGAATACTTTCAAATTAGATTATTCATAGCAATGCTTCCATGGACCAATAAGTCTAAGGAGAGGAAGAGGAAAAAAAATATTCCAAAGAGAGATTCTGCCTGTCAAACGAGAAAAGAAAAAGTAAGACAATTGTGAAAAGCTAACCTGCGCTCCTCCTTTGGGAGATTTTATGAGTCATGGAGCCTCGCCTCAGATCCCAACTCCAGAGCAGACACTTGTCTGGGACGAGTCAGCCACCAGAGTGAACTGCTGTGTCTAGAAAGGGGGAGATTTTCAGGAACACAAGATGCCCAGGATTCTAATTAATTACCAGCCCAAAGACTAACACTCCACCCTCTTGTTTATAACTGAGACTTTCTCCTGATTTGCTGCGGAGTTGCACTCAAAATTTGGGAGTTGATTTGGCTCTCGGTATAAATAACATACCGGAGTCAGTGCCTAGTAGAAGGGTCCAAAACTATTTCTGAAGTCATCACAGCAGCTAAGCTTTCATTTGGCAGAGAGAGAATCTGAAGAAATCTTTAGAAAGATTCTTAATGCTGTTGCTAGGGATGTCCGTGTGTGTGTGTATCTGTGTGAGGGCAGGGGGCACAGGGTTTAAAATGTGCTCTCCATCAGCAACGTCTCCCTAGCATAAAAGCAGCCTGTGAAGGTCATTTGCCATTTTATTTCAGAGAGAAACATGAAAAATGCCTAAATAAGTGGCTTTTTAGGAAATTCATTCTGTGTGTTTCATTAGTCATGTAAGGCATAACGTCATGAAAGGAGCGAGGTGCACCCATACGTAGCCGGCATGAAAGGAGCACTGGAACCTTCCTCCTGAGCCTCTTGGCGTCCTAAGTCCCAGATCTGCTGACTACTTCCTCAGAATCTTTTCAGACGAAAACTCTAGCGATGCTTGAGCAGCCCCCACTGGATTGGGAGCTTTCGTAGCTCTTGCTGGGAGCTTGTAAAGGATTGCTCAGGTGCCTTAGGTGAGGGGGTGCGGTGGCCACCTGTGTGCCTCTCGTCCGGGGAGCTGTGGGAGCAAGGGGGCGTCTGGCCCCAGGAGAGCTGTAGATGATTTGCAGCCACAGATTGCTGGATGGGCTCTTGGATGCCAGACGATATGTCTTTGCCTGCAGTTGATAGAGTGCGAAGCTAACTGGCTGCCTTGCTGCCCCTCTGCTCATCGTGAGTGACAGCCCGTTCTGATTCCGGCTTGTTTGCCACGAAGCTTGTTGTCCCTGCACGCCGTTCCTAATGGACCTCACAGATACAATAGACTAAAGACACACTGAAGTCATGGCATCCTTTTACTACACGCACAGGAGATTGAGAAATCAAGCCTTCCCGGGGCTACAGTCCTGAGAATACACCTAGGTTCCGAGCCAAGCTGTTTCCCTCTCCCCTTTCCTCCCTGTGCATCATCTGCTCTTTTATTTTGCAGTAAGAGTAGCTTAGTGATCATGGACTTCAGCTCTTGCCTGTAGTGATCCTGTTCGCATTTTATTCTTTACACAGAATAGGAAGGAGGTTCGCTTGCTTTGCGCAGAGGCTGAGCCACAGGAGAAAGCAAAGCCAATGTGATTTATTGAATGAAAGCACTGGACAATTACCAACAACTTGTTCCTCTGCTGCCTCGAACAACCTAAGCTGGTAAGTAAAATTTATTGTTGTCTTTCTTCATATGAATGTGGGGCTTTCTAATACACTGATTATTTTTTAAATGTGTGTGTGTATTGCTGCCGTTTAAATGATATAAAAAAATCTGCATCTTCCGAAGTTAGCTGCAGGCAGTTCATGAAGAACGCACACAGGCACATACACGTCCATGTGGAGAGGCGAGAATGGGGGTGGGGAAGCCCCATTTGTGATAAATAGGCATTTTGTTTGTGGCAAGCTTGAGGATATTATGTGCTTGCCTAACTGATTAGCAAGAGCTATGAAACATAGAATATTCTTGTGTTGTATGAGATCATTTCCCAATCGGGTTCCTGAGTACCTACAAAATACTTGTTGGATTAGCTAAAGATGGATCCCATCGTGCTGATAATCCTGAATATAAACCCAGGCATCTTGTCTTTAATCCAACCAGACGTGCAGAGTGGGACAGCAGCATTCTGTCCATCCTGGGTCAGCCTGCCCATAAATAGCATCACGACTGTGATGTCGAGGATACCTGCTGAGGGCGCACAGTGGACATGCATGCAAACCCTAGCTTGATCCACCGCGACTTTTGTACCCATCTGCGTTACATCCTTTTTTTATTCTATGAAGATATGTGGTTGGTAGGGCGTACTAGGTTCAAAGTGGGATATTGTAAGGGTCTTGTTAGCCATGCTGATCTTTGGCCCTGCCAAGGCCACTGGAGGTACCATTGATAATCAAGTCTGATTTTGCTTCTATGCTGGGACACAAAATCCCTGTACTCACTTGATTTCTTCATGTCCTGAATAAGATGCAAGCCAACCTCTGCAGAGGGGAAAGAGGAATGGAGAAAGCTCTTGCTTTTCCCACCACCACTACCACTATCATGTCTTCCTCGTCTTTTCTTTGTCTGGCTACTATTAGGCTTTTTGGCAGCGCCAGTCCAGTTCTGCTTGGTTCAGAATCCATATCAAACAGAGTTTACTATCCTTGGTGCACTCTATCTGCAGTGTATCACTGGCCATTCAGATGAATCTGTGGCCTTGGGTGCTGACAAAGGTGGATGATGGTAGAATAGTAAAAAGCATACTTCTCTAAATAAAAAACAAAGTTAGGATATCTGAGAGATGGGCAAAGTTTTACAAAGTAGAAAGGATCCCAGGCCACTGAATCGTAAGAGCAGGGTCATTCTTGCATGTGATTTCGCTATTTCACAAATGACGGCATTCTAACAGAAAGGAGATGGAATCGCCTAATGGTTAGAAATAGCAGGATAGCAGGGCACTTTTGCTCATTCCCAGACTGTGTGTCTTTAGGAAATTCCGTTACTCTCCCTGGATCTCCATTCTTCCATTTTTTTTTCCCTTCCTGATTGTTTCAAAGAAGACATGCTAAGCTCAATTAATTTATGCATGAGATACTACTTAAAGCTTTCCAATCAAAGATGCAGTAGGTAATCAAGATCATTGTTTACACACGTTAATCCAGAGACCATGCATCGGAAACCTAGGGATGAGGGTTTATGTGGCGAGGAGGAGATATATACACCTTCCCCATCAAAGGGATACAGGGCACTCTGAAGAAAGCGTGATCACACTCAGGGGACTAGAAGGGGAGACTAGAGCTGAAAATGGCATTTAAAAAAACAACTTCAAATAAATAGGTCATTAAATAATTTTTAGCAATCCTGATCAGTAACAACTGACTTTATATACTTATGGTGCCAAGATGCTGAAGATCTTAAATGTTTTGCAATGAACATTCTGGAGGAGTTAGTCTAAGGATGAGTAGAACCCACGTATAGAATTTATGTTCAAATTACTCCCATACCCATGCATATGGAATTAACAGCAGTAAATGTACTATGATTTATTTGAGGACTTCTAGAAGACTCATTGACCAAAAGAATTGTCCGATCTCTAGGATTAAGGTACCTGAAATTCTTTCATCAGGGATTCAATTAAATATTGCTGTCTTTTATGAAACAAATATTCTTAGGAGGAATAACAAATTAAGACATTCATAGCTTATCATCAATGAATGTATTAAGTATTTTCTTCCTCGGGGGAAATCCAAAGGATGTTGCCTTAATGCTGTATTAGTTCTTCTGCTTTCTATTTATTTCATACCTGTCTCCAAGAACTTCTCTTGTAACAATCACTTCACTCTTTTTATTTAAGATTTATTTATTTATTTGAGAGAGAGAGAGTGTGTGCACATGCTAGCTGGAGGGGGGGGACAGAATCTCAAGCAGACTCCCACTGAGTACAGAGCCCGATGTGGGGCTTGATCTCACCACCCTGAGATCACAACCTGAGCTGAAACCAAGAGTCAGACGCTTAACCCACTGAGCCACCCAGGTGCCCCTTTATCCTTTCGCTCTTGATCAGAAAACTAAGTAGCCTTTAGGACAAGCTATTTCCTTCTTTTTTATGGGATGCTTGGACTAGACAATACCATCTAGATTTCCTCTAGGCCGTTAAGAGTCACATGTGGAAAGCTGAACTCACTATCTTTCCCCTTTCAGATCCACTCTTCCTCCTGCACCCTCCCCTCCTTTTTTTAATGATTGGTGGAACCGTTTGGCACCTATTCAACCAAGCAGAGCTAACAAAAACTATCCTCATGTTTCCTAACTCCTTAGGTCCCTCCAGCCGATCACTAACCAAATTTGGTACATCTTACTTCCTCCCTCTTTTAATCTGCCCAGCCCTCTCCATCCCCATTGTCACACATGGGAGTTGAAGTCACAGCTCTCACATGGGGACTTTTTCAAGGGCCTTATACTTGGTTGTCCCCTTTCACTGGTCCCTTTCAAACCACCCGCTGGATACTACCAGAGTGATTCTCTAAAAATGCAAATCTCAGCCTTTCTCTAGTGCTTCCCTGTTGTGAACAGGTTGAAATCCATTGTCCCTCATCATGGTATGCAAAGCCTTTGATGGTCTGGCCCTGCTATCTCTCCAGGCTTCTTTCCCAAGGTCCTAGTGTGATGGATGAAATATCCTTTGGAAGTGTCAGAGCCCAAAAGAATTCCATTAAGGGCCTTGTGGACATCAACCGACCAGCAACACTAAGACATGTCCTAACCTGAGCTCTTGTACCTGGATTGCCCTTCCTTTCCTTCCTGCTGGTTGATTGCTCACTCATTGTTCAAAATCTTGCTCAGTCATCGCCATCTCTAACTCATTCCCCCCATACCCTCCTGTCACTCACCCCTCTATGCTATTTCTTGCCTTAAATATTTGAGAGCAGTGTTGAGAGGCTAAGCTCTCAGATCTGTGTCACCTGCATTTGAATCCCAGATCTGACCCCTTAAAGTACCTCAGTTCCTTAATACATAAGGTGGGGATAATAGTAGTCCTTACTTCACAAGGCTGTTGTGGGATTCAGAGAGCTGTTGAACATAAAGGCATTATTCTATATAGTGCCTGACTCAGAAAGTGCTGCAGAAGTAAAAGCCATTATCATTATTCCGTGATTTTACGTATCACGACATACATACCCTTGAATAACTATCTTCCTCGTTAGCCTGTGAGTCGTTGGGGTACAGGTAGGGTAATCAACTTGTTTCAATTTGCCTGGGATTTCCTCAGTTTTAGCACTGAAAGCCTTGCATCCTGGAAACCCCGTCAGTCCCAGGCAAACCAAGACGGTTGGTCACCCTATGAGGGTGTCTTACCTCTGAAGGCCCAACGTCTGTCACAGGATACAGAGGCCACAAAGTAGATCACCCAAAGGGTTTATCGAACTATAGAATCAAAATTGTCTTTTCACCTTCTTCCTCATAAACATCCTTTTAAACTTCAAAATTCAGTCTTCTTCCTGCTGTGAAGTCACCACTGACTTTTCAAAACTTATCACTGAACAACTGAATAGATTTTTTTAAATGCACAGGACCTTGAAAGGTTGCTTCCACCCTATTATATATTATCAGTGTAATAGAATTGGCCAGTCTTTAGCAATCAGAGACATACCTGTCATGGTAACAGCGGGTGGGGAATCAGAGAGGGGTCATACTTTCTTTTCTGTCTAGTGACAGGCAGGTTGAAGTGTGAAGGTCCCTAGTTCACATCACGGCCTGAAGAGCAATCTTGTCCCAGTCAGAAATGTTCCCTTTGCTGAATGTATCTGTCTACGCTGCTGTCAAGAATGGCTAGAGTCCCTGTTTCTAATATGCTTTGTCTTACAACTGCTCCTCATCCAGACTGGCTCAGATCTTTTTTCACAGTACAAATGTGATGAGAAAGTCCCACAGCCAAGCTCCTGTGAAACAGCGACTCTGGACGTGCCAGAACTCATAACGAGGACAACATCTTCTCCTTAGAATTAAGGTCGAGGAAGAAGCTGACAGGCTGCCAGACAAAGCACCTCAGGCAGATTAATAGCAGAATTGCTAAGAGCATGGACTTTGGAGTCAGAATCAATCCTGCCTCCTCCATTTACTGGCTATAGGATCTTAGACAAGCTACCTAACCTCTCTGGGCCTCAGTTTCCCTGTTTGCAAAATGATGATATATAATAGTACCAACTTCCTCATAGGGCTATTATTTCATTTTGTCTTAGCCTTGAAAGCAGAAGCTGAGGCAAAACCAATTGTGAATGTTCTGTTGGGTATTGGGAGACCCAGCCTCAGGGCATCAAGAGTCAAGCCATCAAGGTAAAAGGGAAATGAGTTGAGGAAGGAGGGAACACAAATATAGGTGGTTTGTAACTGAACCAGCCAAGGCTTCACAAGAAAACACATCTAGTGGTTTGTTTGTGCGTGATTACTTCCAAGAAGCCCTCAAAACAATCCATAAGGGAAGAATGGAGAAGAAATTATCTGAGGGCTACTTCCAGTCTCCTGCCTCGAGTTGGTCCAGTTTTCACATTTCCAGGTAGTGTGACCCAGTCCCTCAGGGTAGCCGTGAGTAAAGCTGGAGCCTCCCTCCGTGGGTCTGGCTGGGTCAGAGCTGCTGCGGCTACTGCAGGCGTGATGGGGGCCATGCCAGAACCGCCCGTCACTTGACACAGCTGGTGTTTGGAGACAGGATAATGGTGGCAGCCAAGGCTCTTTACTAGAGCAAGTGGCCAGAACCCAGGGAACAGGTGGTTTTAAAGTAGGTCTGGGAGGCTCCACTCTCCACAGATTATTCTCGCCATTTTGGGTCTGGATTCTCCAGGCTACTATCACTCTTTCCTTAAAGCTTGGCTCCAGGTGTATTAAAAGTGTAGCTGGGATTAAGCTGTAATAAAGAGCAGAAGTTTTTAATTTTCATTAAGTATAATTCATCAATTTATTTTATGGTTTGTGCTCTCTTTGCCTCTTCTAAGAAATCATTGTCTTATTCAAGTTCACAAAGATTTTCCCCTGTTTTTTTTCTAGAAGTTTTACAGTGTGAGCTTTTGCACTTAGGTCTCCAATCTCTGTTTTTGCATACAGATACCTCATTGTTCCAGCGCTGTTTGTAGGAAAAGTTCTTCTTCCCTATTGAATTACCTTGACATCTTTGTTAACAATCAGTTGATCATACATGTGCATGCTATTTCAATGCGCTCTGTTTGGTTTCGTTAAATCTATAGGTCTGTCTTGAGGCCACAGTCTTTATCTGGAGAGCTATCCTTATACCACAGATCTTGATTACCACGACTTTATAGCAAGTCTTGAAAACAGATAGTATAAGCCTTCAACTCTGTTCTTTTTTTTCAAAGTTGTTTTGGCTATTTTAGATCCTTTACATTTTTATAAAAATTTCAGAATCAGCTTTTTTATTTCCTTAAAAAAAAAAAACCTGCTAGATTGGGACTGCATTGAATCTAGGGCTCAGTTTAGAAGAATTGATATCGTAATTCTTCTGATCTGATCCAGGAAGAAAGTATACACCTCTATTTATTTAGGTTTTCTTTCATCTTACTCATTCGTGTCATGTAGTTTCAAGTATACAAGTTTTGTTTTCATTTTGTTTATTGCTGAGTAAATTTTTGTAGGTTACAGTACTCTACAAAATGTTCATGTCATCTGCAAATGAAGACTTTCTTTCTTTCTTTCCAGTTAGTTTATGCCTTATTTTTCTTGCCTTGCTACTCTAGCTGGAATGCCCAGTGTAATAGAATAGATAGGAATGGACATCCATGCCTCGTTTCTGATCCTAGGTGGAAGACCTTGGTCTTTAATTGTTAAGTATAATGTTGTCTATAGATTTTTGTGGATTGTCTTTATCAGTTGAGGAAGTTCCCTTATATTCTTGAAAGCTTTTTTTTCTAATGAACAGATGCTGAATAATGTCAAATGCTTCTTTTTCTGCATCTATTAAGGTGACCATGTGATTTTTTTCTTTTATTCTGTTAATGAAGTGAATTACATTGATGAGCGGTTGAATGTTATACTAACCCTGCTTTCCTAGAATAAACTCGACTTGATTGTGATGTATTATCCTTTATGTATATTGCTAGATTATATTTGCTAATATTATGTTGAGCTTTTTTGCTTCTGTGTTCATGAGAGACATTGAGCAATAGCTTTCTTTTCTTGTAATGCCTGTTTTCTGGTTTTGGTATCAGGGCAATGTTAGCCTCAAAAATGAAACCAAATTTTTGGAAGAGTTTTATGTAGAATTGGTATTATTTTTTTTCTTAAATGTCTGGCAGGCTGTAGCATTTAACATTTTTATTAAATACTGTGGGAGAAAAGAAACTATGAGGATGGAAAAAGAAAGTATAAAACTAGAGACTAGCTTTCCCATACAGGGTCTCTTCCAGTCTCCTACATTCTGGTCCTGTAGCTATGTTGCAGAAACCAACCCACCTTCAATCAACAGATCTGTTTGCCCTTCTCTTTGGAGCTCAGGTCCCCTAAAGCCTCTCTGAAGGAAGAAAAGAAAGGATACATTTATTTCCTTAGAGAAACTCCAAGAGTTTTTTCTTATTAAAATAATGCCTAAAAATTGATTAATAGTGGTATACCCACCCATCCAACGAATACTACTCAGCAATAAAAAGTAAAGAACTACCGATAGATATAACAATTTGGATGAATCTCAAAATAATTCAGCTGAGTTAAAGAAGGCAGATTTAAAAAAAAAAGAGTATATAGTGATTATTCCATTTGCATGAAATTCTAGAAAAGGAAGCCTAATCTGTAGTGTCAGAAAGCAGAAAGCAGTAGTTGCCTGAGAATACTAGGTCTGAAATGAATATCTTTTGAACATCTGTTTCATTCAGGCACTTTGCTAAATAATTCATATGTATTATCTCATTTAAAACTCTAATATTCGTTTTAGACATGACTTTTATAATTGAGATAAGAAATACTGATAATGATAAGGAAATTGAAGCTTAGGGATGATAAATAATTTGCCCAATGTTGTGCAGTTAATAGGTAGAAAAGCCAAACCCAAAGTTAGATCAGCCTGATATCAAAGTCCTAGTATTTTTTTAAGGTTTATTTATTTATTTGAAAGAGAGAACACAAGGGGGAGGGGCAGAGGGAGAGGGAGAGAGAATCTCAAGCAGACTCCATGCTGAGTGCAGAGACTGATGCGGGGGCTCCATCTCATGACCCTGAGATCACGACCTGAGCTGAAATCAAGAGTCACTCGCCCAACCAGATGAGCCATCCGGGCACCCCAGAGTCTCTACTTTTAATACTGTGCTTAAAACCATCATGATTATCTTGAGGTTGAAGAATGAAATGAAATATAACTATGGATCTCAACCTGTTTTAGTAAAAGTGGCTAATAAGGAATGCCCTCTGAAGCGTGACATCCCAGACTTAACACAACAAAAACAATTTCCCCACCAGTTCTCCTGCTAGGATTCTGTATCTATTTTACCCATCAAGTACTTCATTCGGCAGTCAAGTCTCTTTTTCTTCCCCAGTTCAATGTAATACAAAAATGCAGAGAGTACTGTTGCTGTTGTTTTCAGGACACTTTTCTGGGTATTCTAGGGACTACATACTATGTTAGTAAAGTTCCCAACAGGAATGATATGGCACATGAAAACAGTAACCAAGGAAGCTTAATTCATTTTGTACTTCCTTCGTTAAATTTATTCCTCAGTATTTTAATCTTCTTAATGCTGATCTTCATGCTATAATAAATAGAATTGTTTTCTTAATTTCATTTTCATGTCATTGTTTTACATCAGAAAGGAGAATAAAAGAGTTATAAACAAAGAAAGACTTCTATTGTCTTATATTTATATTACCTTTTATGCCACCTCCATAGTTTCCTTAGCAATGTGCTTTCTTTCCTTGTGTGGACTTGAGTCACTGTCTAGTATCTTTTCATTTCAGCCTGAAGGATTCCCTTTAATATTTCGCTTTTTTAGAAAGTGTTACTATTTATTTTTAGAGGTGGGGAGGCAGAGGAGGAGGGAGAAAGAGAATCTCAAGAAGACTCCCACTGAGCAGGGAGCCCAACATGGGGCTCAGTCTCATAATCCTGAGGTCATGACCTGAGCTGAAAGCAAGAATTGGACGCTTAATGACTGAGCCACCCAGTTGCCCCTCCCTTTAATATTTCTTATAGGAAAGGTCTGCTGTCAAATTCTGTGAGTATTTTTTATCCAGGAATGTCTTAATATCACCTTCATTTTTGAAGCGTTGTTTTGCTGTATAGAGAAAGTCTTATTTAACAGTCTTTCTTTTGGCATTTGGAATAGGTCACTCCACTTCCCTCGGGCCTCTATGGTTTTCTGGTGAAAAATCAGCTGTAAATCGTTCTGAGAATTCCTTGTATGTAATGAGTTATTTCTTGTTTTCAGGATTTTCTCTTTGTTTTTAGCTTTTGGTGGTTTAATTATGGTGTATCTAGGTGTGAATCCCTTTGGATGCATCCAACTTGCTGTTCACTGAGCTTCTTGGATGTGTAGATTAATGCTTCTCATCAGTTTGGGGAAGTTTACCACCATTATTTCTGCAAATATTCTCTCTCCCGCTCCTCCTCCTTCTTAGACTCCTATTATGTGTGTGTTGGTACAGTTGGTAGTGTTCCACACTTCTCTGAGACTGTTCATTTTTCTTCATTTTTTTCTCTTTTTGCTCCTAAAACTGGATAATCTCAGTTGACCTATCTTCAAGTTTGCTGAATCTTCCTTCTTCCTATTTAAATCTGATATTGCATCCCTCTAGTGACTCTTTCATTTCAGTTATATGTTTCAACTTCATAATATCTATTTGGTGCTGGATTTGTTTTATAAATTCTACCTCTTTATTGATATTCTCTTATTTGGTGAGATGTCATTCTCACAATTCTTTATTTCTTTAGATATGGTTTCCTTTAGTATCATGTTTAAAGTTTTTGTCTAATAAGTAACATTTGGACTTCTTCAGGGCAATGTTTATTGACTACTTTATTTCCTGTGAATGGGACATATTTTTGTTTGTTTGTTTTGTGCATGGCTCATATTTTTCTTGTTAAAAACTAGACATCTTAAATAATATAATGTGGCAACTCTAGAAATCAGATTATCCCACCTCCTCAGGGTTTATTGTTTAGTGATTTTTCAGAATTAAATCTGTGAAGTCTGTATTCTTTGTCACTTCATTGCCACTGAAGTCTCTGCTTGGTTAGATTAGTGATCAGCTAACAATTGAACAAAAATTTCCTTAGATGCCTGAAACCAATAAGTCTTCCAGTCTTTACAGAAGAGCTCTGTGCACATGTTGGGGCACACTTTCTATATTTGCCAGGTGGTTGGCAGCCCTGCCTTACCCTTCACTTCCTGCTTGCACACAGCCTCAACATCAGACAGAGATAAGAGCTTAGGACCTTTTCAGGTGTTTTATGAGAATGCTCCCAGCTCTGGGCATACATGTGGTCTGCTTGATCCCTGGAAATGTGTCAGAGCTTTTCAAAGTCCTCTGTGGACATCTCATTCCCCAGCATTTCCTTTTAAGCTTTTTGGTTAGTCTATTGTTTGCCCCAACTTTTATCTACCATCTCAGGCAGCTGTGATGACAAAGTGCCTTAGAGGAAAGGGTTATTTGCACTTGGTGAACTCTGAGGCAGGTCAAATAAAGAAAAATCTTGTGAGTGGGGTCTTCCAGGAAACCACCAGTCAGGTCAAATAATGATGATTCTCTCAAAATAGGGTTGTGAAGGAGCTCTGTCACCATCCTGCACCATCCAGTGGCTGCCAGGCTACTGTTTTTTATCATGAATATACATTGATGGTCTTCAAGGCTACCACAGAGCTGGGGAAGACAGGAACTGAGCAAATTAAAAATGCCACAAGGCTCACTGTTCTTACCTAATCAGCTACTTTCCTCAAATAAACACTTCTTTGATTGCTGCAAACCTTTGGTTAATTTCCAGTGTTCTGAGAAAGTTAATTTTTACAATTCCTGCTAGTGTTCTTATTGCTTTTATGGAGGAGAGGATTTTTGGAGGTCATTACTTTGCCATTCCCACTGTCATACTATTCTTTTATTTTCAATCTCTCTGTGAAATGTTTATTTAGGTACACCATTTGTAATCTCAGTCAGAAGGGCACCTGGGTGGCTCAGCCAGTTAAGTGTCTGACTCTTGATTTCAGCTCAGGTCTTCATCTCAGGATTGTGAGTTCAAGCCCCATGTTGAGCTTCATGCTGGGCATGGAGCCTACTTTAAAAAAAAAAAAATCTCAGTTGGAAGGTTTTGTCTTTTATTAAGAAATTAAACCATGTGGGTATATTGCGCTCACAGGTATATTCAGTCTTACCCTTACTACTTCAGTTTACACGTCTATTTATTATGTTTTCTTATTTTTTTATTTTTCCCTAGGCTTATCTTTATTCTTTTCTTTCCATTAGTAGTTTGAAGTTCAATTTTCTGTTTTTCTATAAGTTACTGTAAACATCCACTTAAAAATATCTAAGCTTATATTTTTCTATCAAAATAAAACTAAATAGTATAATAAGTACATAAAGTCATATCTTAAAACAATGTTTAAAACAAAGAAGAAAACTATTTAAATTATTACACTGTACTTTAGTGTCTCTGGCTTGAGAAGAAAATTGAGGTAATCTTAACAATTGCTTCTATTTATTGAGTGACTGTTAGCATTAAACAGGACGCATGCTTTCATTTGTTAATTCATTTAATCTTCACAACTCTGTAAGAACTCTTGTTGTATATGGTGAAACGAACTCTGAGATTTTAATTAAAGTTCCTACAGTCACATAGATTATAGATAACAATATCATGATCCAAGCTTGGGTCTGCCAAATTCCAGAGCCAAAGCTACACTGCTTCTCAAAGGCTTGCCCCTTTCTGTAAGGGTAAAAATTTAAAGAGTACAGTTAGTTGGGAGGGGTATACATGTTTACGAGAACAAATAATACAAAGTGTCTTTCTCAATATCTTTCATCAGACAAAATTTTAAATATAGAGGGGGGAAAAGAAAATATAATGATAGATGAAATCTAAAAGAATAGAAACATGCTGAAAGATGGCCAGGAAGGAAGGGACAGCTGGGGCAGTATGAAAAGGAAGTCAAAGAGACAGAGAAAGTCAACCTATTTTGACTGAAGGGAACAGATGGGAGATGAGCAAAGACAAAAGGGGCCATGTGGGTAGGTGTCATCAGTTAGAGGGCAAGTAACTGGAATTTGATCAATCGACAAGAATTTATTTACTGGACTCCTGGGCACTGTGTGAGATACAAAAGAATGTAGAGTTATTTTGGGAATGATAATGATGTAGACAAGACAGATGGCTTGAACTGGGGCATTAACGCTGAAGGAAAAGGCTAGAGACAGAAGGCAGAAAGAAAGAGGTTAAGGCAATCTCCATGCGCGCCAGCTTGCATATCAATCTGGAAGTTTTGTTGGAACAGTAAGATATAGAGGAAATGCCGTGCTTGCTATTGAATCAAAGTTAAAGGATCTGTAGATGAAACGCGAAAGATGCAAATCACCTACTCCCTCTATTTTTGCTTTTGTATAAATTAAAAGATTATTAAAGATGAAAACACACCCATACGTACATACACACTACAGGTAGTGCTTTAAATCATCCTCCCAAATGTAAATATGACCATTTAGCTAAGACCAGGTGGGGCCTGATACATGTGACTAAAATTGAGTAGATCTGACAACCTCGGAAAGTACTAGGAAGTCTTTTGTGTTGGAAGAGATTGCAAGCAAGACTTAAAGACATCCAACAATGTAATGAGGATAGCTCTCCTTTTGTTAAAGTGAAAGTAAGTCAAGGTTAGTTGGCGCCAGCGGATATGGAACCCAATTCAGAAGCATGAGGAGGAAATGAGCTTTCTGAGTAGTTCCTTCGCATATCACTTTCCGTAGACTCTCATATGAGCATTCATTTATTCTAAAGTATTTGTTGAACATCTTCTGTAACAAAAATGATAGCTGCCATGAGTTTTTCCTATATTCTGAGCTCTTTACATGCATTATCTCATCAAGTCTTCATAACTGTAATGTGGTGTTAGTGTTATCCCTATTTTATAAATGATAAAAGTAAGATTCAGATATGTTAAGTAACTCACCCAAGGCCACATAGTCAGTAGCTGGAAGAGGAGCAATTCATAGCTTAATCTGTATTATATTTCTTGCACTTTGAGGCAGGGATATTTTAGGTATCAAAATTAATACTTGGTGGGCACCTGGGTGGCACAGCGGTTAAGCGTCTGCCTTCGGCTCAGGGCGTGATCCCGGCATGATGGGATCGAGCCCCACATCAGGCTCTTCTGCTATGAGCCTGCTTCTTCCTCTCCCACTCCCCCTGCTTGTGTTCCCTCTCTCGCTGGCTGTCTCTCTCTCTGTCAAATAAATAAATAAAATCTTTTAAAAAAAATTAATACTTGGCAGTCCTTGTTCTTGAGACGCGTACAGACTAGCTAGGAGACAGAAAGCCAAATAGCTGTAATACAATAAAAATATTTTCTGTAAGAGGCATATACTTAGTGAGTAAAGAAATACACAAATTTGCCTGTGGCTGTCAGAGACCACTTGAGCATAGACTTTAAGGATCAGCAATTGTTTCCTAAGTGATGAAGGCACAGATGGAATTCCAGTACAGGCAAAAGCAGTTCAAACAAGCACCCAGAGATAGGAAAGAGTTTGAACTATTTAGGAAACCCTAAGGAGATCAGAAAGACTGAAACATAAAACATAGAGGAGCAGTGAGATGAGGCCGGAGAGGCATGCACCTGTATGTGAGGCTAAACAACTTCTAATTTATCCTGTAGAAACTGGGGAAGTTTTGAAGTCAATCCTGTGAAGATGTGGGTTAATAAAAGAGGTTCTACATGATATTGTATCATGGGGTCCATAAGACTATGAAAAGTCAAGGACTGGAGTTGACCTCTGAGGGCCACAGCTAAAAAGTGTTGGCTGCATTTCAAATGGAAGACTCCATTGGAGATTCGAGGGGAGGTGGTGGGAAGGTAACAGCCTGTTCCAGAGAGACCTGGTCCCAGTGTACCAGAGGCTCCCCCAGGGTGGAGACACTTGGCACATAACAGCCAGTTATTTCATTCATGCATTTGCTCATCCAACACACAGATGCATGCCAGACAGCCATCGCCTCGGTAGCATCAATATTTCAGTAGCAATACCCAACTTAATGGTGGATGGCTTTTGAAATGGCATGGCTGATCTCCTGGAAATTGACTCTAAGGATGACATTGGTAAGGACCTGTTTAGAGATGTGTGAAACAGCAGTCAAGTACAACTTGGAGAATGCCAGTAGTGAGTGCCCTGGAGGACACTGTCTGGGGTATCTGGGGTGAGCAGGGATGGACCTATGGGTACAAATCCCCCAAACTTCTGGGCACTGAGGTAGCTCACCAAATCTCATACAAGAGGCACAATTTAGCACCTCAAGAAAAGGGGTATCTACAGAGAACAACCACACCCAACGGAGGACAGCATCTAAAAGTAGGTAGGTAGAAAGATCCCAATTACATATACCCAAGGGGAACTGAACAGAACCCCTGGGTTATAGATTTGAGACACTTCCTCCCAATGGGATAGAGACCAAAAGCCTTGAGTAGAGGCTCAGTGTCATATATATGTTTGCATGTGAATGTATATGTTTAGGTAGTAAATGGATGTTGTCATTTCATTCTTGCCCCCAATTAGCTGTGTGGCTGTAAACAAGCTGCTTTCCTCCCTGGGTTTCAGCTTTCTTGTCTAGAACATGAAAAAGCTGGACCTCTTCTCCAAGATCCCTTCCAGCTACAGTATTTTATTAGGATTCCAGATGGTTCCTGGAGATGATTAAATTCTTTGTCAACTTATAATTATCTTGTGTAAATGATACAACATCAGATTTTCCTCCTCTTAGGAACTGTCGTGTGAAAATGACCCAACAAATGCAGAATCTACATCTTTCTCAGTCGAAGAAATATAGTGCCCCATCGTCTCCCAATGCCGCCAAACGCCTGTACAGAAACCTCTCTGAGAAACTGAAAGGGAGCCACTCTTCATTTGATGAGGCCTATTTTCGAACAAGAACAGACCGGCTGAGCCTCAGAAAGACCTCAGTGGTAATAATGCTCTTTTTATTCTTGTCTCTGCTTGATTGGTGCAGTTGTGTTTGGGTTTGAAGATATTCTAAGATGTTCCACATTTACTTCGGAACCTGCATTTGCAGTTTTATAAATGCTGAGAGGTCGGGAAGGCAGGAACTGCACACGTCTGTGCTGTGAACTGAAACTTGAGTGAGTCTGAGCATTTCCCTTTCTTTTTCTTAGTTTCTTGCCCTTTCTTTTCTCTTAGTTTTTCTTTCTCTAATTTATCAAAGAAACAACAACAACAAAATGGCAGTTTGACAAATAGGGAGCATGAGTTAAATAGGCTTTCTGAGAGCTCCAGTGTTCATTCAGATATCAAATGAACAATGACCATTTCATTTACTTATTTATAATGTATGGCCCGTATGCTTTTCCAGAGGCATTCAGAACAGAATCTAGGCCAAAAAAAAAGTGTATGTATTAAATAGTGGGAAATAAAGTGATAGAGATATTTGAGGGAGAGTGAGCAAGGAAGGAAGGCAGGAAGGAGTGAAAAAAGAAAACTAGAGAATCATGGGGTTGGAAAGAGAACTAGATATATTAAAATCCTAGGCAAATATAGTACCTAAAACTTACCATGATATTTGTCTCTGAGCTCCTACTCAGTCAAAGCAGAAAGGGAAGCTCAGTTGGTTATGGCATCCCATTAGCTGATAACTGAAAGTATATCATTCTACCAGAAGAAATGAGTGTTTTCCTGTTCCTGAGTCCTCTGGCCTTTGTAAGATGCCACAGGGAATTGTGTTGTAGAGAAGGAAGGTCAGTATTGGTGATGTTACAGACATTGTCATAGAGTAGTTTCTGATACCGACCCTTGGTAAAAGCTGAGGGCATATTATTACTATGCTTGGCAAGGGCATTTCTGCAGGGGGTAATGGCACCACTTGTTTGAGGTTAACACAGAAATGAGCCCTAGCTTTTCCAGAGAGAAGCATGCTAGGGTTTGCCAACAAAAGCATGGAGGAGGAAATGACTAAAGAGTGAGAGCAAATATGGCACATGAGAAATTAGGCATACTAAGAATCACAGACAAATACACAACTGCGGACAGGCAGCACGCTAACTTTGTTCTCTCTGTTTTCTCATTTGTTGTCTCATTTCAAGCTCATCTTCTGGGAGGGCTTGGTTGTGGCTAAGTTACGGCCTCAGTAGCAGAGGCTCTTCCATTTGGCAGACTGTAGACAAAACACTTCTCCATTCAGCAGACTGTCCTGTAGCAAAGAGAGCTGCATACCAAAAATAGTTCTATCCCTTGGGACCCCATTGTCAAAACATGTATTTGCATAATAACGCTGTGTTTCCCTCAAGTTTCAATCATGTGTCATGTGCTCCGTTAGGCCGACCTGCAGCCTTCGATGGAGATAATTGATTTTTGGTGATACTGAAAATAAACCGTGCCAACCTAAATATTTATATTTGATCGCTGAAGACATTGGACAGTTTAATCAGGCAAGCCCTGTGCTATGTCAGGACCAATGATATTTCAACATTTTTAAAGAGCAAACAATTCCTAGAGAAGATACCAAATAGATGTGTAAATAGCATATGTGTTGCTCGTCTCCCATGAGCTGCAGAAATACATATTTGAGAGAATTCCAGAGCTTTTCTCATTTGTTTACTATTAATCTCTGATAGAGCTTTTCAATGTAAACCTATTGTCTAGCTATTATTTTTCTGTAGGGGATTTGTATCCTATGGATATTCAACTTTTAGCCCTCTCAGCACGGTTGGCCAGCCAGCCACTCAAACCCTCACTGGACACCACCTCTTGAGCCCTTCCCTTGAGGGCTCAGAAATGCCGGGTGTTCAGTGGTTCGGGCTTTGGGCTGAGAAGGTGCAGAGGTTAGTACAAAGGAGTCTTGGAGCTGGGGAGCTAGCCTGAAGGCAGTGAGAGCTATTCAAGAGTTGCAGAAAGGAAGGGGTATGTAACATCGTCAACTCTAGAGGGATTATTCTTGTGCCAGTATGGAGTACGGGCTGGAGGACACTAGGACCAGCAACGGGCAGGTCACTGCCATCGTCCAGGCAAGGGATGCCAATGGTCTGGGTCTGAGTGATAGTAGGGACATGGCGATGGGGAAGGGAGGGGAAGAGTCGGAGGGAAAGCGTGCTCTCAGTTCCAAGCCAGTCATCATTCCAGCAACCTGTGCTGCGTTATCTATGCCAGATTTTCCTGAAATGTGTTCTGCAGAGCACTATTCCAGGGGCAATGAAAACAAATGTAATAAAAAAAATATTCTGTGAACAAATATTTAAAACAGGTCATATTTCCCATCTATTGGAGAGTCATAACTGCATGTTAGAATTATTAAAGGCTCAGAGAGGTCTTACAGCAAAATAATGTGATAACCCAGCTTAATCCAGTGTGCACCAAATTTATATGACTGCATGCTCCATTCTTCATAGAACACCTCGTAATGACCTAGCAGACAGTGTTGCACAAAATACTGGTTTGAGGAAAGCTGATGTTTGCTCTTATCGGTAGACCAGCCATGCTATACTGTATGGTCTCAGTGCATCTAAATGTGCGGATCCATTCATGCTCATTAGAAGGATGGAGGGAGGGTCCAGCTGTGTTTAACAAGTCATGTGTGTTGGGATAAATTGCAGTTATAAGTGGGGATGCCGTCACTGACGTCAGAACAAGTAAGCCACAGAGGCCAGCTGGCGGATGAAAGTGTGCTCACCTACCTGTGTTCTTGCCCTCCAGAACTTCCAGGGCAATGACGCCATGTTCGAAGCAGTCGAACAACAGGACCTAGATGCTGTGAAGACCCTCCTGTGTCAGTACACACCGGAAGAGCTAGATCTCAACACACCTAACAGCGAGGGGCTGACGCCTCTGGATATCGCCATCATGACCAACAATGTGCCCATTGCCAGGATTCTTCTGAGGACAGGGGCCCGAGAAAGTCCACACTGTAAGTAAACCTGGGAATAAAAACATGTACTGTTAAGACTAGACCCAGCTTCCTGCCACCAAAATAGCCATTGCTGACATCGAGAGCATGAAGAGTTGATGAAGACAGGCTCCGAATTCCTTTACATGTTTTCATGGACTTTCACACAAATAGCGATAGTGTTTAACCAGTCTAGGCATCTAGTTACATTACAAACAGAATGCACTGAGTGGAATTGAAAAGGAACCTGGAAAGAACTTCCTCCTAAGAATTTAACCCAAGTTATAAAATATGTGAAACACGGCGAGCGAGGCTGTAGAGTAGGAAGCAGACACAGAAAGCATGTAAGTACGCATGTGCTAGTGTCTCGTGTCCACAGGGAATATGGTGGCTTCGTTCAGTCACTCATTCATTCAACAAACACTGAGGACAGGGCTCTGTTCTAGGTACCAGGTATGCCACGGTGAGCAAGACAGAGTCCCTATTGTCATAGAACTTAGATGCTAGTGGAGGAAACTTCCAATAAGCAAATTATAGGCTCGAGTAGTGATGAATGCTATGAAGATAATAAAGTGAGTGGCTAGAGATTGATGGAGTGGGGACTATTCTAAATAGGGTTGGGCAAGAAAAGCTTCTCTGATGCAGCGACATTTGAGCCTGGTCCTATGCGATATCAAGGAATGAGCCATGAGGAGATGTGGGGTCAAATTCTAGGCAGAGTGAACAGCAGACAGAAAGGTGTCGAGCAAGGCAGGAATGAGATTGCCATGTTCGAAGAACAAGGCCAGTGTGGCCACAGCACATCAACGGGGGGAGAGGGATCACCGAGGAAGATCGTTCGGCTCTTGCAGGCTATGGTAGATGCTCACTTTGATTATAAATGGGGGGGGACAGAGGGCAGCCGAAGCAGATGAATGACATATTCTGCCTCACGTTTTAAAAGATCGCTACCGTGCTCCGTGGGGAATAGACAGCGGTGGGCAACTGTGCAACTGGGAAGACCAGTCAGGAGGCCAGGAGACAGACGCAGTGGCTTGGACTGGCACAGTGGTGACGCTGATAGTGAGCAGGGCGTGGAATTCTGGATGGATCTTTGAACAGCTTTATTGAGCTATAATTCCCATGCATGTAATGCATCCGTTTCACGTGTACATTTCAGCGGGTTTGGTATATGCACCCTGTCTGACCGTGACCACGATCGGTTTTAAAGCATTCTCATCACTCATACCCTCTCACTCCCCAGCCACCCCTGCACTCTTCCCAGCCCTCGGCAGACACTAATCTACTGCCTCTTCCTATAGATTTGCCCATGCAGGACATGTCATGTAAGTGGAATCCTGTAATGTGTGGTCTTTCGGGACTGGCTTCTTTCTGGATATATTCTGAAGTAGAGCTGATAGTACTTTGCCAAAGGGAGCTGCTCGGGGGCCAGTGGCAGAGCCGGCCCAGGAGTGGACGGGACAAAGTCGTGGAGCCCTCAGCTAGCGCCAGGCACTATTCTGAGCACTTTACATGCATTCACTCCTTTAAGCCTCACGGCAACATTCTGAGGTAGGCACTCGCATTCCCCTTGGTGCAAACTCTGTGACCCAATGACCACAATGGCTCTGAGCCACAGTTTTTATGTTTCCTAAAAGAAAAAAGTAAACTCATCAAACTGTTACTTTCACTAATACTGATTCACTTACTTCCAAGTGGTGAGACCCAGAAGGCTGAAAGAGAAGCAAGCAAATATGTAATTAGAGGCCACATCTCTGCTCCTAAATTTCATAAACCCCCACCACCCAAAGACTAGGTACAGAGCCTGATCCTTGTATCAGAAAACTCTTTATTTTAAAAATGCTGAGCTCACCACATCCATGTCAAACAGAGTGAGGATTTGGGTTCAGTAGGATTGGGGCTTTTCGGTAAGAACTCCATCGTCAAAGTGCCACTTCTTTCAAGTGGAATGGGAGGCTCGGAGGGGTGGGCAAATAGAGATGGAAGAAACCAAAAAGTCGTCTTTGCTGCCTTCCAACTTACGTTGCAATAGTGTCTGTCCCAAAGATCCAGCGAGAGCGCGGTGGAGAATCAGAGGGTCTGAACACAGAGAATGCAGACTGAGCCCCATTCTACAGGAACAAGGAAAGCATTCATCCAGACGTTGCCTGCACTGGGCTGGATGAAACATTAGTCCCACTTACCTGAGAAGCTACAAAGAATTCTGCATTTTCCATGAAACCAGTGAGACTCCCAATCTCCCCAAGTCCCCTTGTGCATAATTAAATCTCCATAAAAGAATGCACGTCCTGAATATCGAGTTAAACCAAAAGCGAATTCATTCAAAAGGTCCCTGGTTCTTCTCATTCCCTCTGGCATGATAACCACAGTCATCATGACAACTTGTAAAGGAAGGTGAGCGAGAAACCCAGGTTTTAGCCTTCAGGAAATACGACACCTAAGTCACCTTGGCCACCCAAGAAGTCAAAGAGCGTATACCCAGTATAGACTCCCACATGTGTAAAGGTGGCAAGGGAGTATTGGTTGAGTAGCTGTGAAGCATTATCTCTGGTTTTCACAGTAGCACAGATTCTGCGAGGTTAAGTGACTAACCAAAGGTCACACATCTGGCAAGTGAATAGGGATGTCAAGGACTCAAACCCAGGTCTGTGGGACACCCATGCCTGGGGTCATCCGTCTATGCAAACTGACTGCCTTACCAGATAATCAATACGGAGGGCCGTGGCCGCTGGGCCTTGCATCTTTCCCTTTGTGCCATTTGCTAAAATCCTATGGTGTTTTTCTTTGTTCTGTCCTACACGCTAAGGTGCCATGCCTGTGGAAGAGAGGTGTGATAGAAAAGCACAAGCTGTTTTCAGGGATTTCTAATTCACTTTATATATCAAGTACAAAAGGAAGAGAATTGCTTCTGTGCATGAGTGTGAGCGAGCCCAGGAGAAAAACCATGGTCCGCCAGCCAGAGCCAGATAAGCAAACACCTGCTGCAAATCGTTCCCCAGAAGTTGCAGAGGCAGGATATAAGAGAAGAAAAATAACGATGAGGCCTTAAGCTGGTAGAACATTTCACATTGTGAAAATCCTTGTGCTTGCATCACCTCATTTGGTCCTCACACTGGCCTGCGAGATGGGAGTCCGTTTCCTCATTCTGATCAATGAGGAGACTGGAATAAGAAAAGTCAGATAATTCACCCAATGCTGCAAAACCAGGAAGTGGTAGAACTATGACTGGAACCCGGATCCTGTCTATTAAATGCTTTGGTACTTGTGTAAAAGCATTCACCGTCGTACCTCGTTCTTTCCTTCCCTGACCCTGCGTCGCTTCCTCTTCTGATGCCAGTCAAGTATCTCAAAACAGTGAGCACCGTTTCTAATAGGGTGACTTTTCTGTCTTCCTTTACCTGGGTGTTCCCTTCTGAAAACCAGCCCAGTACTCTTTCCACTCTGCCAACCAGGAATCCCAGCACAACTCAGAAGCAAGTCCTCTGTGGTGTGCCCCGATTCGTCGCAGGAATCACAAAGACACGAGTTTAGGGACTTAACTCTAAACCTTTGGTCAGGAGTGTCTTCCAGTTTTTAGCCCCCGAATCACAATGCTGTATCGAGGTGTTCCTTACAAACACGGCTTGAAACTCAACCAGGTACTCTCACTTATAGGGAAAGTACCAGAAGTGGCCACCAAACTTGCACACAGCCCCAAGGTTAAATACATGCACAGCCCCGCCTGCTCATTAGATCCATCTACTGTCTTTATTCAGCGACTTTTTCTGTTCTTCGCACCTTTAGGCAAGCAGCAAAGTAATACTCATTCCTTCTAGAAGATAGTATCAGCCATTATGAAAGTAGAATCCCAACTACTTCTACCCGGACTGGTGTGCTGCGCTCAGGACACTGGCAGAGACTCCAAAAGGACTGGAGCTAGGACAGCTAATATAGGGACACCCAGGGTCTCTGCCTTTGATGGTTCTAGCCATTCAGGATCCCAATTGCCATGACTCCTGCTCAATGGGACAAATGCTATCTGAGAAAGACTTACCTCTGTTAGTGGAAGTCCCCAGTCATCAGCCCTTCCCTTACTCTGATGAACTCGTGTCCTGCCCCCACCCTCCAGTCCCAGTTCAGGGGCCTCTGGGAGGACTGTGCTGACTCATCAGTGAGCTCCTTACCTTTCTGAGGCTGCTGTTTATCTGGCATCATCTAGGGCGTAGAAACAGCAATCATAAAGAAATGAGTTCTTTTTCAATACCTACCGTGTGCAAATCTGGTCACTCATATGGATTTTGTCTATCTTTCAACCCCAGTACCTGACACATAGTAGGTGCTCAGAAATTTTCAGTTGACATTTTGCACGCCCCTGTGTTAGGCTGCTGGGAATTACAGGTATTGAATTCAGGCACATAGAAACAGGCATGAGTTACATGCGTGCTGCATACACAGTGTGTGGGAAATACCTGTAAATCTTCCGGTGATTTATACCTGGGAATACCTTTGGCTATTGTTGTGTTGTTATTTTCCGGGTACTATTGTAGAATTTCGCTGTAAATGAGCCTGTTTTCAGTTTTACACTATTGAATAATGCAGACCAGGAAGAATGGCGGAATGTTCCTCATCTTTAGTCTCTCTGCCCTTCCCTACAGCCGTGTTCTCCCTTCTCTGCAGACCTCTCTGCGTTTCTCTGTGAACTCGCTCGCTTTCTCGTGGATAGTGTCTCTGGAACTCGGAGATGTCGCCCAGACTTAGTTGTGTGCGGTGACTTCATAAAATGGGATTGCTGAGTGGCTGTCATGTGAGTGCGGTGCAGACACCGCTGTTACAGTGTTGGCAGACTCGTCAGGATGCACCGCTGGTTTCTGCAGTAGTTGAGGGATCGTGTTGGTGCTGGGACCGGTTCAGGGCACGTCTAAGAGGTGTGACTATAAACTAATGAGCCTGGCTTTATATAAACAAACACCCCAGAAAGTCTACAATCCAAACAAATGTTATCCTTTAACATGGTCCTCATGGGAGACCCCCACACTTGCTCCAACAGAGCTGCCATTGCTCTAAACACTTTTGGATTTGTCCTCGGAGCCAGTTTATGAGAGAATCTGACTCGTTGCTTAGAGTCACACCTGATTTCTGTTCCAAAACAGCATTGCCCAGCGTCATCACCCTCCATGTTCACCAGACTTGGCTTCAAATGATTTAGAGAGGTTTCCTGAAATCAAATCCACCCTCAAAGGACAAAGATTTGCAGCCATTAAGAATATGTAAAGAACAAGCTTTGGGCAGGTCTCTAGAATGAGTCCCCAGGTATTTTTGTTTGCTTCATTAAAATAGGTGTACAAATCCTCACCCTGACTTACAGGCCTGCTCCTCGAGCCTCATCTCACACTGCTCACCCCTCATGCCCGGGACACCAGCCCCACCAGCCTCCCTCCCATCCCGTGAACACGCCGCACTCTCTTCTCAGAGCCTCTGTCCTGGCTGCTCCCCATGCGGGGGGCACTGGAATGCTTTCAGTCGTGAGCATTCCCTGGCCAGCTGCTTCCTCACATTTCCACTTAAATGTCACATCTTCGGGTGAGGCTTTCTCTGGCCACCAAGTCCAAAGTCACTTTCCAGTCACATCATTTTTTCTACATAGTACTTATCACTATATATTTTTTCATTTTATTTGTTTATTTTCTGTCTCTCCTGCATTAGAATGGAAGCTCCACAGAGCAGAACCTGTCTGTCTCATTCGTTACGGTATCCCCAGCATACAGTAGGCACTCAATAAGTATATGCTGAATTGAATGAATCCCAAGCGTACTTCTTTTGAAGGGTGTGATTATATAATTTATTTTGAAGGGAATGATTTTACCAAATACTGAGTGAATTGATCTTTTTTTGTATTTCCAAACAATTATTTAGACATCAGGCAGCCACAGCCTAAGGTCTACCGTCCTGCTCCTCAAGAGTTAATTGTCCTTTCATTCTCTTGTTTTTAATTTTTTTTAAAAGATTTTATTTATTTATGTGACAGAGAGACAGCCAGCGAGAGAGGGAACACAAGCAGGGGGAGTGGGAGAGGAAGAAGCAGGCTCCCAGCGGAGGAGCCCGATGTGGGACTCAATCCCAGAACGCCGGGATCACGCCCTGAGCCGAAGGCAGACGCTTAACGACTGCGCTACCCAGGCGCCCCATCTTGTTTTTAATTTTTAAATATTCATGGAACACAGAATATATTCTCCTTGTAAAAAATGAAAACATTCTAGATAAAGTTAAAAGATACCTTTGACAACAGACACAGCCCATCCTTGTGCCAGGCACACGCTCACAGTCGAGGCCCCCGTCCCTAAATTCCTGCAACATAACTGTTGCTATCACCTCAAGGCTCGACTGAGCTGGGGGATCCACATCTAACCTTACTCTGACCGACTATTGGCAAGCGACTTACGTTCCCTCCTGCGTGGGCCTCTCCAGAGGCCTGCTTCCTGACATGACCGTTAGCTTCTCCCAGTGCAAATGACCTGAGAGAGAGAGACACCAAGGTAGAAGCAACAGTGTCTTTTATGACCTAATCTCAGGAATGACATATTCTCATTTCCTGCTGAATGGTGTTGATCACACAGACCGACTCTGGTACGTGTAGCAGGGTGTGAACACTGAGAGACAGAGATCATTGGGGGCCCTCCTGGAGGCTGGCTGGCCCCTACCTATCTATCGGAGTTGTTGAGGATTAAATGTAGTAACAGTTTTAAACTATTTCCCTTGCACATTATAAATGGTCAGAAAAATTGTTAGTCAATATAAATAGCAAAAACAATATAAAACAAGCCAAGAGTTTCTGGTAAATAATTTAAAAAATATTTTACCCACCTGTTGTATAGTTTGTCTATTGAAAACACTGCCCAGGGGCGCCTGGGTGGCACAGTCGGTAAGCGTCTGCCTTCGGCTCAGGGCGTGATCCCAGCGTTCTGGGATCGAGCCCCACATCAGGCTCCTCCGCTAGGAGCCTGCTTCTTCCTCTCCCACTCCCCCTGCTTGTGTTCCCTCTCTCGCTGGCTGTCTGTCTCTCTCTGTCAAATAAATAAATAAAATCTTAAAAAAAAAAGAAAAAGAAGACACTGCCCAATACAAGCACTTTTTAATGTCTGTGGAATTCTGTGTTCTAAAACTGCACTGTCCCACACAGGGCCACCAGCCACGTACGACAACGGAGTATTTGAAATGCGTCCAGTCCAAATTAAAATGTGTTCTTAATGTAAAACCACCCTGAATTTTCAAGGCTTAAGATATGATACATATCACATATATTTATTTTTATATGTGTCTTATATATAATACATATACTATCTCAGTGATTTTACATTGATTACATGTTGAGATGACAATATTTTGGATCTACGGAGTTAACTAAGATGATTAAAGTTAATATCCCTTTTTTCTTTTTTTAACTTCTTCATGTTATTTATTTTCAAATTTTTATTTAAATTCTAGTTAGTTAACATATAGTGAAACGCTGGTTTCAGGAGTAGAGTTTAGTGATTCATCACTTACAAACAGCACCCAGCGCTCAACACAACAAGCGCCCTCCTTAATACCCTTCACCCACTGAGGCCATCCCCCCGCCCGCCTCCCTTCAGCAACCTTCCGCACTTTTTTTCTTTTTTAATGTCACTGCTAGGAAATTTTAAATGATGTGGTTTATACTATATTTCTGTTAGCACCAAAAGTATTGGCAGAAGATAAGATTTTCTTCTTTCATACTTAAGCCATGACATCATTTGGTGATCTGCTTTGGATTTTCTAAATAATTTCCTCAAGGCTTTTGTATGCTTGTGTTAGAAATGTCCATTTGCCCTTTGGAGCTTGGGAAACTTAGGATGGAAGTCTTTCTCTGTGTCATTGGCTCTGGCTTCTTAAAGAACCACAATTACAACTTAAACTATATAATATGGGCTTTGTGAATCCACATTCTGCTGGAAAGTAGCAGGGAAGAACATTCCAGAGCCCCATGTCCAGAATGTAATGAGCTCTAGGAGGAGAAAACACCACAGCAATTAAAATGAAACATTTAATCTCTAAATCTCTAAAACTTTTTGGAACCACATTCTCAAAATCCTTGGGAAAACCTGAAATTAAGACAACAGGTTGGGACCTGAGGGAAGCCAGAGTGAATTCTGACTCCCGAACCTCAGCAGGAGAAGTAAATTGCAATGGAGGTTTGGAGCTTTTCTGGTATGAGAAGTTTTGAATCATAAAATGGGCAGAAGATATGAACAGACACTTTTCCAATGAAGACATACAAATGGCTAACAGACACATGAAAAAATATTAAAAATCATTAGCCATCAGGGAAATTCAAATCAAACCACACTAAGATACCACCTTACGCCAGTTAGAATGGCAAAAATTGACAAGGCAAGAAACAATTGCTGGAGAGGATGTGGAGAAAGGGGATCCCTCCTACATTGTTGGTGGGAATGCAAGTTGGTACAGCCACTCTGGAAAACAGTGTGGAGGTCCCTTAAAAAGTTAAAAATTGAGCTACCCTATGACCCAGCCATTGCAATACTGGGTATTTACCCCAAAGATACAGACATAGTGAAGAGAAGGGCCATATGCACCCCAATGTTCATAGCAGCATTGTCCACAATAGCTAAATCGTGGAAGGAACCAAGATGCCCTTCAACAGATGACTGGATTAAGAAGTTGTGGTCCATATATACAATGGAATATTACTCAGCTATCAGAAAGAACGAGTTCTCAACATTTGCTGCAACATGGACGGCACTGGAGGAGATAATGCTAAGTGAAATAAGTCAAGCAGAGAAAGACAGTTATCATATGGTTTCTCTCATCTATGGAACATAAGAACTGGGAAGATCGGTAGGGGAAGAAAGGGATAAAGAAAGGGGGTAATCAGAAGGGGGAATGAAGCATGAGAGACTATGGACTATGAGAAACAAACTGGGGGCCTCAGAGGGGAGGGGGGTGGGGGAATGGGATAGACTGGTGATGGGTAGTAAGGAGGGCACGTATTGCATGGTGCACTGGGTGTTATACGCAACTAATGAATCATCGAACTTTACATCAGAAACCACGGTTGTACTGTATGGTGACTAACATAATATAATTAAAAAAATTAAAATTAAAAAAAAACATTTAATTTGGGGGGCACCTGGGTGGCTCAGTAGATTAACAGCATCTGCCTTCAGCTCAGGTCATGATCCCAGGGTCCTGGGATTGAGCCCCACACTGGGCTCCTTGCTCTGCAGGGAGCCTGCTTCTCCCTCTCCCTCTCCCTCTGCCTGCTTGTGTGCTCTCTCTCTCTCTGTCAAATAAATAAATAAAAATCTTTTTAAAAAATTTAATTTTTGAACTCCTCTATAGTATTTCTTTTGATGTCCCTACCTGAAAACAAGGCAGTTGTGAGGTTGTTAGAAGGTTGTCAGCAAAGATAAATTTTATTAACTGCTACTCTTGGTTGCCCAGAGGACTTTGGCTTACAATTCAGGGTTTATTCCTAAGTGACCTTGTTTTCTTCTCTGAAATAACAGATAGGGTTGAAATTGATACCACTTAGTATATAATATATTTCTGAATGGCAGCTGGGACAGAAAATGTTTACCTGGGGCAAGAGATTTTTTTTTTTAGATGAAAGAACATAGAGTATTTGATAAAACAAGTATTTGTTTTATTTTTGTGTGCCTCTAAAAACTATAGCACAGACCAATGAGTGTGATAATGATAATACAGAGCTCCACTAATTGAGAGCCATCTATGTAAGGATTACCAATAACTTACCGCAGCTTTTGAGACAGCTCATTACGCCACTTTTCAGATGAGACACTTGGCTTCAAGATGGCAGCGGAGCTGGGGAGGGTCACACGTTCGGAACAGGCAGCGCTTGATCTGGATCAGTAACCCAAAGCCCTCTCACCCCTTTGCGTCCAGTGTAGAAATAAGAGGAAAGCAGGTGTCAGCTTAGGATGAGGAAACTTTAAAATTAAACTCTTTCAAATTAAAACTGAGAGTGAGAATGGACAGGGCTGCCTTGGTGAGAAGCGAGTTCCCCTCCTGGAGGAAATCATACAGGGCCAAGGCTGTTACAAGAGTCATCTAAGGCTCCTTCAGACATTGAGACTGAAGGATTGCCTTGTGCCTCCTTTTCTCATCAATAAATTTAAAAAAAGAAAAGAAAAATACTAGTAACAATAGAACAGTGGTTGCTGAGTTGCAGTATGCCATAGCATTAGTCATAGGCAGATGTAGTCATTTTTTTTCAAGCAAATCGAATGAATTCTTCCCTAAAACTTTCAGTTAAGAATTAAAATTAGTTTACATCTTACCCTCGTTATATTTTCAGTCTCTAACCATTTATCAGCCAGGCCCAAACTCACCAATTGCAGGGCAAGACGAAATTAAGAAATGGTAGGTAGTAGGCGATCCATAGGTTAGAGTCTGAGGGTGAGGAAAAAACGCTCAGTCCGATCATTATTTATCTCAGGATTTAAACAGTAACCGTAATTGTATTCTTTGAACACCAAGTTCCCACCCCACCCCCACCCCCACCTCGTAGTTAATTAGCTGGGCAGGTCTTAGAACAAATACCCACTCAGACACTGGGTGGTAGAAATGCTGTTGATAATTAAACACCACAATAGCATGGGGCCTATTTCAGGAGCAGCTGAGTGGTCTTGCCCCAGCCGGACGGCTCACCACACACTCACAGACCCTCTATTGTGCTGGCTATGGCTGCTCAGAGGGATAGCTGCTTGGCTGGAGAAGGAACCAACTGCAGTAAGAGAGAGAAGACCAAACCTTGCAAACAGACCAGGAATTCTGCACTCAAGAGGAAAATATCCTGAGTGTGGAAGTAAAAGGGGAAGGGATCCAAGAAAAAGAGAAGTGGATGGGCAGGAGAACCAATCATATGATAGACATAGCCTTTCTAGTTTCTGTATCCAACCAGCCACCCAAAATGAGCTCACCGGTCTCGTGCCAAATCGATAGCAATTAGAAGATTGCAGTACATAAATATGGGGTTAATTTGCCTTCCATTTGGGTTAGAGGAAGTTCCCTGGGTTCCTTAAGGTTCTTAAGAAAATCTTGGATAATAATCTCACCTACTTGGGTCTTGATTTCTTCATCTTTATAACAGGCGAGTTAAAATAATAATAATAAGATAAGGGGGTTAAAATGTTCTCATTCTGGGGTGGCAAAAATAGGAAGGGTGCTCTCAGAATAGTTTGCAAGGTGTCAAAAAGCCTAAACTTCCCATCATCACTCAAGAGAAAACTACACAGTCTAATATAATTATCATATTGCTTCTGCTTAAAATATATTAACCCACTTTGCTAGGCTGATTATCTCATACTGAACAGATGCGACTGTTGGCAGTTATATAGGTCATTAATAATAGGGAGAAAATGATTACTTTATAAGTGAGCTGATTTGGTAGTCAATAAAGAAAATCTTTCAAAAGAGAGTGTTTTATTAAGCTATTAAAAAATCCATAGAAAAAAATAATAAACGTTTTGCTGTGTGAAATGGTTGGAAACCACTGCCTCTTCTACTCGTCCATGGAATTACGTCTAGCAACAGAGGCAAGTGAGCTCTCGGGGGCACCTGGGGACTTAGCCTGGAAAAAGGGGGGGCGGGTTTCTATAAAGTTCCTCTTTTTTTTTTTTTTAACTTTCAATTTTGGGGAAAATTTTCCATTCTCCTCCAGACATGTTTGTTTTGATTTCTAAATAATATGCTTTCACCAAAATCTGTATGGAGAAACTGATGCCCCAGGAAGATGCACGTATTCATTCTGTGGCTCCAGAGAGGCCCGCTGCCCCCCCCCCCCCCGTTGTGTTGATGTTCAGGTGCCCTGGTTTGAGAAGCACAGGGATCTAGATGGTCTTGGAAAATTCACCTGGCTATAAAATTGAACAGGTTTCCCTTTAGCCTCTGAAGAGGCAACATGCTTTACCTTAAAGATTTAGAATCCCTTCACCACTACAACTCAAATAGCGTCAAGGCCGCAGCCTCGGAGAAAAGGGAAAGTGTAGAAACAAAGCATGTTGTGCTAAGGAAAGTAGGAAAAATTTCAGGGGGAGCCAAGCATAGCTCAAGAGAAGCTGTCCATCTCAAATGCCACCTGGAATTCACACCAGTAATAACTGTTGTGGATATAAAAATTAATAGGGGGGATTTCATAGTATTAGAAAAATTTATTTTTATAAATCATGTGTCTATCACCCAAGTGTTGACGTATGCATGCAACTCAAGCATCAGGCTTACAATAAAAAGCTCACTGAATGACTTAGCAAGGACAATTCCCCCATTTTCTCTATAATTTGGAGTGGAAGAAGGAGGGGGGCCGTGGGTAGAGGGTGCAGTTACTGGGTCAATTAATCAACCTGAGAACTGTGACACAAACCCTGACGCCTAACCTATGTCTAAAAATACACAAATGTATACGGATTTGTTTTCAACTGTCAATGCCTATATTTAGGACCTTCCCAGCAAGGCCATAATGAGACTGTGTTTGAGGCCTTCAGTCATAGCAGACTCTACCATTAATCTGAAGTTAGTTAAATTAACAGCATTTAGTACTGACTTGTCAATCTCACTGCTCCAGGAAATTGCACCTTGAGGCTACTAATATTGCCAATTTTTCCACTGGAGTGTGCGCCCGCGTGTGTGTGTGTGTGTGTGTTTTTCTCCAGAGCCTCTGCGTTCATACGCCATCATTGCTTCCCTACGTCCACAGCACTTACATTAGCATTTACTCTGGCCCCCTTTAGCCCTCCCGGGGGATTCTGCATAGTGTAGCTGCTCAGTGAAAGAGTTTTTTAGCTTTATATTTATTTGTTTATTTTTCTGTCATGGCTCATGACTGAGGCTTTAAAAAAAAGGGTGACGGTATTCAGAGTACATGACTGACCTGCTACGGCAACATTCATTAACCGTGAGAGATCCGCAGCAAAACACAGTCCTGAGTGTTCCAAACAGCAACTTGAACAAGAAGAAAGAAAGAAAGAAAAAGAAAAAAAAAAAAAAAGACTTGACTAATTTTTCATTGACCTCATCTGTAAATAAATGGAGACTGATGGTGAGCAGGGGCAATAATAAATTAGTATTCATTTCCTGTAATTAATGCAAACATGCCTATGAACACAGAGAATATGAATATATAACCACCTAATTTCCATTTCAAAATACACCTAACACATTTTCACTTGAGTTATCTTCATAATATTTTCCCCCCTTACTTAGAAGAATGAAATGTTTGGATTTCTTTCCCACCCACCAGGGGAAATACTGTTTTGGTCACACGGAGTATCAAGCACACGCTGACGACAGAGCAGTGGGGCTTGACTCTGGTCCCTTCCGTTCTTTGTGCGGTTCCCTTCCACACACCCGCGCTGAGTCTGTCGCCCCCTTACTGCTCACTGGGGAGGGCTCCTCCCAAATGACCAAGGGACCGCCAAGGCAGCTCTCAAATGTATGGGAGCCATGAGGGAACCCCAAGAAGCAGCTTCCCAACCTGACACACGAATGCGAAGTGTTCTGCCACTGTCCCGAACATTCACTCGCACAAGGGTGGGTCGGAGGAACAGCGCGATGTGAATTTTGTGGAGATACCATGTATGGAGTAAAACAGAAATATCAAACTGTATAATCTCCCTCAGCAAGAAGAGCAGTGGAACTTCGCTGTTGAGCCTGGGCATCTGCAGAGACCACTCATTCCTTCCCTGAGATCGCAGTCGGAGATGGAGTTGATAAGTCATCACAGTCTGATCATACCCAGGCATCAGAACTCACTGGCGCTACTGTGGCAATGGTAGTCGAACATTTTGTCAGCAACAAATAAATTAATTACAACCGAATGATGCCACTAAGACGTACATACAAAAATGTCTATGAGCTGGGCAGAACGTGATAAGAGCAGAACATTCAAATCAGATTCTACCAAAAAAAGAAAGAAAAAAGGACCAAACAACTTTAACAGAATGCAGCTTCCCTCGTGGATGCCTTTTCCTATGACCTTCCTAGCCCTACAGAGCTTTTGCCCCTAAGTGTTTGTCTTTGCAAAGATCATGGAAACAACTTTGTGCAGTCTGGGTTAGAAGTGGGCCTCATGGGTACTTGATGGTGGAATTCTAATGAACTGTGCTAGGCAGCTATTCGGGGTGCATATGACAAGAGGGCCCCAGGGCAATGTAAGTATCTTAAATTGATGGACTTACCATTTAATCTAGTTGTCAGTGTCACCACTTAGATCTTGTTGGGATAAGTCAGTTAATAAGGAATATAGATCCCTCTTACCCCGGGGCATTTTTAAAAACCCTGCCAACAAAGCAGCGTTCCCCCAGAAAGAGAAAGGAGTCACCCATGTCTTTCCCTGCAGTTGTCAGCCTGGAAAGCCGAGCAATGCACCTCGCCACGCTGGTGCAGGAAGCCCAGCAGAGGGTGAGTGAACTGTCTGCCCAGGTGGAGAATGAAGGACCCAGTCTGGACAACACAGAGAAAGAGAAACAGCTCAAAGCTTGGGAGTGGAGGTGTCGGCTCTACAGACGCATGAGGACCGGCTTCGAGCACGCCAGTGAGTATAAGCAGAGGACTTCTGCGTCTAACTAGAAGCCAGGTTGGCTGGAGACAGCCAGGCCTTCTTTTACTGATTTTTTTTTTTCAGCTCTGTTCCAGGGTCACGGATGGCCGTTGTCAGCCTATTTGGAGTGAGGGCTCTGGGCGGCTGTAAAAGGATCTTTTGTCTTGCTTGATTTTCTGGCTCCCGATAGGTTCTCTGACCACAGCCACGAGGCTTCAGTGCTCCTGGCCTCTCTCCACCATGTCACACTCATCTAGTGCTTTCCACCCGATACGCCCTAATGCCTAATAACCTGGATGGTCTGATACCCTAAGTGGCTATATTTTGGGATGGGGAGGTGGAAAATATTTGTTTGCCTATTTGTCCAGTTTCTGCCTCCAACCCGAGTTTAAGTTGTTTTCAACTCTCTACTGCATTTTTTATAGAGAGCTTATATAAACCAACCTTCGAGTTAATACAGGCCACAGAGGATAGTCAGTCAGCCCCTGAATTATGCTTTGTCTGCACTTCCATTCTCTTCATCAGTTCTTTTTGTTAGTT